>NW_028225503.1:0-355998 GCF_052327205.1 Somniosus microcephalus
TCTGGAGGGTGAATCAGAAGAAGCAGAAGAAGGAGAAGGAGAAGGTGAAGTCTGGAGGGTGAATCAGAAGAAGTAGAAAAAGGAGAAGGAGAAGATGAAGTCTGGAGGGTGAATCAGAAGAAGTAGAAGAAGGAGAAGGAGAAGGTGAAGTCTGGAGGGTGAATCAGAAGAAGTAGAAGAAGGAGAAGGAGAAGATGAAGTCTGGAGGGTGAATCAGAAGAAACAGAAGAAGGAGAAGGAGAAGGTGAAGTCTGGAGGGTGAATCAGAAGAAGTAGAAGAAGGAGAAGGAGAAGGTGTAGTCTGGAGGGTGAATCAGAAGAAGTAGACGAAGGAGAAGGAGAAGGTGAAGTCTGGAGGGTGAATCAGAAGAAGCAGAAGAAGGAGAAGGAGAAGGTGAAGTCTGGAGGGTGAATCAGAAGAAGTAGAAGAAGGAGAAGGAGAAGGTGAAGTCTGGAGGGTGAATCAGAAGAAGCAGAAGAAGGAGAAGGAGAAGGTGAAGTCTGGAGGGTGAATCAGAAGAAGCAGAAGAAGGAGAAGGAGAAGGTGAAGTCTGGAGGGTGAATCAGAAGAAGCAGAATAAGGAGAAGGAGAAGGTGAAGTCTGGAGGGTGAATCAGAAGAAGCAGAAGAAGGAGAAGGAGAAGGTGAAGTCTGGAGGGTGAATCAGAAGAAGTAGAAGAAGGAGAAGGAGAAGATGAAGTCTGGAGGGTGAATCAGAAGAAGTAGAAGAAGGAGAAGGAGAAGGTGAAGTCTGGAGGGTGAATCAGAAGAAGTAGAAGAAGGAGAAGGAGAAGATGAAGTCTGGAGGGTGAATCAGAAGAAACAGAAGAAGGAGTAGGAGAAGGTGAAGTCTGGAGGGTGAATCAGAAGAAGTAGAAGAAGGAGAAGGAGAAGGTGTAGTCTGGAGGGTGAATCAGAAGAAGTAGACGAAGGAGATGGAGAAGGTGAAGTCTGGAGGGTGAATCAGAAGAAGCAGAAGAAGGAGAAGGAGAAGGTGAAGTCTGGAGGGTGAATCAGAAGAAGTAGAAGAAGGAGAAGGAGAAGGTGAAGTCTGGAGGGTGAATCAGAAGAAGCAGAATAAGGAGAAGGAGAAGGTGAAGTCTGGAGGGTGAATCAGAAGAAGTAGAAGAAGGAGAAGGAGAAGGTGAAGTCTGGAGGGTGAATCAGAAGAAGTAGAAGAAGGAGAAGGAGAAGATGAAGTCTGGAGGGTGAATCAGAAGAAACAGAAGAAGGAGAAGGAGAAGGTGAAGTCTGGAGGGTGAATCAGAAGAAGTAGAAGAAGGAGAAGGAGAAGGTGTAGTCTGGAGGGTGAATCAGAAGAAGTAGACGAAGGAGAAGGAGAAGGTGAAGTCTGGAGGGCGAATCAGAAGAAGCAGAAGAAGGAGAAGGAGAAGGTGAAGTCTGGAGGGTAAATCAGAAGAAGTAGAAGAAGGAGAAGGAGGAGGTGAAGTCTGGAGGGTGAATCAGAAGAAGCAGAAGGAGGAGAAGGAGAAGGTGAAGTCTGGAGGGTGAATCAGAAGAAGCAGAAGAAGGAGAAGGAGAAGGTGAAGTCTGGAGGGTGAATCAGAAGAAGTAGAAGAAGGAGAAGGAGAAGTTGAAGTCTGGAGGGTGAAGCAGAAGAAGTAGAAGATGGAGAAGGAGAAGTTGAAGTCAGGAGGGTGAATCAGAAGAAGTAGAAGAAGGAGAAGGAGAAGGTGAAGTCAGGAGGGTGAATCAGAAGAAGCAGAAGATGGAGAAGGAGAGGGTGAAGTCTGGAGGGTGAATCAGAAGAATCAGAAGAAGGAGAAGGAGAAGGTGAAGTCTGGAGGTTGAATCAGAAGAAGCAAAGGAAGGAGAAGGAGAAGGTGAAGTCTGGAGGGTGAATCAGAAGAAGCAGAATAAGGAGAAGGAGAAGGTGAAGTCTGGAGGGTGAATCAGAAGAAGCAGAATAAGGAGAAGGAGAAGGTGAAGTCTGGAGGGTGAATCAGAAGAAGCAGAAGAAGGAGAAGGAGAAGGTGAAGTCTGGAGGGTGAATCAGAAGAAGTAGAAGAAGGAGAAGGAGAAGGTGAAGTCTGGAGGGTGAAGCAGAAGAAGTAGACGAAGGAGAAGGAGAAGGTGAAGTCTGGAGGGTGAATCAGAAGAAGCAGAAGAAGGAGAAGGAGAAGGTGAAGTCTGGAGGGTGAATCAGAAGAAGTAGAAGAAAGAGAAGGAGAAGGTGAAGTCTGGAGGGTGAAGCAGAAGAAACAGAAGAAGGAGAAGGAGAAGGTGAAGACTGGAGGGTGAATCAGAAGAAGTAGAAGAAGGAGAAGGTGAAGTCTGGAGGGTGAATCAGAAGAAGTAGAAGAAGGAGAAGGAGAAGTTGAAGTCTGGAGGGTGAATCAGAAGAAGCAGAAGAAGGAGAAGGAGAAGGTGAAGTCTGGAGGGTGAATCAGAAGAAGCAGAAAAAGGAGAAGGAGAAGATGAAGTCTGGAGGGTGAATCAGAAGAAGTAGAAGAAGGAGAAGGAGAAGGTGAAGTCTAGAGGGTGAATCAGAAGAAGTAGAAGAAGGAGAAGGAGAAGATGAAGTCTGGAGGGTGAATCAGAAGAAACAGAAGAAGGAGAAGGAGAAGGTGAAGTCTGGAGGGTGAATCAGAAGAAGTAGAAGAAGGAGAAGGAGAAGGTGTAGTCTGGAGGGTGAATCAGAAGAAGTAGACGAAGGAGAAGGAGAAGGTGAAGTCTGGAGGGTGAATCAGAAGAAGCAGAAGAAGGAGAAGGAGAAGGTGAAGTCTGGAGGGTGAATCAGAAGAAGTAGAAGAAGGAGAAGGAGAAGGTGAAGTCTGGAGGGTGAATCAGAAGAAGCAGAAGAAGGAGAAGGAGAAGGTGAAGTCTGGAGGGTGAATCAGAAGAAGCAGAAGAAGGAGAAGGAGAAGGTGAAGTCTGGAGGGTGAATCAGAAGAAGCAGAATAAGGAGAAGGAGAAGGTGAAGTCTGGAGGGTGAATCAGAAGAAGCAGAAGAAGGAGAAGGAGAAGGTGAAGTCTGGAGGGTGAATCAGAAGAAGTAGAAGAAGGAGAAGGAGAAGATGAAGTCTGGAGGGTGAATCAGAAGAAGTAGAAGAAGGAGAAGGAGAAGATGAAGTCTGGAGGGTGAATCAGAAGAAACAGAAGAAGGAGTAGGAGAAGGTGAAGTCTGGAGGGTGAATCAGAAGAAGTAGCAGAAGGAGAAGGAGAAGGTGTAGTCTGGAGGGTGAATCAGAAGAAGTAGACGAAGGAGAAGGAGAAGGTGAAGTCTGGAGGGTGAATCAGAAGAAGCAGAAGAAGGAGAAGGAGAAGGTGAAGTCTGGAGGTGAATCAGAAGAAGTAGAAGAAGGAGAAGGAGAAGGTGAAGTCTGGAGGGTGAATCAGAAGAAGCAGAATAAGGAGAAGGAGAAGGTGAAGTCTGGAGGGTGAATCAGAAGAAGTAGAAGAAGGAGAAGAAGAAGGTGTAGTCTGGAGGGTGAATCAGAAGAAGTAGACGAAGGAGAAGGAGAAGGTGAAGTCTGGAGGGTGAATCAGAAGAAGCAGAAGAAGGAGAAGGAGAAGGTGAAGTCTGGAGGGTGAATCAGAAGAAGCAGAAGAAGGAGAAGGAGAAGGTGAAGTCTGGAGGGTGAATCAGAAGAAGTAGAAGAAGGAGAAGGAGAAGATGAAGTCTGGAGGGTGAATCAGAAGAAGTAGAAGAAGGAGAAGGAGAAGGTGAAGTCTGGAGGGTGAATCAGAAGAAGTAGAAGAAGGAGAAGGAGAAGATGAAGTCTGGAGGGTGAATCAGAAGAAGTAGAAGAAGGAGAAGGAGAAGGTGAAGTCTGGAGGGTGAATCAGAAGAAGTAGAAGAAGGAGAAGGAGAAGATGAAGTCTGGAGGGTGAATCAGAAGAAGCAGAAGAAGGAGAAGGAGAAGGTGAAGTCTGGAGGGTGAATCAGAAGAAGCAGAAGAAGGAGAAGGAGAAGGTGAAGTCTGGAGGGTGAATCAGAAGAAGCAGAAGAAGGAGAAGGAGAAGGTGAAGTCAGGAGGGTGAATCAGAAGAAGCAGAAGAAGGAGAAGGAGAAGGTGAAGTTAGGAGGGTGAATCAGAAGAAGCAGAAGAAGGAGAAGGAGCAGGTGAAGTCAGGGGGGTATAGCAGAAGAAGTAGAAGAAGGAGAAGGAGAAGGTGAAGTCAGGACGGTGAAGCAGAAGAAGCAGAAGAAGGAGAAGGAGAAGGTGAAGTCTGGAGGGTGAATCAGAAGAATCAGAAGAAGGAGAAGGAGAAGGTGAAGTCTGGAGGGTGAATCAGAAGAAGCAGAAGAAAGAGAAGGAGAAGGTGAAGTCTGGAGGGTGAAGCAGAAGAAACAGAAGAAGGAGAAGGAGAAGGTGAAGACTGGAGGGTGAATCAGAAGAAGTAGAAGAAGGAGAAGGAGAAGATGAAGTCTGGAGGGTGAATCAGAAGAAACAGAAGAAGGAGAAGGAGAAGGTGAAGTCTGGAGGGTGAATCAGAAGAAGTAGAAGAAGGAGAAGGATAAGGTGTAGTCTGGAGGGTGAATCAGAAGAAGTAGACGAAGGAGAAGGAGAAGGTGAAGTCTGGAGGGTGAATCAGAAGAAGCAGAAGAAGGAGAAGGAGAAGGTGAAGTCTGGAGGGTGAATCAGAAGAAGTAGAAAAAGGAGAAGGAGAAGATGAAGTCTGGAGGGTGAATCAGAAGAAGTAGAAGAAGGAGAAGGAGAAGGTGAAGTCTGGAGGGTGAATCAGAAGAAGTAGAAGAAGGAGAAGGAGAAGATGAAGTCTGGAGGGTGAATCAGAAGAAACAGAAGAAGGAGAAGGAGAAGGTGAAGTCTGGAGGGTGAATCAGAAGAAGTAGAAGAAGGAGAAGGAGAAGGTGTAGTCTGGAGGGTGAATCAGAAGAAGTAGACGAAGGAGAAGGAGAAGGTGAAGTCTGGAGGGTGAATCAGAAGAAGCAGAAGAAGGAGAAGGAGAAGGTGAAGTCTGGAGGGTGAATCAGAAGAAGTAGAAGAAGGAGAAGGAGAAGGTGAAGTCTGGAGGGTGAATCAGAAGAAGCAGAAGAAGGAGAAGGAGAAGGTGAAGTCTGGAGGGTGAATCAGAAGAAGCAGAAGAAGGAGAAGGAGAAGGTGAAGTCTGGAGGGTGAATCAGAAGAAGCAGAATAAGGAGAAGGAGAAGGTGAAGTCTGGAGGGTGAATCAGAAGAAGCAGAAGAAGGAGAAGGAGAAGGTGAAGTCTGGAGGGTGAATCAGAAGAAGTAGAAGAAGGAGAAGGAGAAGATGAAGTCTGGAGGGTGAATCAGAAGAAGTAGAAGAAGGAGAAGGAGAAGGTGAAGTCTGGAGGGTGAATCAGAAGAAGTAGAAGAAGGAGAAGGAGAAGATGAAGTCTGGAGGGTGAATCAGAAGAAACAGAAGAAGGAGTAGGAGAAGGTGAGGTCTGGAGGGTGAATCAGAAGAAGTAGAAGAAGGAGAAGGAGAAGGTGTAGTCTGGAGGGTGAATCAGAAGAAGTAGACGAAGGAGATGGAGAAGGTGAAGTCTGGAGGGTGAATCAGAAGAAGCAGAAGAAGGAGAAGGAGAAGGTGAAGTCTGGAGGGTGAATCAGAAGAAGTAGAAGAAGGAGAAGGAGAAGGTGAAGTCTGGAGGGTGAATCAGAAGAAGCAGAATAAGGAGAAGGAGAAGGTGAAGTCTGGAGGGTGAATCAGAAGAAGTAGAAGAAGGAGAAGGAGAAGGTGAAGTCTGGAGGGTGAATCAGAAGAAGTAGAAGAAGGAGAAGGAGAAGATGAAGTCTGGAGGGTGAATCAGAAGAAACAGAAGAAGGAGAAGGAGAAGGTGAAGTCTGGAGGGTGAATCAGAAGAAGTAGAAGAAGGAGAAGGAGAAGGTGTAGTCTGGAGGGTGAATCAGAAGAAGTAGACGAAGGAGAAGGAGAAGGTGAAGTCTGGAGGGCGAATCAGAAGAAGCAGAAGAAGGAGAAGGAGAAGGTGAAGTCTGGAGGGTAAATCAGAAGAAGTAGAAGAAGGAGAAGGAGAAGGTGAAGTCTGGAGGGTGAATCAGAAGAAGCAGAAGGAGGAGAAGGAGAAGGTGAAGTCTGGAGGGTGAATCAGAAGAAGCAGAAGAAGGAGAAGGAGAAGGTGAAGTCTGGAGGGTGAATCAGAAGAAGTAGAAGAAGGAGAAGGAGAAGTTGAAGTCTGGAGGGTGAAGCAGAAGAAGTAGAAGATGGAGAAGGAGAAGTTGAAGTCAGGAGGGTGAATCAGAAGAAGTAGAAGAAGGAGAAGGAGAAGGTGAAGTCAGGAGGGTGAATCAGAAGAAGCAGAAGATGGAGAAGGAGAGGGTGAAGTCTGGAGGGTGAATCAGAAGAATCAGAAGAAGGAGAAGGAGAAGGTGAAGTCTGGAGGTTGAATCAGAAGAAGCAAAGGAAGGAGAAGGAGAAGGTGAAGTCTGGAGGGTGAATCAGAAGAAGCAGAATAAGGAGAAGGAGAAGGTGAAGTCTGGAGGGTGAATCAGAAGAAGCAGAATAAGGAGAAGGAGAAGGTGAAGTCTGGAGGGTGAATCAGAAGAAGCAGAAGAAGGAGAAGGAGAAGGTGAAGTCTGGAGGGTGAATCAGAAGAAGTAGAAGAAGGAGAAGGAGAAGGTGAAGTCTGGAGGGTGAAGCAGAAGAAGTAGACGAAGGAGAAGGAGAAGGTGAAGTCTGGAGGGTGAATCAGAAGAAGCAGAAGAAGGAGAAGGAGAAGGTGAAGTCTGGAGGGTGAATCAGAAGAAGTAGAAGAAAGAGAAGGAGAAGGTGAAGTCTGGAGGGTGAAGCAGAAGAAACAGAAGAAGGAGAAGGAGAAGGTGAAGACTGGAGGGTGAATCAGAAGAAGTAGAAGAAGGAGAAGGTGAAGTCTGGAGGGTGAATCAGAAGAAGTAGAAGAAGGAGAAGGAGAAGTTGAAGTCTGGAGGGTGAATCAGAAGAAGCAGAAGAAGGAGAAGGAGAAGGTGAAGTCTGGAGGGTGAATCAGAAGAAGCAGAAAAAGGAGAAGGAGAAGATGAAGTCTGGAGGGTGAATCAGAAGAAGTAGAAGAAGGAGAAGGAGAAGGTGAAGTCTGGAGGGTGAATCAGAAGAAGTAGAAGAAGGAGAAGGAGAAGATGAAGTCTGGAGGGTGAATCAGAAGAAACAGAAGAAGGAGAAGGAGAAGGTGAAGTCTGGAGGGTGAATCAGAAGAAGTAGAAGAAGGAGAAGGAGAAGGTGTAGTCTGGAGGGTGAATCAGAAGAAGTAGACGAAGGAGAAGGAGAAGGTGAAGTCTGGAGGGTGAATCAGAAGAAGCAGATGAAGGAGAAGGAGAAGGTGAAGTCTGGAGGGTGAATCAGAAGAAGTAGAAGAAGGAGAAGGAGAAGGTGAAGTCTGGAGGGTGAATCAGAAGAAGCAGAAGAAGGAGAAGGAGAAGGTGAAGTCTGGAGGGTGAATCAGAAGAAGCAGAAGAAGGAGAAGGAGAAGGTGAAGTCTGGAGGGTGAATCAGAAGAAGCAGAATAAGGAGAAGGAGAAGGTGAAGTCTGGAGGGTGAATCAGAAGAAGCAGAAGAAGGAGAAGGAGAAGGTGAAGTCTGGAGGGTGAATCAGAAGAAGTAGAAGAAGGAGAAGGAGAAGATGAAGTCTGGAGGGTGAATCAGAAGAAGTAGAAGAAGGAGAAGGAGAAGGTGAAGTCTGGAGGGTGAATCAGAAGAAGTAGAAGAAGGAGAAGGAGAAGATGAAGTCTGGAGGGTGAATCAGAAGAAACAGAAGAAGGAGTAGGAGAAGGTGAAGTCTGGAGGGTGAATCAGAAGAAGTAGCAGAAGGAGAAGGAGAAGGTGTAGTCTGGAGGGTGAATCAGAAGAAGTAGACGAAGGAGAAGGAGAAGGTGAAGTCTGGAGGGTGAATCAGAAGAAGCAGAAGAAGGAGAAGGAGAAGGTGAAGTCTGGAGGTGAATCAGAAGAAGTAGAAGAAGGAGAAGGAGAAGGTGAAGTCTGGAGGGTGAATCAGAAGAAGCAGAATAAGGAGAAGGAGAAGGTGAAGTCTGGAGGGTGAATCAGAAGAAGTAGAAGAAGGAGAAGGAGAAGGTGTAGTCTGGAGGGTGAATCAGAAGAAGTAGACGAAGGAGAAGGAGAAGGTGAAGTCTGGAGGGTGAATCAGAAGAAGCAGAAGAAGGAGAAGGAGAAGGTGAAGTCTGGAGGGTGAATCAGAAGAAGTAGAAGAAGGAGAAGGAGAAGGTGAAGTCTGGAGGGTGAATCAGAAGAAGCAGAAGAAGGAGAAGGAGAAGGTGAAGTCTGGAGGGTGAATCAGAAGAAGCAGAAGAAGGAGAAGGAGAAGGTGAAGTCTGGAGGGTGAATCAGAAGAAGCAGAATAAGGAGAAGGAGAAGGTGAAGTCTGGAGGGTGAATCAGAAGAAGCAGAAGAAGGAGAAGGAGAAGGTGAAGTCTGGAGGGTGAATCAGAAGAAGTAGAAGAAGGAGAAGGAGAAGATGAAGTCTGGAGGGTGAATCAGAAGAAGTAGAAGAAGGAGAAGGAGAAGGTGAAGTCTGGAGGGTGAATCAGAAGAAGTAGAAGAAGGAGAAGGAGAAGATGAAGTCTGGAGGGTGAATCAGAAGAAACAGAAGAAGGAGTAGGAGAAGGTGAAGTCTGGAGGGTGAATCAGAAGAAGTAGAAGAAGGAGAAGGAGAAGGTGTAGTCTGGAGGGTGAATCAGAAGAAGTAGACGAAGGAGATGGAGAAGGTGAAGTCTGGAGGGTGAATCAGAAGAAGCAGAAGAAGGAGAAGGAGAAGGTGAAGTCTGGAGGGTGAATCAGAAGAAGTAGAAGAAGGAGAAGGAGAAGGTGAAGTCTGGAGGGTGAATCAGAAGAAGCAGAATAAGGAGAAGGAGAAGGTGAAGTCTGGAGGGTGAATCAGAAGAAGTAGAAGAAGGAGAAGGAGAAGGTGAAGTCTGGAGGGTGAATCAGAAGAAGTAGAAGAAGGAGAAGGAGAAGATGAAGTCTGGAGGGTGAATCAGAAGAAACAGAAGAAGGAGAAGGAGAAGGTGAAGTCTGGAGGGTGAATCAGAAGAAGTAGAAGAAGGAGAAGGAGAAGGTGTAGTCTGGAGGGTGAATCAGAAGAAGTAGACGAAGGAGAAGGAGAAGGTGAAGTCTGGAGGGCGAATCAGAAGAAGCAGAAGAAGGAGAAGGAGAAGGTGAAGTCTGGAGGGTAAATCAGAAGAAGTAGAAGAAGGAGAAGGAGAAGGTGAAGTCTGGAGGGTGAATCAGAAGAAGCAGAAGGAGGAGAAGGAGAAGGTGAAGTCTGGAGGGTGAATCAGAAGAAGCAGAAGAAGGAGAAGGAGAAGGTGAAGTCTGGAGGGTGAATCAGAAGAAGTAGAAGAAGGAGAAGGAGAAGTTGAAGTCTGGAGGGTGAAGCAGAAGAAGTAGAAGATGGAGAAGGAGAAGTTGAAGTCAGGAGGGTGAATCAGAAGAAGTAGAAGAAGGAGAAGGAGAAGGTGAAGTCAGGAGGGTGAATCAGAAGAAGCAGAAGATGGAGAAGGAGAAGGTGAAGTCTGGAGGGTGAATCAGAAGAATTAGAAGAAGGAGTAGGAGAAGGTGAAGTCTGGAGGGTGAATCAGAAGAAGCAAAGGAAGGAGAAGGAGAAGGTGAAGTCTGGAGGGTGAATCAGAAGAAGCAGAATAAGGAGAAGGAGAAGGTGAAGTCTGGAGGGTGAATCAGAAGAAGCAGAATAAGGAGAAGGAGAAGGTGAAGTCTGGAGGGTGAATCAGAAGAAGCAGAAGAAGGAGAAGGAGAAGGTGAAGTCTGGAGGGTGAATCAGAAGAAGTAGAAGAAGGAGAAGGAGAAGGTGAAGTCTGGAGGGTGAAGCAGAAGAAGTAGACGAAGGAGAAGGAGAAGGTGAAGTCTGGAGGGTGAATCAGAAGAAGCAGAAGAAGGAGAAGGAGAAGGTGAATTCTGGAGGGTGAATCAGAAGAAGTAGAAGAAAGAGAAGGAGAAGGTGAAGTCTGGAGGGTGAAGCAGAAGAAACAGAAGAAGGAGAAGGAGAAGGTGAAGACTGGAGGGTGAATCAGAAGAAGTAGAAGAAGGAGAAGGAGAAGGTGAAGTCTGGAGGGTGAATCAGAAGAAGTAGAAGAAGGAGAAGGAGAAGTTGAAGTCTGGAGGGTGAATCAGAAGAAGCAGAAGAAGGAGAAGGAGAAGGTGAAGTCTGGAGGGTGAATCAGAAGAAGCAGAAAAAGGAGAAGGAGAAGATGAAGTCTGGAGGGTGAATCAGAAGAAGTAGAAGAAGGAGAAGGAGAAGGTGAAGTCTGGAGGGTGAATCAGAAGAAGTAGAAGAAGGAGAAGGAGAAGATGAAGTCTGGAGGGTGAATCAGAAGAAACAGAAGAAGGAGAAGGAGAAGGTGAAGTCTGGAGGGTGAATCAGAGGAAGTAGAAGAAGGAGAAGGAGAAGGTGTAGTCTGGAGGGTGAATCAGAAGAAGTAGACGAAGGAGAAGGAGAAGGTGAAGTCTGGAGGGTGAATCAGAAGAAGCAGAAGAAGGAGAAGGAGAAGGTGAAGTCTGGAGGGTGAATCAGAAGAAGTAGAAGAAGGAGAAGGAGAAGGTGAAGTCTGGAGGGTGAATCAGAAGAAGCAGAAGAAGGAGAAGGAGAAGGTGAAGTCTGGAGGGTGAATCAGAAGAAGCAGAAGAAGGAGAAGGAGAAGGTGAAGTCTGGAGGGTGAATCAGAAGAAGCAGAATAAGGAGAAGGAGAAGGTGAAGTCTGGAGGGTGAATCAGAAGAAGCAGAAGAAGGAGAAGGAGAAGGTGAAGTCTGGAGGGTGAATCAGAAGAAGTAGAAGAAGGAGAAGGAGAAGGTGAAGTCTGGAGGGTGAATCAGAAGAAGTAGAAGAAGGAGAAGGAGAAGGTGAAGTCTGGAGGGTGAATCAGAAGAAGCAGAAGAAGGAGAAGGAGAAGGTGAAGTCTGGAGGGTGAATCAGAAGAAGCAGAAGAAGGAGAAGGAGAAGATGAAGTCTGCAGGGTGAATCAGAAGAAGTAGAAGAAGGAGAAGGAGAAGGTGAGGTCTGGAGGGTGAATCAGAAGAAGCAGAAGAAGGAGAAGGAGAAGGTGAAGTCTGGAGGGTGAATCAGAAGAAGCAGAAGAAGGAGAAGGAGAAGGTGAAGTCTGGAGGGTGAATCAGAAGAAGCAGAAGAAGGAGAAGGAGAAGGTGAAGTCAGGAGGGTGAATCAGAAGAAGCAGAAGAAGGAGAAGGAGAAGGTGAAGTTAGGAGGGTGAATCAGAAGAAGCAGAAGAAGGAGAAGGAGCAGGTGAAGTCAGGGGGGTATAGCAGAAGAAGTAGAAGAAGGAGAAGGAGAAGGTGAAGTCAGGACGGTGAAGCAGAAGAAGCAGAAGAAGGAGAAGGAGAAGGTGAAGTCTGGAGGGTGAATCAGAAGAATCAGAAGAAGGAGAAGGAGAAGGTGAAGTCTGGAGGGTGAATCAGAAGAAGCAGAAGAAAGAGAAGGAGAAGGTGAAGTCTGGAGGGTGAAGCAGAAGAAACAGAAGAAGGAGAAGGAGAAGGTGAAGACTGGAGGGTGAATCAGAAGAAGTAGAAGAAGGAGAAGGAGAAGATGAAGTCTGGAGAGTGAATCAGAAGAAACAGAAGAAGGAGAAGGAGAAGGTGAAGTCTGGAGGGTGAATCAGAAGACGTAGAAGAAGGAGAAGGATAAGGTGTAGTCTGGAGGGTGAATCAGAAGAAGTAGACGAAGGAGAAGGAGAAGGTGAAGTCTGGAGGGTGAATCAGAAGAAGCAGAAGAAGGAGAAGGAGAAGGTGAAGTCTGGAGGGTGAATCAGAAGAAGTAGAAAAAGGAGAAGGAGAAGATGAAGTCTGGAGGGTGAATCAGAAGAAGTAGAAGAAGGAGAAGGAGAAGGTGAAGTCTGGAGGGTGAATCAGAAGAAGTAGAAGAAGGAGAAGGAGAAGATGAAGTCTGGAGGGTGAATCAGAAGAAACAGAAGAAGGAGAAGGAGAAGGTGAAGTCTGGAGGGTGAATCAGAAGAAGTAGAAGAAGGAGAAGGAGAAGGTGTAGTCTGGAGGGTGAATCAGAAGAAGTAGACGAAGGAGAAGGAGAAGGTGAAGTCTGGAGGGTGAATCAGAAGAAGCAGAAGAAGGAGAAGGAGAAGGTGAAGTCTGGAGGGTGAATCAGAAGAAGTAGAAGAAGGAGAAGGAGAAGGTGAAGTCTGGAGGGTGAATCAGAAGAAGCAGAAGAAGGAGAAGGAGAAGGTGAAGTCTGGAGGGTGAATCAGAAGAAGCAGAAGAAGGAGAAGGAGAAGGTGAAGTCTGGAGGGTGAATCAGAAGAAGCAGAATAAGGAGAAGGAGAAGGTGAAGTCTGGAGGGTGAATCAGAAGAAGCAGAAGAAGGAGAAGGAGAAGGTGAAGTCTGGAGGGTGAATCAGAAGAAGTAGAAGAAGGAGAAGGAGAAGATGAAGTCTGGAGGGTGAATCAGAAGAAGTAGAAGAAGGAGAAGGAGAAGGTGATGTCTGGAGGGTGAATCAGAAGAAGTAGAAGAAGGAGAAGGAGAAGATGAAGTCTGGAGGGTGAATCAGAAGAAACAGAAGAAGGAGTAGGAGAAGGTGAAGTCTGGAGGGTGAATCAGAAGAAGTAGAAGAAGGAGAAGGAGAAGGTGTAGTCTGGAGGGTGAATCAGAAGAAGTAGACGAAGGAGATGGAGAAGGTGAAGTCTGGAGGGTGAATCAGAAGAAGCAGAAGAAGGAGAAGGAGAAGGTGAAGTCTGGAGGGTGAATCAGAAGAAGTAGAAGAAGGAGAAGGAGAAGGTGAAGTCTGGAGGGTGAATCAGAAGAAGCAGAATAAGGAGAAGGAGAAGGTGAAGTCTGGAGGGTGAATCAGAAGAAGTAGAAGAAGGAGAAGGAGAAGGTGAAGTCTGGAGGGTGAATCAGAAGAAGTAGAAGAAGGAGAAGGAGAAGATGAAGTCTGGAGGGTGAATCAGAAGAAACAGAAGAAGGAGAAGGAGAAGGTGAAGTCTGGAGGGTGAATCAGAAGAAGTAGAAGAAGGAGAAGGAGAAGGTGTAGTCTGGAGGGTGAATCAGAAGAAGTAGACGAAGGAGAAGGAGAAGGTGAAGTCTGGAGGGCGAATCAGAAGAAGCAGAAGAAGGAGAAGGAGAAGGTGATGTCTGGAGGGTAAATCAGAAGAAGTAGAAGAAGGAGAAGGAGAAGGTGAAGTCTGGAGGGTGAATCAGAAGAAGCAGAAGGAGGAGAAGGAGAAGGTGAAGTCTGGAGGGTGAATCAGAAGAAGCAGAAGAAGGAGAAGGAGAAGGTGAAGTCTGGAGGGTGAATCAGAAGAAGTAGAAGAAGGAGAAGGAGAAGTTGAAGTCTGGAGGGTGAAGCAGAAGAAGTAGAAGATGGAGAAGGAGAAGTTGAAGTCAGGAGGGTGAATCAGAAGAAGTAGAAGAAGGAGAAGGAGAAGGTGAAGTCAGGAGGGTGAATCAGAAGAAGCAGAAGATGGAGAAGGAGAGGGTGAAGTCTGGAGGGTGAATCAGAAGAATCAGAAGAAGGAGAAGGAGAAGGTGAAGTCTGGAGGTTGAATCAGAAGAAGCAAAGGAAGGAGAAGGAGAAGGTGAAGTCTGGAGGGTGAATCAGAAGAAGCAGAATAAGGAGAAGGAGAAGGTGAAGTCTGGAGGGTGAATCAGAAGAAGCAGAATAAGGAGAAGGAGAAGGTGAAGTCTGGAGGGTGAATCA
The DNA here is from genome assembly GCF_052327205.1 of Somniosus microcephalus. NCBI lineage: Eukaryota > Metazoa > Chordata > Chondrichthyes > Squaliformes > Somniosidae > Somniosus > Somniosus microcephalus. Next base: position 13,653 of record NW_028225503.1, read on the forward strand.
GAAGAAGCAGAAGAAGGAGAAGGAGAAGGTGAAGTCTGGAGGGTGAATCAGAAGAAGTAGAAGAAGGAGAAGGAGAAGGTGAAGTCTGGAGGGTGAAGCAGAAGAAGTAGACGAAGGAGAAGGAGAAGGTGAAGTCTGGAGGGTGAATCAGAAGAAGCAGAAGAAGGAGAAGGAGAAGGTGAAGTCTGGAGGGTGAATCAGAAGAAGTAGAAGAAAGAGAAGGAGAAGGTGAAGTCTGGAGGGTGAAGCAGAAGAAACAGAAGAAGGAGAAGGAGAAGGTGAAGACTGGAGGGTGAATCAGAAGAAGTAGAAGAAGGAGAAGGAGAAGGTGAAGTCTGGAGGGTGAATCAGAAGAAGTAGAAGAAGGAGAAGGAGAAGTTGAAGTCTGGAGGGTGAATCAGAAGAAGCAGAAGAAGGAGAAGGAGAAGGTGAAGTCTGGAGGGTGAATCAGAAGAAGCAGAAAAAGGAGAAGGAGAAGATGAAGTCTGGAGGGTGAATCAGAAGAAGTAGAAGAAGGAGAAGGAGAAGGTGAAGTCTGGAGGGTGAATCAGAAGAAGTAGAAGAAGGAGAAGGAGAAGATGAAGTCTGGAGGGTGAATCAGAAGAAACAGAAGAAGGAGAAGGAGAAGGTGAAGTCTGGAGGGTGAATCAGAAGAAGTAGAAGAAGGAGAAGGAGAAGGTGTAGTCTGGAGGGTGAATCAGAAGAAGTAGACGAAGGAGAAGGAGAAGGTGAAGTCTGGAGGGTGAATCAGAAGAAGCAGAAGAAGGAGAAGGAGAAGGTGAAGTCTGGAGGGTGAATCAGAAGAAGTAGAAGAAGGAGAAGGAGAAGGTGAAGTCTGGAGGGTGAATCAGAAGAAGCAGAAGAAGGAGAAGGAGAAGGTGAAGTCTGGAGGGTGAATCAGAAGAAGCAGAAGAAGGAGAAAGAGAAGGTGAAGTCTGGAGGGTGAATCAGAAGAAGCAGAATAAGGAGAAGGAGAAGGTGAAGTCTGGAGGGTGAATCAGAAGAAGCAGAAGAAGGAGAAGGAGAAGGTGAAGTCTGGAGGGTGAATCAGAAGAAGTAGAAGAAGGAGAAGGAGAAGATGAAGTCTGGAGGGTGAATCAGAAGAAGTAGAAGAAGGAGAAGGAGAAGGTGAAGTCTGGAGGGTGAATCAGAAGAAGTAGAAGAAGGAGAAGGAGAAGATGAAGTCTGGAGGGTGAATCAGAAGAAACAGAAGAAGGAGTAGGAGAAGGTGAAGTCTGGAGGGTGAATCAGAAGAAGTAGCAGAAGGAGAAGGAGAAGGTGTAGTCTGGAGGGTGAATCAGAAGAAGTAGACGAAGGAGAAGGAGAAGGTGAAGTCTGGAGGGTGAATCAGAAGAAGCAGAAGAAGGAGAAGGAGAAGGTGAAGTCTGGAGGTGAATCAGAAGAAGTAGAAGAAGGAGAAGGAGAAGGTGAAGTCTGGAGGGTGAATCAGAAGAAGCAGAATAAGGAGAAGGAGAAGGTGAAGTCTGGAGGGTGAATCAGAAGAAGTAGAAGAAGGAGAAGGAGAAGGTGAAGTCTGGAGGGTGAATCAGAAGAAGTAGAAGAAGGAGAAGGAGAAGATGAAGTCTGGAGGGTGAATCAGAAGAAACAGAAGAAGGAGAAGGAGAAGGTGAAGTCTGGAGGGTGAATCAGAAGAAGTAGAAGAAGGAGAAGGAGAAGGTGTAGTCTGGAGGGTGAATCAGAAGAAGTAGACGAAGGAGAAGGAGAAGGTGAAGTCTGGAGGGCGAATCAGAAGAAGCAGAAGAAGGAGAAGGAGAAGGTGAAGTCTGGAGGGTAAATCAGAAGAAGTAGAAGAAGGAGAAGGAGAAGGTGAAGTCTGGAGGGTGAATCAGAAGAAGCAGAAGAAGGAGAAGGAGAAGGTGAAGTCTGGAGGGTGAATCAGAAGAAGTAGAAGAAGGAGAAGGAGAAGTTGAAGTCTGGAGGGTGAAGCAGAAGAAGTAGAAGATGGAGAAGGAGAAGTTGAAGTCAGGAGGGTGAATCAGAAGAAGTAGAAGAAGGAGAAGGAGAAGGTGAAGTCAGGAGGGTGAATCAGAAGAAGCAGAAGATGGAGAAGGAGAAGGTGAAGTCTGGAGGGTGAATCAGAAGAATCAGAAGAAGGAGAAGGAGAAGGTGAAGTCTGGAGGGTGAATCAGAAGAAGCAAAGGAAGGAGAAGGAGAAGGTGAAGTCTGGAGGGTGAATCAGAAGAAGCAGAATAAGGAGAAGGAGAAGGTGAAGTCTGGAGGGTGAATCAGAAGAAGCAGAATAAGGAGAAGGAGAAGGTGAAGTCTGGAGGGTGAATCAGAAGAAGCAGAAGAAGGAGAAGGAGAAGGTGAAGTCTGGAGGGTGAATCAGAAGAAGTAGAAGAAGGAGAAGGAGAAGGTGAAGTCTGGAGGGTGAAGCAGAAGAAGTAGAAGAAGGAGAAGGAGAAGGTGAAGTCAGGAGGGTGAATCAGAAGAAGTACAAGAAGGAGAAGGAGAAGGTGAAGTCAGGAGGGTGAATCAGAAGAAGCAGAAGAAGGAGAAGGAGAAGGTGAAGTCTGGAGGGTGAATCAGAAGAATCAGAAGAAGGAGAAGGAGAAGGTGAAGTCTGGAGGGTGAATCAGAAGAAGGAGAAGAAAGAGAAGGAGAAGGTGAAGTCTGGAGGGTGAAGCAGAAGAAACAGAAGAAGGAGAAGGAGAAGGTGAAGACTGGAGGGTGAATCAGAAGAAGTAGAAGAAGGAGAAGGAGAAGGTGAAGTCTGGAGGGTGAATCAGAAGAAGTAGAAGAAGGAGAAGGAGAAGGTGAAGTCTGGAGGGTGAATCAGAAGAAGCAGAAGAAGGAGAAGGAGAAGGTGAAGTCTGGAGGGTGAATCAGAAGAAGCAGAAGAAGGAGAAGGAGAAGATGAAGTCTGGAGGGTGAATCAGAAGAAGTAGAAGAAGGAGAAGGAGAAGGTGAAGTCTGGAGGGTGAATCAGAAGTAGTAGAAGAAGGAGAAGGAGAAGGTGAAGTCTGGAGGGTGAATCAGAAGAAACAGAAGAAGGAGAAGGAGAAGGTGAAGTCTGGAGGGTGAATCAGAAGAAGTAGAAGAAGGAGAAGGAGAAGGTGTAGTCTGGAGGGTGAATCAGAAGAAGTAGACGAAGGAGAAGGAGAAGGTGAAGTCTGGAGGGCGAATCAGAAGAAGCAGAAGAAGGAGAAGGAGAAGGTGAAGTCTGGAGGGTAAATCAGAAGAAGTAGAAGAAGGAGAAGGAGAAGGTGAAGTCTGGAGGGTGAATCAGAAGAAGCAGAAGAAGGAGAAGGAGAAGGTGAAGTCTGGAGGGTGAATCAGAAGAAGCAGAAGAAGGAGAAGGAGAAGGTGAAGTCTGGAGGGTGAATCAGAAGAAGTAGAAGAAGGAGAAGGAGAAGTTGAAGTCTGGAGGGTGAAGCAGAAGAAGTAGAAGATGGAGAAGGAGAAGTTGAAGTCAGGAGGGTGAATCAGAAGAAGGAGAAGGAGAAGATGAAGTCAGGAGGGTGAATCAGAAGAAGCAGAAGATGGAGAAGGAGAAGGTGAAGTCTGGAGGGTGAATCAGAAGAATCAGAAGAAGGAGAAGGAGAAGGTGAAGTCTGGAGGGTGAATCAGAAGAAGCAAAGGAAGGAGAAGGAGAAGGTGAAGTCTGGAGGGTGAATCAGAAGAAGCAGAATAAGGAGAAGGAGAAGGTGAAGTCTGGAGGGTGAATCAGAAGAAGCAGAATAAGGAGAAGGCGAAGGTGAAGTCTGGAGGGTGAATCAGAAGAAGCAGAAGAAGGAGAAGGAGAAGGTGAAGTCTGGAGGGTGAATCAGAAGAAGTAGAAGAAGGAGAAGGAGAAGGTGAAGTCTGGAGGGTGAAGCAGAAGAAGTAGAAGAAGGAGAAGGAGAAGGTGAAGTCAGGAGGGTGAATCAGAAGAAGTAGAAGAAGGAGAAGGAGAAGGTGAAGTCTGGAGGGTGAATCAGAAGAATCAGAAGAAGGAGAAGGAGAAGGTGAAGTCTGGAGGGTGAATCAGAAGAAGGAGAAGAAAGAGAAGGAGAAGGTGAAGTCTGGAGGGTGAAGCAGAAGAAACAGAAGAAGGAGAAGGAGAAGGTGAAGACTGGAGGGTGAATCAGAAGAAGTAGAAGAAGGAGAAGGAGAAGGTGAAGTCTGGAGGGTGAATCAGAAGAAGTAGAAGAAGGAGAAGGAGAAGGTGAAGTCTGGAGGGTGAATCAGAAGAAGCAGAAGAAGGAGAAGGAGAAGGTGAAGTCTGGAGGGTGAATCAGAAGAAGCAGAAGAAGGAGAAGGAGAAGATGAAGTCTGGAGGGTGAATCAGAAGAAGTAGAAGAAGGAGAAGGAGAAGGTGAAGTCTGGAGGGTGAATCAGAAGTAGTAGAAGAAGGAGAAGGAGAAGGTGAAGTCTGGAGGGTGAATCAGAAGAAACAGAAGAAGGAGAAGGAGAAGGTGAAGTCTGGAGGGTGAATCAGAAGAAGTAGAAGAAGGAGAAGGAGAAGGTGTAGTCTGGAGGGTGAATCAGAAGAAGTAGACGAAGGAGAAGGAGAAGGTGAAGTCTGGAGGGTGAATCAGAAGAAGCAGAAGAAGGAGATGGAGAAGGTGAAGTCTGGAGGGTGAATCAGAAGAAGTAGAAGAAGGAGAAGGAGAAGGTGAAGTCTGGAGGGTGAATCAGAAGAAGCAGAAGAAGGAGAAGGAGAAGGTGAAGTCTGGAGGGTGAATCAGAAGAAGCAGAAGAAGGAGAAGGAGAAGGTGAAGTCTGGAGGGTGATTCAGAAGAAGCAGAATAAGGAGAAGGAGAAGGTGATGTCTGCAGGGTGAATCAGAAGAAGCAGAAGAAGGAGAAGGAGAAGGTGAAGTCTGGAGGTTGAATCAGAAGAAGTAGAAGAAGGAGAAGGAGAAGGTGAAGTCTGGAGGGTGAATCAGAAGAAGTAGAAGAAGGAGAAGGAGAAGGTGAAGTCTGGAGGGTGAATCAGAAGAAGTAGAAGAAGGAGAAGGAGAAGGTGAAGTCTGGAGGGTGATGCAGAAGAAGTAGAAGAAGGAGAAGGAGAAGGTGAAGTCAGGAGGGTGAATCAGAAGATGTAGAAGAAGGAGAAGGAGAAGGTGAAGTCAGGAGGGTGAATCAGAAGAAGCAGAAGAAGGAGAAGGAGAAGGTGAAGTCTGGAGGGTGAATCAGAAGAATCAGAAGAAGGAGAAGGAGAAGGTGAAGTCTGGAGGGTGAATCAGAAGAAGGAGAAGAAAGAGAAGGAGAAGGTGAAGTCTGGAGGGTGAAGCAGAAGAAACAGAAGAAGGAGAAGGAGAAGGTGAAGACTGGAGGGTGAATCAGAAGAAGTAGAAGAAGGAGAAGGAGAAGGTGAAGTCTGGAGGGTGAATCAGAAGAAGTAGAAGAAGGAGAAGGAGAAGGTGAATTCTGGAGGGTGAATCAGAAGAAGCAGAAGAAGGAGAAGGAGAAGGTGAAGTCTGGAGGGTGAATCAGAAGAAGCAGAAGAAGGAGAAGGAGAAGATGAAGTCTGGAGGGTGAATCAGAAGAAGTAAAAGAAGGAGAAGGAGAAGGTGAAGTCTGGAGGGTGAATCAGAAGTAGTAGAAGAAGGAGAAGGAGAAGGTGAAGTCTGGAGGGTGAATCAGAAGAAACAGAAGAAGGAGAAGGAGAAGGTGAAGTCTGGAGGGTGAATCAGAAGAAGTAGAAGAAGGAGAAGGAGAAGGTGTAGTCTGGAGGGTGAATCAGAAGAAGTAGACGAAGGAGAAGGAGAAGGTGAAGTCTGGAGGGCGAATCAGAAGAAGCAGAAGAAGGAGAAGGAGAAGGTGAAGTCTGGAGGGTAAATCAGAAGAAGTAGAAGAAGGAGAAGGAGAAGGTGAAGTCTGGAGGGTGAATCAGAAGAAGCAGAAGAAGGAGAAGGAGAAGGTGAAGTCTGGAGGGTGAATCAGAAGAAGCAGAAGAAGGAGAAGGAGAAGGTGAAGTCTGGAGGGTGAATCAGAAGAAGTAGAAGAAGGAGAAGGAGAAGTTGAAGTCTGGAGGGTGAAGCAGAAGAAGTAGAAGATGGAGAAGGAGAAGTTGAAGTCAGGAGGGTGAATCAGAAGAAGTAGAAGAAGGAGAAGGAGAAGGTGAAGTCAGGAGGGTGAATCAGAAGAAGCAGAAGATGGAGAAGGAGAAGGTGAAGTCTGGAGTGTGAATCAGAAGAATCAGAAGAAGGAGAAGGAGAAGGTGAAGTCTGGAGGGTGAATCAGAAGAAGCAAAGGAAGGAGAAGGAGAAGGTGAAGTCTAAAGGGTGAATCAGAAGAAGCAGAATAAGGAGAAGGAGAAGGTGAAGTCTGGAGGGTGAATCAGAAGAAGCAGAATAAGGAGAAGGAGAAGGTGAAGTCTGGAGGGTGAATCAGAAGAAGCAGAAGAAGGAGAAGGAGAAGGTGAAGTCTGGAGGGTGAATCAGAAGAAGTAGAAGAAGGAGAAGGAGAAGGTGAAGTCTGGAGGGTGAAGCAGAAGAAGTAGAAGAAGGAGAAGGAGAAGGTGAAGTCAGGAGGGTGAATCAGAAGAAGTAGAAGAAGGAGAAGGAGAAGGTGAAGTCTGGAGGGTGAATCAGAAGAATCAGAAGAAGGAGAAGGAGAAGGTGAAGTCTGGAGGGTGAATCAGAAGAAGGAGAAGAAAGAGAAGGAGAAGGTGAAGTCTGGAGGGTGAAGCAGAAGAAACAGAAGAAGGAGAAGGAGAAGGTGAAGACTGGAGGGTGAATCAGAAGAAGTAGAAGAAGGAGAAGGAGAAGGTGAAGTCTGGAGGGTGAATCAGAAGAAGTAGAAGAAGGAGAAGGAGAAGGTGAAGTCTGGAGGGTGAATCAGAAGAAGCAGAAGAAGGAGAAGGAGAAGGTGAAGTCTGGAGGGTGAATCAGAAGAAGCAGAAGAAGGAGAAGGAGAAGATGAAGTCTGGAGGGTGAATCAGAAGAAGTAGAAGAAGGAGAAGGAGAAGGTGAAGTCTGGAGGGTGAATCAGAAGTAGTAGAAGAAGGAGAAGGAGAAGGTGAAGTCTGGAGGGTGAATCAGAAGAAACAGAAGAAGGAGAAGGAGAAGGTGAAGTCTGGAGGGTGAATCAGAAGAAGTAGAAGAAGGAGAAGGAGAAGGTGTAGTCTGGAGGGTGAATCAGAAGAAGTAGACGAAGGAGAAGGAGAAGGTGAAGTCTGGAGGGTGAATCAGAAGAAGCAGAAGAAGGAGATGGAGAAGGTGAAGTCTGGAGGGTGAATCAGAAGAAGTAGAAGAAGGAGAAGGAGAAGGTGAAGTCTGGAGGGTGAATCAGAAGAAGCAGAAGAAGGAGAAGGAGAAGGTGAAGTCTGGAGGGTGAATCAGAAGAAGCAGAAGAAGGAGAAGGAGAAGGTGAAGTCTGGAGGGTGATTCAGAAGAAGCAGAATAAGGAGAAGGAGAAGGTGATGTCTGCAGGGTGAATCAGAAGAAGCAGAAGAAGGAGAAGGAGAAGGTGAAGTCTGGAGGTTGAATCAGAAGAAGTAGAAGAAGGAGAAGGAGAAGGTGAAGTCTGGAGGGTGAATCAGAAGAAGTAGAAGAAGGAGAAGGAGAAGGTGAAGTCTGGAGGGTGAATCAGAAGAAGTAGAAGAAGGAGAAGGAGAAGGTGAAGTCTGGAGGGTGATGCAGAAGAAGTAGAAGAAGGAGAAGGAGAAGGTGAAGTCAGGAGGGTGAATCAGAAGATGTAGAAGAAGGAGAAGGAGAAGGTGAAGTCAGGAGGGTGAATCAGAAGAAGCAGAAGAAGGAGAAGGAGAAGGTGAAGTCTGGAGGGTGAATCAGAAGAATCAGAAGAAGGAGAAGGAGAAGGTGAAGTCTGGAGGGTGAATCAGAAGAAGCAGAAGAAAGAGAAGGAGAAGGTGAAGTCTGGAGGGTGAATCAGAAGAAGTAGAAGAAGGAGAAGGAGAAGGTGAAGTCTGGAGGGTGAATCAGAAGAAGCAGAAGAAGGAGAAGGAGAAGGTGAAGTCTGGAGGGTGAATCAGAAGAAGTAGAAGAAGGAGAAGGTGAAGGTTAAGTCTGGAGGGTGAATCAGAAGAAGCAGAAGAAGGAGAAGGAGAAGGTGAAGTCTGGAGGGTGAATCAGAAGAAGCAGAAGAAGGAGAAGGAGAAGGTGAAGTCTGGAGGGTGATTCAGAAGAAGCAGAATAAGGAGAAGGAGAAGGTGAAGTCTGGAGGGTGAATCAGAAGAAGCAGAAGAAGGAGAAGGAGAAGGTGAAGTCTGGAGGGTGAATCAGAAGAAGTAGAAGAAGGAGAAGGAGAAGGTGAAGTCTGGAGGGTGAATCAGAAGAAGTAGAAGAAGGAGAAGGAGAAGGTGAAGTCTGGAGGGTGAATCAGAAGAAGTAGAAGAAGGAGAAGGAGAAGCTGAAGTCTGGAGGGTGAAGCAGAAGAAGTAGAAGAAGGAGAAGGAGAAGGTGAAGTCAGGAGGGTGAATCAGAAGATGTAGAAGAAGGAGAAGGAGAAGGTGAAGTCAGGAGGGTGAATCAGAAGAAGCAGAAGAAGGAGAAGGAGAAGGTGAAGTCTGGAGGGTGAATCAGAAGAAGTAGAAGAAGGAGAAGGAGAAGGTGAAGTCTGGAGGGTGAATCAGAAGAAGCAGAAGAAGGAGAAGGAGAAGGTGAAGTCTGGAGGGTGAATCAGAAGAAGCAGAAGAAGGAGAAGGAGAAGGTGAAGTCTGGAGGGTGAATCAGAAGAAGCAGAAGAAGGAGAAGGAGAAGGTGAAGTCTGGAGGGTGAATCAGAAGAAGCAGAATAAGGAGAAGGAGAAGGTGAAGTCTGGAGGGTGAATCAGAAGAAGCAGAAGAAGGAGAAGGAGAAGGTGAAGTCTGGAGGGTGAATCAGAAGAAGTACAAGAAGGAGAAGGAGAAGGTGAAGTCTGGAGGGTGAAGCAGAAGAAGTAGAAGAAGGAGAAGGAGAAGGTGAAGTCTGGAGGGTGAATCAGAAGAAGCAGAAGAAGGAGAAGGAGAAGGTGAAGTCTGGAGGGTGAATCAGAAGAAGCAGAAGAAGGAGAAGGAGAAGGTGAAGTCTGGAGGGTGAATCAGAAGAAGCAGAATAAGGAGAAGGAGAAGGTGAAGTCTGGAGGGTGAATCAGAAGAAGCAGAAGAAGGAGAAGGAGAAGGTGAAGTCAGGAGGGTGAATCAGAAGAAGTACAAGAAGGAGAAGGAGAAGGTGAAGTCAGGAGGCTGAATCAGAAGAAGCAGAAGAAGGAGAAGGAGAAGGTGAAGTCTGGAGGGTGAATCAGAAGAATCAGAAGAAGGAGAAGGAGAAGGTGAAGTCTGGAGGGTGAATCAGAAGAAGGAGAAGAAAGAGAAGGAGAAGGTGAAGTCTGGAGGGTGAAGCAGAAGAAACAGAAGAAGGAGAAGGAGAAGGTGAAGACTGGAGGGTGAATCAGAAGAAGTAGAAGAAGGAGAAGGAGAAGGTGAAGTCTGGAGGGTGAATCAGAAGAAGTAGAAGAAGGAGAAGGAGAAGGTGAAGTCTGGAGGGTGAATCAGAAGAAGCAGAAGAAGGAGAAGGAGAAGGTGAAGTCTGGAGGGTGAATCAGAAGAAGCAGAAGAAGGAGAAGGAGAAGATGAAGTCTGGAGGGTGAATCAGAAGAAGTAGAAGAAGGAGAAGGAGAAGGTGAAGTCTGGAGGGTGAATCAGAAGTAGTAGAAGAAGGAGAAGGAGAAGGTGAAGTCTGGAGGGTGAATCAGAAGAAACAGAAGAAGGAGAAGGAGAAGGTGAAGTCTGGAGGGTGAATCAGAAGAAGTAGAAGAAGGAGAAGGAGAAGGTGTAGTCTGGAGGGTGAATCAGAAGAAGTAGACGAAGGAGAAGGAGAAGGTGAAGTCTGGAGGGCGAATCAGAAGAAGCAGAAGAAGGAGAAGGAGAAGGTGAAGTCTGGAGGGTAAATCAGAAGAAGTAGAAGAAGGAGAAGGAGAAGGTGAAGTCTGGAGGGTGAATCAGAAGAAGCAGAAGAAGGAGAAGGAGAAGGTGAAGTCTGGAGGGTGAATCAGAAGAAGCAGAAGAAGGAGAAGGAGAAGGTGAAGTCTGGAGGGTGAATCAGAAGAAGTAGAAGAAGGAGAAGGAGAAGTTGAAGTCTGGAGGGTGAAGCAGAAGAAGTAGAAGATGGAGAAGGAGAAGTTGAAGTCAGGAGGGTGAATCAGAAGAAGTAGAAGAAGGAGAAGGAGAAGATGAAGTCAGGAGGGTGAATCAGAAGAAGCAGAAGATGGAGAAGGAGAAGGTGAAGTCTGGAGGGTGAATCAGAAGAATCAGAAGAAGGAGAAGGAGAAGGTGAAGTCTGCAGGGTGAATCAGAAGAAGCAAAGGAAGGAGAAGGAGAAGGTGAAGTCTGGAGGGTGAATCAGAAGAAGCAGAATAAGGAGAAGGAGAAGGTGAAGTCTGGAGGGTGAATCAGAAGAAGCAGAATAAGGAGAAGGAGAAGGTGAAGTCTGGAGGGTGAATCAGAAGAAGCAGAAGAAGGAGAAGGAGAAGGTGAAGTCTGGAGGGTGAATCAGAAGAAGTAGAAGAAGGAGAAGGAGAAGGTGAAGTCTGGAGGGTGAAGCAGAAGAAGTAGAAGAAGGAGAAGGAGAAGGTGAAGTCAGGAGGGTGAATCAGAAGAAGTAGAAGAAGGAGAAGGAGAAGGTGAAGTCTGGAGGGTGAATCAGAAGAATCAGAAGAAGGAGAAGGAGAAGGTGAAGTCTGGAGGGTGAATCAGAAGAAGGAGAAGAAAGAGAAGGAGAAGGTGAAGTCTGGAGGGTGAAGCAGAAGAAACAGAAGAAGGAGAAGGAGAAGGTGAAGACTGGAGGGTGAATCAGAAGAAGTAGAAGAAGGAGAAGGAGAAGGTGAAGTCTGGAGGGTGAATCAGAAGAAGTAGAAGAAGGAGAAGGAGAAGGTGAAGTCTGGAGGGTGAATCAGAAGAAGCAGAAGAAGGAGAAGGAGAAGGTGAAGTCTGGAGGGTGAATCAGAAGAAGCAGAAGAAGGAGAAGGAGAAGATGAAGTCTGGAGGGTGAATCAGAAGAAGTAGAAGAAGGAGAAGGAGAAGGTGAAGTCTGGAGGGTGAATCAGAAGTAGTAGAAGAAGGAGAAGGAGAAGGTGAAGTCTGGAGGGTGAATCAGAAGAAACAGAAGAAGGAGAAGGAGAAGGTGAAGTCTGGAGGGTGAATCAGAAGAAGTAGAAGAAGGAGAAGGAGAAGGTGTAGTCTGGAGGGTGAATCAGAAGAAGTAGACGAAGGAGAAGGAGAAGGTGAAGTCTGGAGGGTGAATCAGAAGAAGCAGAAGAAGGAGATGGAGAAGGTGAAGTCTGGAGGGTGAATCAGAAGAAGTAGAAGAAGGAGAAGGAGAAGGTGAAGTCTGGAGGGTGAATCAGAAGAAGCAGAAGAAGGAGAAGGAGAAGGTGAAGTCTGGAGGGTGAATCAGAAGAAGCAGAAGAAGGAGAAGGAGAAGGTGAAGTCTGGAGGGTGATTCAGAAGAAGCAGAATAAGGAGAAGGAGAAGGTGATGTCTGCAGGGTGAATCAGAAGAAGCAGAAGAAGGAGAAGGAGAAGGTGAAGTCTGGAGGTTGAATCAGAAGAAGTAGAAGAAGGAGAAGGAGAAGGTGAAGTCTGGAGGGTGAATCAGAAGAAGTAGAAGAAGGAGAAGGAGAAGGTGAAGTCTGGAGGGTGAATCAGAAGAAGTAGAAGAAGGAGAAGGAGAAGGTGAAGTCTGGAGGGTGATGCAGAAGAAGTAGAAGAAGGAGAAGGAGAAGGTGAAGTCAGGAGGGTGAATCAGAAGATGTAGAAGAAGGAGAAGGAGAAGGTGAAGTCAGGAGGGTGAATCAGAAGAAGCAGAAGAAGGAGAAGGAGAAGGTGAAGTCTGGAGGGTGAATCAGAAGAATCAGAAGAAGGAGAAGGAGAAGGTGAAGTCTGGAGGGTGAATCAGAAGAAGGAGAAGAAAGAGAAGGAGAAGGTGAAGTCTGGAGGGTGAAGCAGAAGAAACAGAAGAAGGAGAAGGAGAAGGTGAAGACTGGAGGGTGAATCAGAAGAAGTAGAAGAAGGAGAAGGAGAAGGTGAAGTCTGGAGGGTGAATCAGAAGAAGTAGAAGAAGGAGAAGGAGAAGGTGAATTCTGGAGGGTGAATCAGAAGAAGCAGAAGAAGGAGAAGGAGAAGGTGAAGTCTGGAGGGTGAATCAGAAGAAGCAGAAGAAGGAGAAGGAGAAGATGAAGTCTGGAGGGTGAATCAGAAGAAGTAAAAGAAGGAGAAGGAGAAGGTGAAGTCTGGAGGGTGAATCAGAAGTAGTAGAAGAAGGAGAAGGAGAAGGTGAAGTCTGGAGGGTGAATCAGAAGAAACAGAAGAAGGAGAAGGAGAAGGTGAAGTCTGGAGGGTGAATCAGAAGAAGTAGAAGAAGGAGAAGGAGAAGGTGTAGTCTGGAGGGTGAATCAGAAGAAGTAGACGAAGGAGAAGGAGAAGGTGAAGTCTGGAGGGCGAATCAGAAGAAGCAGAAGAAGGAGAAGGAGAAGGTGAAGTCTGGAGGGTAAATCAGAAGAAGTAGAAGAAGGAGAAGGAGAAGGTGAAGTCTGGAGGGTGAATCAGAAGAAGCAGAAGAAGGAGAAGGAGAAGGTGAAGTCTGGAGGGTGAATCAGAAGAAGCAGAAGAAGGAGAAGGAGAAGGTGAAGTCTGGAGGGTGAATCAGAAGAAGTAGAAGAAGGAGAAGGAGAAGTTGAAGTCTGGAGGGTGAAGCAGAAGAAGTAGAAGATGGAGAAGGAGAAGTTGAAGTCAGGAGGGTGAATCAGAAGAAGTAGAAGAAGGAGAAGGAGAAGGTGAAGTCAGGAGGGTGAATCAGAAGAAGCAGAAGATGGAGAAGGAGAAGGTGAAGTCTGGAGTGTGAATCAGAAGAATCAGAAGAAGGAGAAGGAGAAGGTGAAGTCTGGAGGGTGAATCAGAAGAAGCAAAGGAAGGAGAAGGAGAAGGTGAAGTCTAAAGGGTGAATCAGAAGAAGCAGAATAAGGAGAAGGAGAAGGTGAAGTCTGGAGGGTGAATCAGAAGAAGCAGAATAAGGAGAAGGAGAAGGTGAAGTCTGGAGGGTGAATCAGAAGAAGCAGAAGAAGGAGAAGGAGAAGGTGAAGTCTGGAGGGTGAATCAGAAGAAGTAGAAGAAGGAGAAGGAGAAGGTGAAGTCTGGAGGGTGAAGCAGAAGAAGTAGAAGAAGGAGAAGGAGAAGGTGAAGTCAGGAGGGTGAATCAGAAGAAGTAGAAGAAGGAGAAGGAGAAGGTGAAGTCTGGAGGGTGAATCAGAAGAATCAGAAGAAGGAGAAGGAGAAGGTGAAGTCTGGAGGGTGAATCAGAAGAAGGAGAAGAAAGAGAAGGAGAAGGTGAAGTCTGGAGGGTGAAGCAGAAGAAACAGAAGAAGGAGAAGGAGAAGGTGAAGACTGGAGGGTGAATCAGAAGAAGTAGAAGAAGGAGAAGGAGAAGGTGAAGTCTGGAGGGTGAATCAGAAGAAGTAGAAGAAGGAGAAGGAGAAGGTGAAGTCTGGAGGGTGAATCAGAAGAAGCAGAAGAAGGAGAAGGAGAAGGTGAAGTCTGGAGGGTGAATCAGAAGAAGCAGAAGAAGGAGAAGGAGAAGATGAAGTCTGGAGGGTGAATCAGAAGAAGTAGAAGAAGGAGAAGGAGAAGGTGAAGTCTGGAGGGTGAATCAGAAGTAGTAGAAGAAGGAGAAGGAGAAGGTGAAGTCTGGAGGGTGAATCAGAAGAAACAGAAGAAGGAGAAGGAGAAGGTGAAGTCTGGAGGGTGAATCAGAAGAAGTAGAAGAAGGAGAAGGAGAAGGTGTAGTCTGGAGGGTGAATCAGAAGAAGTAGACGAAGGAGAAGGAGAAGGTGAAGTCTGGAGGGTGAATCAGAAGAAGCAGAAGAAGGAGATGGAGAAGGTGAAGTCTGGAGGGTGAATCAGAAGAAGTAGAAGAAGGAGAAGGAGAAGGTGAAGTCTGGAGGGTGAATCAGAAGAAGCAGAAGAAGGAGAAGGAGAAGGTGAAGTCTGGAGGGTGAATCAGAAGAAGCAGAAGAAGGAGAAGGAGAAGGTGAAGTCTGGAGGGTGATTCAGAAGAAGCAGAATAAGGAGAAGGAGAAGGTGATGTCTGCAGGGTGAATCAGAAGAAGCAGAAGAAGGAGAAGGAGAAGGTGAAGTCTGGAGGTTGAATCAGAAGAAGTAGAAGAAGGAGAAGGAGAAGGTGAAGTCTGGAGGGTGAATCAGAAGAAGTAGAAGAAGGAGAAGGAGAAGGTGAAGTCTGGAGGGTGAATCAGAAGAAGTAGAAGAAGGAGAAGGAGAAGGTGAAGTCTGGAGGGTGATGCAGAAGAAGTAGAAGAAGGAGAAGGAGAAGGTGAAGTCAGGAGGGTGAATCAGAAGATGTAGAAGAAGGAGAAGGAGAAGGTGAAGTCAGGAGGGTGAATCAGAAGAAGCAGAAGAAGGAGAAGGAGAAGGTGAAGTCTGGAGGGTGAATCAGAAGAATCAGAAGAAGGAGAAGGAGAAGGTGAAGTCTGGAGGGTGAATCAGAAGAAGCAGAAGAAAGAGAAGGAGAAGGTGAAGTCTGGAGGGTGAATCAGAAGAAGGAGAAGAAAGAGAAGGAGAAGGTGAAGTCTGGAGGGTGAAGCAGAAGAAACAGAAGAAGGAGAAGGAGAAGGTGAAGACTGGAGGGTGAATCAGAAGAAGTAGAAGAAGGAGAAGGAGAAGGTGAAGTCTGGAGGGTGAATCAGAAGAAGTAGAAGAAGGAGAAGGAGAAGGTGAATTCTGGAGGGTGAATCAGAAGAAGCAGAAGAAGGAGAAGGAGAAGGTGAAGTCTGGAGGGTGAATCAGAAGAAGCAGAAGAAGGAGAAGGAGAAGATGAAGTCTGGAGGGTGAATCAGAAGAAGTAAAAGAAGGAGAAGGAGAAGGTGAAGTCTGGAGGGTGAATCAGAAGTAGTAGAAGAAGGAGAAGGAGAAGGTGAAGTCTGGAGGGTGAATCAGAAGAAACAGAAGAAGGAGAAGGAGAAGGTGAAGTCTGGAGGGTGAATCAGAAGAAGTAGAAGAAGGAGAAGGAGAAGGTGTAGTCTGGAGGGTGAATCAGAAGAAGTAGACGAAGGAGAAGGAGAAGGTGAAGTCTGGAGGGCGAATCAGAAGAAGCAGAAGAAGGAGAAGGAGAAGGTGAAGTCTGGAGGGTAAATCAGAAGAAGTAGAAGAAGGAGAAGGAGAAGGTGAAGTCTGGAGGGTGAATCAGAAGAAGCAGAAGAAGGAGAAGGAGAAGGTGAAGTCTGGAGGGTGAATCAGAAGAAGCAGAAGAAGGAGAAGGAGAAGGTGAAGTCTGGAGGGTGAATCAGAAGAAGTAGAAGAAGGAGAAGGAGAAGTTGAAGTCTGGAGGGTGAAGCAGAAGAAGTAGAAGATGGAGAAGGAGAAGTTGAAGTCAGGAGGGTGAATCAGAAGAAGTAGAAGAAGGAGAAGGAGAAGGTGAAGTCAGGAGGGTGAATCAGAAGAAGCAGAAGATGGAGAAGGAGAAGGTGAAGTCTGGAGTGTGAATCAGAAGAATCAGAAGAAGGAGAAGGAGAAGGTGAAGTCTGGAGGGTGAATCAGAAGAAGCAAAGGAAGGAGAAGGAGAAGGTGAAGTCTAAAGGGTGAATCAGAAGAAGCAGAATAAGGAGAAGGAGAAGGTGAAGTCTGGAGGGTGAATCAGAAGAAGCAGAATAAGGAGAAGGAGAAGGTGAAGTCTGGAGGGTGAATCAGAAGAAGCAGAAGAAGGAGAAGGAGAAGGTGAAGTCTGGAGGGTGAATCAGAAGAAGTAGAAGAAGGAGAAGGAGAAGGTGAAGTCTGGAGGGTGAAGCAGAAGAAGTAGAAGAAGGAGAAGGAGAAGGTGAAGTCAGGAGGGTGAATCAGAAGAAGTAGAAGAAGGAGAAGGAGAAGGTGAAGTCTGGAGGGTGAATCAGAAGAATCAGAAGAAGGAGAAGGAGAAGGTGAAGTCTGGAGGGTGAATCAGAAGAAGGAGAAGAAAGAGAAGGAGAAGGTGAAGTCTGGAGGGTGAAGCAGAAGAAACAGAAGAAGGAGAAGGAGAAGGTGAAGACTGGAGGGTGAATCAGAAGAAGTAGAAGAAGGAGAAGGAGAAGGTGAAGTCTGGAGGGTGAATCAGAAGAAGTAGAAGAAGGAGAAGGAGAAGGTGAAGTCTGGAGGGTGAATCAGAAGAAGCAGAAGAAGGAGAAGGAGAAGGTGAAGTCTGGAGGGTGAATCAGAAGAAGCAGAAGAAGGAGAAGGAGAAGATGAAGTCTGGAGGGTGAATCAGAAGAAGTAGAAGAAGGAGAAGGAGAAGGTGAAGTCTGGAGGGTGAATCAGAAGTAGTAGAAGAAGGAGAAGGAGAAGGTGAAGTCTGGAGGGTGAATCAGAAGAAACAGAAGAAGGAGAAGGAGAAGGTGAAGTCTGGAGGGTGAATCAGAAGAAGTAGAAGAAGGAGAAGGAGAAGGTGTAGTCTGGAGGGTGAATCAGAAGAAGTAGACGAAGGAGAAGGAGAAGGTGAAGTCTGGAGGGTGAATCAGAAGAAGCAGAAGAAGGAGATGGAGAAGGTGAAGTCTGGAGGGTGAATCAGAAGAAGTAGAAGAAGGAGAAGGAGAAGGTGAAGTCTGGAGGGTGAATCAGAAGAAGCAGAAGAAGGAGAAGGAGAAGGTGAAGTCTGGAGGGTGAATCAGAAGAAGCAGAAGAAGGAGAAGGAGAAGGTGAAGTCTGGAGGGTGATTCAGAAGAAGCAGAATAAGGAGAAGGAGAAGGTGATGTCTGCAGGGTGAATCAGAAGAAGCAGAAGAAGGAGAAGGAGAAGGTGAAGTCTGGAGGTTGAATCAGAAGAAGTAGAAGAAGGAGAAGGAGAAGGTGAAGTCTGGAGGGTGAATCAGAAGAAGTAGAAGAAGGAGAAGGAGAAGGTGAAGTCTGGAGGGTGAATCAGAAGAAGTAGAAGAAGGAGAAGGAGAAGCTGAAGTCTGGAGGGTGATGCAGAAGAAGTAGAAGAAGGAGAAGGAGAAGGTGAAGTCAGGAGGGTGAATCAGAAGATGTAGAAGAAGGAGAAGGAGAAGGTGAAGTCAGGAGGGTGAATCAGAAGAAGCAGAAGAAGGAGAAGGAGAAGGTGAAGTCTGGAGGGTGAATCAGAAGAATCAGAAGAAGGAGAAGGAGAAGGTGAAGTCTGGAGGGTGAATCAGAAGAAGCAGAAGAAAGAGAAGGAGAAGGTGAAGTCTGGAGGGTGAATCAGAAGAAGTAGAAGAAGGAGAAGGAGAAGGTGAAGTCTGGAGGGTGAATCAGAAGAAGCAGAAGAAGGAGAAGGAGAAGGTGAAGTCTGGAGGGTGAATCAGAAGAAGTAGAAGAAGGAGAAGGTGAAGGTTAAGTCTGGAGGGTGAATCAGAAGAAGCAGAAGAAGGAGAAGGAGAAGGTGAAGTCTGGAGGGTGAATCAGAAGAAGCAGAAGAAGGAGAAGGAGAAGGTGAAGTCTGGAGGGTGATTCAGAAGAAGCAGAATAAGGAGAAGGAGAAGGTGAAGTCTGGAGGGTGAATCAGAAGAAGCAGAAGAAGGAGAAGGAGAAGGTGAAGTCTGGAGGGTGAATCAGAAGAAGTAGAAGAAGGAGAAGGAGAAGGTGAAGTCTGGAGGGTGAATCAGAAGAAGTAGAAGAAGGAGAAGGAGAAGGTGAAGTCTGGAGGGTGAATCAGAAGAAGTAGAAGAAGGAGAAGGAGAAGCTGAAGTCTGGAGGGTGAAGCAGAAGAAGTAGAAGAAGGAGAAGGAGAAGGTGAAGTCAGGAGGGTGAATCAGAAGATGTAGAAGAAGGAGAAGGAGAAGGTGAAGTCAGGAGGGTGAATCAGAAGAAGCAGAAGAAGGAGAAGGAGAAGGTGAAGTCTGGAGGGTGAATCAGAAGAAGTAGAAGAAGGAGAAGGAGAAGGTGAAGTCTGGAGGGTGAATCAGAAGAAGCAGAAGAAGGAGAAGGAGAAGGTGAAGTCTGGAGGGTGAATCAGAAGAAGCAGAAGAAGGAGAAGGAGAAGGTGAAGTCTGGAGGGTGAATCAGAAGAAGCAGAAGAAGGAGAAGGAGAAGGTGAAGTCTGGAGGGTGAATCAGAAGAAGCAGAATAAGGAGAAGGAGAAGGTGAAGTCTGGAGGGTGAATCAGAAGAAGCAGAAGAAGGAGAAGGAGAAGGTGAAGTCTGGAGGGTGAATCAGAAGAAGTAGAAGAAGGAGAAGGAGAAGGTGAAGTCTGGAGGGTGAAGCAGAAGAAGTAGAAGAAGGAGAAGGAGAAGGTGAAGTCAGGAGGGTGAATCAGAAGAAGTAGAAGAAGGAGAAGGAGAAGGTGAAGTCAGGAGGGTGAATCAGAAGAAGCAGAAGAAGGAGATAGAGAAGGTGAAGTCTGGAGGGTGAATCAGAAGAATCAGAAGAAGGAGAAGGAGAAGGTGAAGTCTGGAGGGTGAAGCAGAAGAAGCAGAAGAAAGAGAAGGAGAAGGTGAAGTCTGGAGGGTGAAGCAGAAGAAACAGAAGAAGGAGAAGGAGAAGGTGAAGACTGGAGGGTGAATCAGAAGAAGTAGAAGAAGGAGAAGGAGAAGGTGAAGTCTGGAGGGTGAATCAGAAGAAGTAGAAGAAGGAGAAGGAGAAGGTGAAGTCTGGAGGGTGAATCAGAAGAAGCAGAAGAAGGAGAAGGAGAAGGTGAAGTCTGGAGGGTGAATCAGAAGAAGTAGAAGAAGGAGAAGGAGAAGGTGAAGTCTGGAGGGTGAAGCAGAAGAAGTAAAAGAAGGAGAAGGAGAAGGTGAAGTCAGGAGGGTGAATCAGAAGAAGTAGAAGAAGGAGAAGGAGAAGGTGAAGTCAGGAGGGTGAATCAGAAGAAGCAGAAGAAGGAGATAGAGAAGGTGAAGTCTGGAGGGTGAATCAGAAGAATCAGAAGAAGGAGAAGGAGAAGGTGAAGTCTGGAGGGTGAAGCAGAAGAAGCAGATTAAAGGGAAGGAGAAGGTGAAGTCTGGAGGGTGAAGCAGAAGAAACAGAAGAAGGAGAAGGAGAAGGTGAAGACTGGAGGGTGAATCAGAAGAAGTAGAAGAAGGAGAAGGAGAAGGTGAAGTCTGGAGGGTGAATCAGAAGAAGTAGAAGAAGGAGAAGGAGAAGGTGAAGTCTGGAGGGTGAATCAGAAGAAGCAGAAGAAGGAGAAGGAGAAGGTGAAGTCTGGAGGGTGAATCAGAAGAAGTAGAAGAAGGAGAAGGAGAAGGTGAAGTCTGGAGGGTGAAGCAGAAGAAGTAGAAGAAGGAGAAGGAGAAGGTGAAGTCAGGAGGGTGAATCAGAAGATGTAGAAGAAGGAGAAGGAGAAGGTGAATTCAGGAGGGTGAATCAGAAGAAGCAGAAGAAGGAGAAGGAGAAGGTGAAGTCTGGAGGGTGAATCAGAAGAAGTAGAAGAAGGAGAAGGAGAAGGTGAAGTCTGGAGGGTGAATCAGAAGAAGCAGAAGAAGGAGAAGGCGAAGGTGAAGTCTGGAGGGTGAATCAGAAGAAGCAGAAGAAGGAGAAGGAGAAGGTGAAGTCTGGAGGGTGAATCAGCAGAAGCAGAATAAGGAGAAGGAGAAGGTGAAGTCTGGAGGGTGAATCAGAAGAAGCAGAAGAAGGAGAAGGAGAAGGTGAAGTCTGGAGGGTGAATCAGAAGAAGTAGAAGAAGGAGAAGGAGAAGGTGAAGTCTGGAGGGTGAAGCAGAAGAAGTAGAAGAAGGAGAAGGAGAAGGTGAAGTCAGGAGGGTGAATCAGAAGAAGTAGAAGAAGGAGAAGGAGAAGATGAGGTCAGGAGGGTGAATCAGAAGAAGCAGAAGAAGGAGATAGAGAAGGTGAAGTCTGGAGGGTGAATCAGAAGAATCAGAAGAAGGAGAAGGAGAAGGTGAAGTCTGGAGGGTGAAGCAGAAGAAGCAGAAGAAAGAGAAGGAGAAGGTGAAGTCTGGAGGGTGAAGCAGAAGAAACAGAAGAAGGAGAAGGAGAAGGTGAAGATTGGAGGGTGAATCAGAAGAAGTAGAAGAAGGAGAAGGAGAAGGTGAAGTCTGGAGGGTGAATCAGAAGAAGTAGAAGAAGGAGAAGGAGAAGGTGAAGTCTGGAGGGTGAATCAGAAGAAGCAGAAGAAGGAGAAGGAGAAGGTGAAGTCTGGAGGGTGAATCAGAAGAAGCAGAAGAAGGAGAAGGAGAAGATGAAGTCTGGAGGGTGAATCAGAAGAAGTAGAAGAAGGAGAAGGAGAAGGTGAGGTCTGGAGGGTGAATCAGAAGAAGCAGAAGAAGGAGAAGGAGAAGGTGAAGTCTGGAGGGTGAATCAGAAGAAGCAGAAGAAGGAGAAGGAGAAGGTGAAGTCTGGAGGGTGAATCAGAAGAAGCAGAAGAAGGAGAAGGAGAAGGTGAAGTCAGGACGGTGAATCAGAAGAAGCAGAAGAAGGAGAAGGAGAAGGTGAAGTTAGGAGGGTGAATCAGAAGAAGCAGAAGAAGGAGAAGGAGCAGGTGAAGTCAGGGGGGTGTAGCAGAAGAAGTAGAAGAAGGAGAAGGAGAAGGGGAAGTCAGGACGGTGAAGCAGAAGAAGCAGAAGAAGGAGAAGGAGAAGGTGAAGCCTGGAGGGCGCAGCAGAAGAAGCAGAAGAAGGAGAAGGAGAAGGAGAAGTCTGGAGTGTGAAGCAGAAGAAGGAGAAGGAGAAGGTGAAGTCTGGAGGGCGCAGCAGAAGAAGCAGAAGAAGGAGAATGAGAAGGTGAAGTCTGGAGGGTGAATCAGAAGAAGCAGAAGAAGGAGAAGGAGAAGGTGAAGTCTGGAGGGTGAATCAGAAGAAGTAGAAGAAGGAGAAGGAGAAGGTGAAGTCTGGAGGGTGAAGCAGAAGAAGTAGAAGAAGGAGAAGGAGAAGGTGAAGTCAGGAGGGTGAATCAGAAGAAGTAGAAGAAGGAGAAGGAGAAAGTGAAGTCTGGAGGGTGAATCAGAAGAAGTAGAAGAAGGAGAAGGAGATGTTGAAGTCTGGAGGGTGAATCAGAAGTAGCAGAAGAAGGAGAAGGAGAAGGTGAAGTCTGGAGGGTGAATCAGAAGAAGCAGAAGAAGGAGAAGGAGAAGGTGAAGTCTGGAGGGTGAATCAGAAGAAGCAGAAGAAGGAGAAGGAGAAGGTGAAGTCTGGAGGGTGAATCAGAAGAAGTAGAAGAAGGAGAAGGAGAAGGTGAAGTCTGGAGGGTGAAGCAGAAGAAGTAGAAGAAGGAGAAGGAGAAGGTGAAGTCAGGAGGGTGAATCAGAAGAAGTAGAAGAAGGAGAAGGAGAAGGTGAAGTCAGGAGGGTGAATCAGAAGAAGCAGAAGAAGGAGATAGAGAAGGTGAAGTCTGGAGGGTGAATCAGAAGAATCAGAAGAAGGAGAAGGAGAAGGTGAAGTCTGGAGGGTGAAGCAGAAGAAGCAGAAGAAAGAGAAGGAGAAGGTGAAGTCTGGAGGGTGAAGCAGAAGAAACAGAAGAAGGAGAAGGAGAAGGTGAAGACTGGAGGGTGAATCAGAAGAAGTAGAAGAAGGAGAAGGAGAAGGTGAAGTCTGGAGGGTGAATCAGAAGAAGTAGAAGAAGGAGAAGGAGAAGGTGAAGTCTGGAGGGTGAATCAGAAGAAGCAGAAGAAGGAGAAGGAGAAGGTGAAGTCTGGAGGGTGAATCAGAAGAAGTAGAAGAAGGAGAAGGAGAAGGTGAAGTCTGGAGGGTGAAGCAGAAGAAGTAAAAGAAGGAGAAGGAGAAGGTGAAGTCAGGAGGGTGAATCAGAAGAAGTAGAAGAAGGAGAAGGAGAAGGTGAAGTCAGGAGGGTGAATCAGAAGAAGCAGAAGAAGGAGATAGAGAAGGTGAAGTCTGGAGGGTGAATCAGAAGAATCAGAAGAAGGAGAAGGAGAAGGTGAAGTCTGGAGGGTGAAGCAGAAGAAGCAGATTAAAGGGAAGGAGAAGGTGAAGTCTGGAGGGTGAAGCAGAAGAAACAGAAGAAGGAGAAGGAGAAGGTGAAGACTGGAGGGTGAATCAGAAGAAGTAGAAGAAGGAGAAGGAGAAGGTGAAGTCTGGAGGGTGAATCAGAAGAAGTAGAAGAAGGAGAAGGAGAAGGTGAAGTCTGGAGGGTGAATCAGAAGAAGCAGAAGAAGGAGAAGGAGAAGGTGAAGTCTGGAGGGTGAATCAGAAGAAGTAGAAGAAGGAGAAGGAGAAGGTGAAGTCTGGAGGGTGAAGCAGAAGAAGTAGAAGAAGGAGAAGGAGAAGGTGAAGTCAGGAGGGTGAATCAGAAGATGTAGAAGAAGGAGAAGGAGAAGGTGAATTCAGGAGGGTGAATCAGAAGAAGCAGAAGAAGGAGAAGGAGAAGGTGAAGTCTGGAGGGTGAATCAGAAGAAGTAGAAGAAGGAGAAGGAGAAGGTGAAGTCTGGAGGGTGAATCAGAAGAAGCAGAAGAAGGAGAAGGCGAAGGTGAAGTCTGGAGGGTGAATCAGAAGAAGCAGAAGAAGGAGAAGGAGAAGGTGAAGTCTGGAGGGTGAATCAGAAGAAGCAGAATAAGGAGAAGGAGAAGGTGAAGTCTGGAGGGTGAATCAGAAGAAGCAGAAGAAGGAGAAGGAGAAGGTGAAGTCTGGAGGGTGAATCAGAAGAAGTAGAAGAAGGAGAAGGAGAAGGTGAAGTCTGGAGGGTGAAGCAGAAGAAGTAGAAGAAGGAGAAGGAGAAGGTGAAGTCAGGAGGGTGAATCAGAAGAAGTAGAAGAAGGAGAAGGAGAAGATGAGGTCAGGAGGGTGAATCAGAAGAAGCAGAAGAAGGAGATAGAGAAGGTGAAGTCTGGAGGGTGAATCAGAAGAATCAGAAGAAGGAGAAGGAGAAGGTGAAGTCTGGAGGGTGAAGCAGAAGAAGCAGAAGAAAGAGAAGGAGAAGGTGAAGTCTGGAGGGTGAAGCAGAAGAAACAGAAGAAGGAGAAGGAGAAGGTGAAGATTGGAGGGTGAATCAGAAGAAGTAGAAGAAGGAGAAGGAGAAGGTGAAGTCTGGAGGGTGAATCAGAAGAAGTAGAAGAAGGAGAAGGAGAAGGTGAAGTCTGGAGGGTGAATCAGAAGAAGCAGAAGAAGGAGAAGGAGAAGGTGAAGTCTGGAGGGTGAATCAGAAGAAGCAGAAGAAGGAGAAGGAGAAGATGAAGTCTGGAGGGTGAATCAGAAGAAGTAGAAGAAGGAGAAGGAGAAGGTGAGGTCTGGAGGGTGAATCAGAAGAAGCAGAAGAAGGAGAAGGAGAAGGTGAAGTCTGGAGGGTGAATCAGAAGAAGCAGAAGAAGGAGAAGGAGAAGGTGAAGTCTGGAGGGTGAATCAGAAGAAGCAGAAGAAGGAGAAGGAGAAGGTGAAGTCAGGACGGTGAATCAGAAGAAGCAGAAGAAGGAGAAGGAGAAGGTGAAGTTAGGAGGGTGAATCAGAAGAAGCAGAAGAAGGAGAAGGAGCAGGTGAAGTCAGGGGGGTGTAGCAGAAGAAGTAGAAGAAGGAGAAGGAGAAGGGGAAGTCAGGACGGTGAAGCAGAAGAAGCAGAAGAAGGAGAAGGAGAAGGTGAAGCCTGGAGGGCGCAGCAGAAGAAGCAGAAGAAGGAGAAGGAGAAGGAGAAGTCTGGAGTGTGAAGCAGAAGAAGGAGAAGGAGAAGGTGAAGTCTGGAGGGCGCAGCAGAAGAAGCAGAAGAAGGAGAATGAGAAGGTGAAGTCTGGAGGGTGAATCAGAAGAAGCAGAAGAAGGAGAAGGAGAAGGTGAAGTCTGGAGGGTGAATCAGAAGAAGTAGAAGAAGGAGAAGGAGAAGGTGAAGTCTGGAGGGTGAAGCAGAAGAAGTAGAAGAAGGAGAAGGAGAAGGTGAAGTCAGGAGGGTGAATCAGAAGAAGTAGAAGAAGGAGAAGGAGAAAGTGAAGTCTGGAGGGTGAATCAGAAGAAGTAGAAGAAGGAGAAGGAGAAGTTGAAGTCTGGAGGGTGAATCAGAAGTAGCAGAAGAAGGAGAAGGAGAAGGTGAAGTCTGGAGGGTGAATCAGAAGAAGCAGAAGAAGGAGAAGGAGAAGGTGAAGTCTGGAGGGTGAATCAGAAGAAGCAGAAGAAGGAGAAGGAGAAGGTGAAGTCTGGAGGGTGAATCAGAAGAAGTAGAAGAAGGAGAAGGAGAAGGTGAAGTCTGGAGGGTGAAGCAGAAGAAGTAGAAGAAGGAGAAGGAGAAGGTGAAGTCAGGAGGGTGAATCAGAAGAAGTAGAAGAAGGAGAAGGAGAAGGTGAAGTCAGGAGGGTGAATCAGAAGAAGCAGAAGAAGGAGATAGAGAAGGTGAAGTCTGGAGGGTGAATCAGAAGAATCAGAAGAAGGAGAAGGAGAAGGTGAAGTCTGGAGGGTGAAGCAGAAGAAGCAGAAGAAAGAGAAGGAGAAGGTGAAGTCTGGAGGGTGAAGCAGAAGAAACAGAAGAAGGAGAAGGAGAAGGTGAAGACTGGAGGGTGAATCAGAAGAAGTAGAAGAAGGAGAAGGAGAAGGTGAAGTCTGGAGGGTGAATCAGAAGAAGTAGAAGAAGGAGAAGGAGAAGGTGAAGTCTGGAGGGTGAATCAGAAGAAGCAGAAGAAGGAGAAGGAGAAGGTGAAGTCTGGAGGGTGAATCAGAAGAAGTAGAAGAAGGAGAAGGAGAAGGTGAAGTCTGGAGGGTGAAGCAGAAGAAGTAAAAGAAGGAGAAGGAGAAGGTGAAGTCAGGAGGGTGAATCAGAAGAAGTAGAAGAAGGAGAAGGAGAAGGTGAAGTCAGGAGGGTGAATCAGAAGAAGCAGAAGAAGGAGATAGAGAAGGTGAAGTCTGGAGGGTGAATCAGAAGAATCAGAAGAAGGAGAAGGAGAAGGTGAAGTCTGGAGGGTGAAGCAGAAGAAGCAGAGTAAAGGGAAGGAGAAGGTGAAGTCTGGAGGGTGAAGCAGAAGAAACAGAAGAAGGAGAAGGAGAAGGTGAAGACTGGAGGGTGAATCAGAAGAAGTAGAAGAAGGAGAAGGAGAAGGTGAAGTCTGGAGGGTGAATCAGAAGAAGTAGAAGAAGGAGAAGGAGAAGGTGAAGTCTGGAGGGTGAATCAGAAGAAGCAGAAGAAGGAGAAGGAGAAGGTGAAGTCTGGAGGGTGAATCAGAAGAAGTAGAAGAAGGAGAAGGAGAAGGTGAAGTCTGGAGGGTGAAGCAGAAGAAGTAGAAGAAGGAGAAGGAGAAGGTGAAGTCAGGAGGGTGAATCAGAAGATGTAGAAGAAGGAGAAGGAGAAGGTGAATTCAGGAGGGTGAATCAGAAGAAGCAGAAGAAGGAGAAGGAGAAGGTGAAGTCTGGAGGGTGAATCAGAAGAAGTAGAAGAAGGAGAAGGAGAAGGTGAAGTCTGGAGGGTGAATCAGAAGAAGCAGAAGAAGGAGAAGGCGAAGGTGAAGTCTGGAGGGTGAATCAGAAGAAGCAGAAGAAGGAGAAGGAGAAGGTGAAGTCTGGAGGGTGAATCAGAAGAAGCAGAATAAGGAGAAGGAGAAGGTGAAGTCTGGAGGGTGAATCAGAAGAAGCAGAAGAAGGAGAAGGAGAAGGTGAAGTCTGGAGGGTGAATCAGAAGAAGTAGAAGAAGGAGAAGGAGAAGGTGAAGTCTGGAGGGTGAAGCAGAAGAAGTAGAAGAAGGAGAAGGAGAAGGTGAAGTCAGGAGGGTGAATCAGAAGAAGTAGAAGAAGGAGAAGGAGAAGATGAGGTCAGGAGGGTGAATCAGAAGAAGCAGAAGAAGGAGATAGAGAAGGTGAAGTCTGGAGGGTGAATCAGAAGAATCAGAAGAAGGAGAAGGAGAAGGTGAAGTCTGGAGGGTGAAGCAGAAGAAGCAGAAGAAAGAGAAGGAGAAGGTGAAGTCTGGAGGGTGAAGCAGAAGAAACAGAAGAAGGAGAAGGAGAAGGTGAAGATTGGAGGGTGAATCAGAAGAAGTAGAAGAAGGAGAAGGAAAAGGTGAAGTCTGGAGGGTGAATCAGAAGAAGTAGAAGAAGGAGAAGGAGAAGGTGAAGTCTGGAGGGTGAATCAGAAGAAGCAGAAGAAGGAGAAGGAGAAGGTGAAGTCTGGAGGGTGAATCAGAAGAAGCAGAAGAAGGAGAAGGAGAAGATGAAGTCTGGAGGGTGAATCAGAAGAAGTAGAAGAAGGAGAAGGAGAAGGTGAGGTCTGGAGGGTGAATCAGAAGAAGCAGAAGAAGGAGAAGGAGAAGGTGAAGTCTGGAGGGTGAATCAGAAGAAGCAGAAGAAGGAGAAGGAGAAGGTGAAGTCTGGAGGGTGAATCAGAAGAAGCAGAAGAAGGAGAAGGAGAAGGTGAAGTCAGGACGGTGAATCAGAAGAAGCAGAAGAAGGAGAAGGAGAAGGTGAAGTTAGGAGGGTGAATCAGAAGAAGCAGAAGAAGGAGAAGGAGCAGGTGAAGTCAGGGGGGTGTAGCAGAAGAAGTAGAAGAAGGAGAAGGAGAAGGGGAAGTCAGGACGGTGAAGCAGAAGAAGCAGAAGAAGGAGAAGGAGAAGGTGAAGCCTGGAGGGCGCAGCAGAAGAAGCAGAAGAAGGAGAAGGAGAAGGAGAAGTCTGGAGTGTGAAGCAGAAGAAGGAGAAGGAGAAGGTGAAGTCTGGAGGGCGCAGCAGAAGAAGCAGAAGAAGGAGAATGAGAAGGTGAAGTCTGGAGGGTGAATCAGAAGAAGCAGAAGAAGGAGAAGGAGAAGGTGAAGTCTGGAGGGTGAATCAGAAGAAGTAGAAGAAGGAGAAGGAGAAGGTGAAGTCTGGAGGGTGAAGCAGAAGAAGTAGAAGAAGGAGAAGGAGAAGGTGAAGTCAGGAGGGTGAATCAGAAGAAGTAGAAGAAGGAGAAGGAGAAAGTGAAGTCTGGAGGGTGAATCAGAAGAAGTAGAAGAAGGAGAAGGAGAAGTTGAAGTCTGGAGGGTGAATCAGAAGTAGCAGAAGAAGGAGAAGGAGAAGGTGAAGTCTGGAGGGTGAATCAGAAGAAGCAGAAGAAGGAGAAGGAGAAGATGAAGTCTGGAGGGTGAATCAGAAGAAGTAGAAGAAGGAGAAGGAGAAGGTGAAGTCTGGAGGGTGAATCAGAAGAAGTAGAAGAAGGAGAAGGAGAAGATGAAGTCTGGAGGGTGAATCAGAAGAAACAGAAGATGGAGAAGGAGAAGGTGAAGTCTGGAGGGTGAACCAGAAGAAGTAGAAGAAGGAGAAGGAGAAGGTGAAGTCAGGAGGGTGAATCAGACGAAGTAGAAGAAGGAGAAGGAGAAGGTGAAGTCAGGAGGGTGAATCAGAAGAAGCAGAAGAAGGAGATGGAGAAGGTGAAGTCTGGAGGGTGAATCAGAAGAAGTAGAAGAAGGAGAAGGAGAAGGTGAAGTCTGGAGGGTGAATCAGAAGAAGCAGAAGAAGGAGAAGGAGAAGGTGAAGTCTGGAGGGTGAATCAGAAGAAGCAGAAGAAGGAGAAGGAGAAGGTGAAGTCTGGAGGGTGAATCAGAAGAAGCAGAATAAGGAGAAGGAGAAGGTGAAATCTGGAGGGTGAATCAGAAGAAGCAGAAGAAGGAGAAGGAGAAGGTGAAGTCTGGAGGGTGAATCAGAAGAAGTCGAAGAAGGAGAAGGAGAAGATGAAGTCTGGAGGGTGAATCAGAAGAAGTAGAAGAAGGAGAAGGAGAAGGTGAAGTCTGGAGGGTGAATCAGAAGAAGTAGAAGAAGGAGAAGGAGAAGGTGAAGTCTGGAGGGTGAAGCAGAAGAAGGAGAAGAAGGAGAAGGAGAAGGTGAAGTCAGGAGGGTGAATCAGAAGATGTAGAAGAAGGAGAAGGACTAGGTGAAGTCAGGAGGGTGAATCAGAAGAAGCAGAAGAAGGAGAAGGAGAAGGTGAAGTCTGGAGGGTGAATCAGAAGAAGTAGAAGAAGGAGAAGGAGAAGGTGAAGTCTGGAGGGTGAATCAGAAGAAGCAGAAGAAGGAGAAGGCGAAGGTGAAGTCTGGAGGGTGAATCAGAAGAAGCAGAAGAAGGAGAAGGAGAAGGTGAAGTCTGGAGGGTGAATCAGAAGAAGCAGAATAAGGAGAAGGAGAAGGTGAAGTCTGGAGGGTGAATCAGAAGAAGCAGAAGAAGGAGAAGGAGAAGGTGAAGTCTGGAGGGTGAATCAGAAGAAGTAGAAGAAGGAGAAGGAGAAGGTGAAGTCTGGAGGGTGAAGCAGAAGAAGTAGAAGAAGGAGAAGGAGAAGGTGAAGTCAGGAGGGTGAATCAGAAGAAGTAGAAGAAGGAGAAGGAGAAGGTGAAGTCAGGAGGGTGAATCAGAAGAAGCAGAAGAAGGAGATAGAGAAGGTGAAGTCTGGAGGGTGAATCAGAAGAATCAGAAGAAGGAGAAGGAGAAGGTGAAGTCTGGAGGGTGAAGCAGAAGAAGCAGATTAAAGAGAAGGAGAAGGTGAAGTCTGGAGGGTGAAGCAGAAGAAACAGAAGAAGGAGAAGGAGAAGGTGAAGACTGGAGGGTGAATCAGAAGAAGTAGAAGAAGGAGAAGGAGAAGGTGAAATCTGGAGGGTGAATCAGAAGAAGCAGAAGAAGGAGAAGGAGAAGGTGAAGTCTGGAGGGTGAATCAGAAGAAGTCGAAGAAGGAGAAGGAGAAGATGAAGTCTGGAGGGTGAATCAGAAGAAGTAGAAGAAGGAGAAGGAGAAGGTGAAGTCTGGAGGGTGAATCAGAAGAAGTAGAAGAAGGAGAAGGAGAAGGTGAAGTCTGGAGGGTGAAGCAGAAGAAGGAGAAGAAGGAGAAGGAGAAGGTGAAGTCAGGAGGGTGAATCAGAAGATGTAGAAGAAGGAGAAGGAGAAGGTGAAGTCAGGAGGGTGAATCAGAAGAAGCAGAAGAAGGAGAAGGAGAAGGTGAAGTCTGGAGGGTGAATCAGAAGAAGTAGAAGAAGGAGAAGGAGAAGGTGAAGTCTGGAGGGTGAATCAGAAGAAGCAGAAGAAGGAGAAGGCGAAGGTGAAGTCTGGAGGGTGAATCAGAAGAAGCAGAAGAAGGAGAAGGAGAAGGTGAAGTCTGGAGGGTGAATCAGAAGAAGCAGAATAAGGAGAAGGAGAAGGTGAAGTCTGGAGGGTGAATCAGAAGAAGCAGAAGAAGGAGGAGGAGAAGGTGAAGTCTGGAGGGTGAATCAGAAGAAGTATAAGAAGGAGAAGGAGAAGATGAAGTCAGGAGGGTGAATCAGAAGAAGCAGAAGAAGGAGATAGAGAAGGTGAAGTCTGGAGGGTGAATCAGAAGAATCAGAAGAAGGAGAAGGAGAAGGTGAAGTCTGGAGGGTGAATCAGAAGAAGTAGAAGAAGGAGGAGGAGAAGGTGAAGTCTGGAGGGTGAATCAGAAGAAGTATAAGAAGGAGAAGGAGAAGATGAAGTCAGGAGGGTGAATCAGAAGAAGCAGAAGAAGGAGATAGAGAAGGTGAAGTCTGGAGGGTGAATCAGAAGAATCAGAAGAAGGAGAAGGAGAAGGTGAAGTCTGGAGGGTGAAGCAGAAGAAGCAGATTAAAGGGAAGGAGAAGGTGAAGTCTGGAGGGTGAAGCAGAAGAAACAGAAGAAGGAGAAGGAGAAGGTGAAGACTGGAGGGTGAATCAGAAGAAGTAGAAGAAGGAGAAGGAGAAGGTGAAGTCTGGAGGGTGAATCAGAAGAAGTAGAAGAAGGACAAGGAGAAGGTGAAGTCTGGAGGGTGAATCAGAAGAAGCAGAAGAAGGAGAAGGAGAAGGTGAAGTCTGGAGGGTGAATCAGAAGAAGCAGAAGAAGGAGAAGGAGAAGATGAAGTCTGGAGGGTGAATCAGAAGAAGTAGAAGAAGGAGAAGGAGAAGGTGAAGTCTGGAGGGTGAAGCAGATGAAGTAGAAGAAGGAGAAGGAGAAGGTGAAGTCAGGAGGGTGAATCAGAAGATGTAGAAGAAGGAGAAGGAGAAGGTGAATTCAGGAGGGTGAATCAGAAGAAGCAGAAGAAGGAGAAGGAGAAGGTGAAGTCTGGAGGGTGAATCAGAAGAAGTAGAAGAAGGAGAAGGAGAAGGTGAAGTCTGGAGGGTGAATCAGAAGAAGCAGAAGAAGGAGAAGGCGAAGGTGAAGTCTGGAGGGTGAATCAGAAGAAGCAGAAGAAGGAGAAGGAGAAGGTGCAGTCTGGAGGGTGAATCAGAAGAAGCAGAATAAGGAGAAGGAGAAGGTGAAGTCTGGAGGGTGAATCAGAAGAAGCAGAAGAAGGAGAAGGAGAAGGTGAAGTCTGGAGGGTGAATCAGAAGAAGCAGAAGAAGGAGAAGGAGAAGGTGAAGTCTGGAGGGTGAATCAGAAGAAGCAGAAGAAGGAGAAGGAGAAGATGAAGTCTGGAGGGTGAATCAGAAGAAGTAGAAGAAGGAGAAGGAGAAGGTGAGGTCTGGAGGGTGAATCAGAAGAAGCAGAAGAAGGAGAAGGAGAAGGTGAAGTCTGGAGGGTGAATCAGAAGAAGCAGAAGAAGGAGAAGGAGAAGGTGAAGTCTGGAGGGTGAATCAGAAGAAGCAGAAGAAGGAGAAGGAGAAGGTGAAGTCAGGAGGGTGAATCAGAAGAAGCAGAAGAAGGAGAAGGAGAAGGTGAAGTTAGGAGGGTGAATCAGAAGAAGCAGAAGAAGGAGAAGGAGCAGGTGAAGTCAGGGGGGTGTAGCAGAAGAAGTAGAAGAAGGAGAAGGAGAAGGGGAAG
Organism: Somniosus microcephalus; assembly: GCF_052327205.1. Taxonomy (NCBI): domain Eukaryota; kingdom Metazoa; phylum Chordata; class Chondrichthyes; order Squaliformes; family Somniosidae; genus Somniosus; species Somniosus microcephalus. The sequence goes on from NW_028225503.1 coordinate 44,150, forward strand.
TCAGGACGGTGAAGCAGAAGAAGCAGAAGAAGGAGAAGGAGAAGGTGAAGCCTGGAGGGCGCAGCAGAAGAAGCAGAAGAAGGAGAAGGAGAAGGAGAAGTCTGGAGTGTGAAGCAGAAGAAGGAGAAGGAGAAGGTGAAGTCTGGAGGGCGCAGCAGAAGAAGCAGAAGAAGGAGAATGAGAAGGTGAAGTCTGGAGGGTGAATCAGAAGAAGCAGAAGAAGGAGAAGGAGAAGGTGAAGTCTGGAGGGTGAATCAGAAGAAGTAGAAGAAGGAGAAGGAGAAGGTGAAGTCTGGAGGGTGAAGCAGAAGAAGTAGAAGAAGGAGAAGGAGAAGGTGAAGTCAGGAGGGTGAATCAGAAGAAGTAGAAGAAGGAGAAGGAGAAAGTGAAGTCTGGAGGGTGAATCAGAAGAAGTAGAAGAAGGAGAAGGAGAAGTTGAAGTCTGGAGGGTGAATCAGAAGTAGCAGAAGAAGGAGAAGGAGAAGGTGAAGTCTGGAGGGTGAATCAGAAGAAGCAGAAGAAGGAGAAGGAGAAGATGAAGTCTGGAGGGTGAATCAGAAGAAGTAGAAGAAGGAGAAGGAGAAGGTGAAGTCTGGAGGGTGAATCAGAAGAAGTAGAAGAAGGAGAAGGAGAAGATGAAGTCTGGAGGGTGAATCAGAAGAAACAGAAGATGGAGAAGGAGAAGGTGAAGTCTGGAGGGTGAACCAGAAGAAGTAGAAGAAGGAGAAGGAGAAGGTGAAGTCAGGAGGGTGAATCAGACGAAGTAGAAGAAGGAGAAGGAGAAGGTGAAGTCAGGAGGGTGAATCAGCAGAAGCAGAAGAAGGAGAAGGAGAAGGTGAAGTCTGGAGGGTGAATCAGAAGAATCAGAAGAAGGAGAAGGAGAAGGTGAAGTCTGGAGGGTGAATCAGAAGAAGCAGAAGAAAGAGAAGGAGAAGGTGAAGTCTGGAGGGTGAAGCAGAAGAAACAGAAGAAGGAGAAGGAGAAGGTGAAGACTGGAGGGTGAATCAGAAGAAGTAGAAGAAGTAGAAGGAGAAGGTGAAGTCTGGAGGGTGAATCAGAAGAAGTAGAAGAAGGAGAAGGAGAAGGTGAAGTCTGGAGGGTGAATCAGAAGAAGCAGAAGAAGGAGAAGGAGAAGGTGAAGTCTGGAGGGTGAATCAGAAGAAGCAGAAGAAGGAGAAGGAGAAGATGAAGTCTGGAGAGTGAATCGGAAGAAGTAGAAGAAGGAGAAGGAGAAGGTGAAGTCTGGAGGGTGAATCAGAAGAAGTAGAAGAAGGAGAAGGAGAAGTTGAAGTCTGGAGGGTGAATCAGAAGAAGCAGAAGAAGGAGAAGGAGAAGGTGAAGTCTGGAGGGTGAATCAGAAGAAGCAGAAGAAGGAGAAGGAGAAGATGAAGTCTGGAGGGTGAATCAGAAGAAGTAGAAGAAGGAGAAGGAGAAGGTGAAGTCTGGAGGGTGAATCAGAAGAAGTAGAAGAAGGAGAAGGAGAAGATGAAGTCTGGAGGGTGAATCAGAAGAAACAGAAGAAGGAGAAGGAGAAGGTGAAGTCTGGAGGGTGAATCAGAAGAAGTAGAAGAAGGAGAAGGAGAAGGTGTAGTCTGGAGGGTGAATCAGAAGAAGTAGACGAAGGAGAAGGAGAAGGTGAAGTCTGGAGGGTGAATCAGAAGAAGCAGAAGAAGGAGAAGGAGAAGGTGAAGTCTGGAGGGTGAATCAGAAGAAGTAGAAGAAGGAGAAGGAGAAGGTGAAGTCTGGAGGGTGAATCAGAAGAAGCAGAAGAAGGAGAAGGAGAAGGTGAAGTCTGGAGGGTGAATCAGAAGAAGCAGAAGAAGGAGAAGGAGAAGGTGAAGTCTGGAGGGTGAATCAGAAGAAGTAGACGAAGGAGAAGGAGAAGGTGAAGTCTGGAGGGTGAATCAGAAGAAGCAGAAGAAGGAGATGGAGAAGGTGAAGTCTGGAGGGTGAATCAGAAGAAGTAGAAGAAGGAGAAGGAGAAGGTGAAGTCTGGAGGGTGAATCAGAAGAAGCAGAAGAAGGAGAAGGAGAAGGTGAAGTCTGGAGGGTGAATCAGAAGAAGCAGAAGAAGGAGAAGGAGAAGGTGAAGTCTGGAGGGTGATTCAGAAGAAGCAGAATAAGGAGAAGGAGAAGGTGAAGTCTGGAGGGTGAATCAGAAGAAGCAGAAGAAGGAGAAGGAGAAGGTGAAGTCTGGAGGGTGAATCAGAAGAAGTAGAAGAAGGAGAAGGAGAAGGTGAAGTCTGGAGGGTGAATCAGAAGAAATAGAAGAAGGAGAAGGAGAAGGTGAAGTCTGGAGGGTGAATCAGAAGAAGTAGAAGAAGGAGAAGGAGAAGGTGAAGTCTGGAGGGTGAAGCAGAAGAAGTAGAAGAAGGAGAAGTTGAAGGTGAAGTCAGGAGGGTGAATCAGAAGATGTTGAAGAAGGAGAAGGAGAAGGTGAAGTCAGGAGGGTGAATCAGAAGAAGGAGAAGAAGGAGAAGGAGAAGGTGAAGTCTGGAGGGTGAATCAGAAGAAGTAGAAGAAGGAGAAGGTGAAGTCTGGAGGGTGAATCAGAAGAAGCAGAAGAAGGAGAAGGAGAAGGTGAAATCTGGAGGGTGAATCAGAAGAAGCAGAAGAAGGAGAAGGAGAAGGTGAAGTCTGGAGGGTGAATCAGAAGAAGCAGAATAAGGAGAAGGAGAAGGTTAAGTCTGGAGGGTGAATCAGAAGAAGCAGAAGAAGGAGAAGGAGAAGGTGAAGTCTGGAGGGTGAATCAGAAGAAGTAGAAGAAGGAGAAGGAGAAGGTGAAGTCTGGAGGGTGAAGCAGAAGAAGTAGAAGAAGGAGAAGGAGAAGGTGAAGTCAGGAGGGTGAATCAGAAGAAGTAGAAGAAGGAGAAGGAGAAGGTGAAGTCTGGAGGGTGAATCAGAAGAAGCAGAAGAAGGAGAAGGAGAAGGTGAAGTCTGGAGGGTGAATCAGAAGAAGCAGAAGAAGGAGAAGGAGAAGATGAAGTCTGGAGGGTGAATCAGAAGAAGTAGAAGAAGGAGAAGGAGAAGGTGAGGTCTGGAGGGTGAATCAGAAGAAGCAGAAGAAGGAGAAGGAGAAGGTGAAGTCTGGAGGGTGAATCAGAAGAAGCAGAAGAAGGAGAAGGAGAAGGTGAAGTCTGGAGGGTGAATCAGAAGAAGCAGAAGAAGGAGAAGGAGAAGGTGAAGTCAGGAGGGTGAATCAGAAGAAGCAGAAGAAGGAGAAGGAGAAGGTGAAGTTAGGAGGGTGAATCAGAAGAAGCAGAAGAAGGAGAAGGAGCAGGTGAAGTCAGGGGGGTGTAGCAGAAGAAGTAGAAGAAGGAGAAGGAGAAGGTGAAGTCAGGACGGTGAAGCAGAAGAAGCAGAAGAAGGAGAAGGAGAAGGTGAAGTCTGGAGGGCGCAGCAGAAGAAGCAGAAGAAGGAGAAGGAGAAGGTGAAGTCTGGAGGGTGAAGCAGAAGAAACAGAAGAAGGAGAAGGAGAAGGTGAAGACTGGAGGGTGAATCAGAAGAAGTAGAAGAAGGAGAAGGAGAAGATGAAGTCTGGAGGGTGAATCAGAAGAAGTAGAAGAAGGAGAAGGAGAAGGTGAAGTCTGGAGGGTGAATCAGAAGAAGCAGAAGAAGGAGAAGGAGAAGGTGAAGTCTGGAGGGTGAATCAGAAGAAGTAGAAGAAGGAGAAGGAGAAGTTGAAGTCTGGAGGGTGAATCAGAAGAAGCAGAAGAAGGAGAAGGAGAAGGTGAAGTCTGGAGGGTGAATCAGAAGAAGCAGAAGAAGGAGAAGGAGAAGATGAAGTCTGGAGGGTGAATCAGAAGAAGTAGAAGAAGGAGAAGGAGAAGGTGAAGTCTGGAGGGTGAATCAGAAGAAGTAGAAGAAGGAGAAGGAGAAGATGAAGTCTGGAGGGTGAATCAGAAGAAACAGAAGAAGGAGAAGGAGAAGGTGAAGTCTGGAGGGTGAATCAGAAGAAGTAGAAGAAGGAGAAGGAGAAGGTGTAGTCTGGAGGGTGAATCAGAAGAAGTAGACGAAGGAGAAGGAGAAGGTGAAGTCTGGAGGGTGAATCAGAAGAAGCAGAAGAAGGAGAAGGAGAAGGTGAAGTCTGGAGGGTGAATCAGAAGAAGTAGAAGAAGGAGAAGGAGAAGGTGAAGTCTGGAGGGTGAATCAGAAGAAGCAGAAGAAGGAGAAGGAGAAGGTGAAGTCTGGAGGGTGAATCAGAAGAAGCAGAAGAAGGAGAAGGAGAAGGTGAAGTCTGGAGGGTGAATCAGAAGAAGTAGACGAAGGAGAAGGAGAAGGTGAAGTCTGGAGGGTGAATCAGAAGAAGCAGAAGAAGGAGATGGAGAAGGTGAAGTCTGGAGGGTGAATCAGAAGAAGTAGAAGAAGGAGAAGGAGAAGGTGAAGTCTGGAGGGTGAATCAGAAGAAGCAGAAGAAGGAGAAGGAGAAGGTGAAGTCTGGAGGGTGAATCAGAAGAAGCAGAAGAAGGAGAAGGAGAAGGTGAAGTCTGGAGGGTGATTCAGAAGAAGCAGAATAAGGAGAAGGAGAAGGTGAAGTCTGGAGGGTGAATCAGAAGAAGCAGAAGAAGGAGAAGGAGAAGGTGAAGTCTGGAGGGTGAATCAGAAGAAGTAGAAGAAGGAGAAGGAGAAGGTGAAGTCTGGAGGGTGAATCAGAAGAAATAGAAGAAGGAGAAGGAGAAGGTGAAGTCTGGAGGGTGAATCAGAAGAAGTAGAAGAAGGAGAAGGAGAAGGTGAAGTCTGGAGGGTGAAGCAGAAGAAGTAGAAGAAGGAGAAGTTGAAGGTGAAGTCAGGAGGGTGAATCAGAAGATGTTGAAGAAGGAGAAGGAGAAGGTGAAGTCAGGAGGGTGAATCAGAAGAAGGAGAAGAAGGAGAAGGAGAAGGTGAAGTCTGGAGGGTGAATCAGAAGAAGTAGAAGAAGGAGAAGGTGAAGTCTGGAGGGTGAATCAGAAGAAGCAGAAGAAGGAGAAGGAGAAGGTGAAATCTGGAGGGTGAATCAGAAGAAGCAGAAGAAGGAGAAGGAGAAGGTGAAGTCTGGAGGGTGAATCAGAAGAAGCAGAATAAGGAGAAGGAGAAGGTTAAGTCTGGAGGGTGAATCAGAAGAAGCAGAAGAAGGAGAAGGAGAAGGTGAAGTCTGGAGGGTGAATCAGAAGAAGTAGAAGAAGGAGAAGGAGAAGGTGAAGTCTGGAGGGTGAAGCAGAAGAAGTAGAAGAAGGAGAAGGAGAAGGTGAAGTCAGGAGGGTGAATCAGAAGAAGTAGAAGAAGGAGAAGGAGAAGGTGAAGTCTGGAGGGTGAATCAGAAGAAGCAGAAGAAGGAGAAGGAGAAGGTGAAGTCTGGAGGGTGAATCAGAAGAAGCAGAAGAAGGAGAAGGAGAAGATGAAGTCTGGAGGGTGAATCAGAAGAAGTAGAAGAAGGAGAAGGAGAAGGTGAGGTCTGGAGGGTGAATCAGAAGAAGCAGAAGAAGGAGAAGGAGAAGGTGAAGTCTGGAGGGTGAATCAGAAGAAGCAGAAGAAGGAGAAGGAGAAGGTGAAGTCTGGAGGGTGAATCAGAAGAAGCAGAAGAAGGAGAAGGAGAAGGTGAAGTCAGGAGGGTGAATCAGAAGAAGCAGAAGAAGGAGAAGGAGAAGGTGAAGTTAGGAGGGTGAATCAGAAGAAGCAGAAGAAGGAGAAGGAGCAGGTGAAGTCAGGGGGGTGTAGCAGAAGAAGTAGAAGAAGGAGAAGGAGAAGGTGAAGTCAGGACGGTGAAGCAGAAGAAGCAGAAGAAGGAGAAGGAGAAGGTGAAGTCTGGAGGGCGCAGCAGAAGAAGCAGAAGAAGGAGAAGGAGAAGGTGAAGTCTGGAGGGTGAAGCAGAAGAAACAGAAGAAGGAGAAGGAGAAGGTGAAGACTGGAGGGTGAATCAGAAGAAGTAGAAGAAGGAGAAGGAGAAGATGAAGTCTGGAGGGTGAATCAGAAGAAGTAGAAGAAGGAGAAGGAGAAGGTGAAGTCTGGAGGGTGAATCAGAAGAAGCAGAAGAAGGAGAAGGAGAAGGTGAAGTCTGGAGGGTGAATCAGAAGAAGCAGAAGAAGGAGAAGGAGAAGATGAAGTCTGGAGGGTGAATCAGAAGAAGTAGAAGAAGGAGAAGGAGAAGGTGAGGTCTGGAGGGTGAATCAGAAGAAGCAGAAGAAGGAGAAGGAGAAGGTGAAGTCTGGAGGGTGAATCAGAAGAAGCAGTAGAAGGAGAAGGAGAAGGTGACGTCTGGAGGGTGAATCAGAAGAAGCAGAAGAAGGAGAAGGAGAAGGTGAAGTCAGGAGGGTGAATCAGAAGAAGCAGAAGAAGGAGAAGGAGAAGGTGAAGTTAGGAGGGTGAATCAGAAGAAGCAGAAGAAGGAGAAGGAGCAGGTGAAGTCAGGGGGGTGTAGCAGAAGAAGTAGAAGAAGGAGAAGGAGAAGGTGAAGTCAGGACGGTGAAGCAGAAGAAGCAGAAGAAGGAGAAGGAGAAGGTGAAGCCTGGAGGGCGCAGCAGAAGAAGCAGAAGAAGGAGAAGGAGAAGGTGAAGTCTGGAGTGTGAAGCAGAAGAAGCAGAAGAAGGAGAAGGAGAAGGTGAAGTCTGGAGGGCGCAGCAGAAGAAGCAGAAGAAGGAGAATGAGAAGGTGAAGTCTGGAGGGTGAATCAGAAGAAGCAGAAGAAGGAGAAGGAGAAGGTGAAGTCTGGAGGGTGAATCAGAAGAAGTAGAAGAAGGAGAAGGAGAAGGTGAAGTCTGGAGGGTGAAGCAGAAGAAGTAGAAGAAGGAGAAGGAGAAGGTGAAGTCAGGAGGGTGAATCAGAAGAAGTAGAAGAAGGAGAAGGAGAAGGTGAAGTCAGGAGGATGAATCAGAAGAAGCAGAAGAAGGAGAAGGAGAAGGTGAAGTCTGGAGGTTGAATCAGAAGAATCAGAAGAAGGAGAAGGAGAAGGTGAAGTCTGGAGGGTGAATCAGAAGAAGCAGAAGAAAGAGAAGGAGAAGGTGAAGTCTGGAGGGTGAAGCAGAAGAAACAGAAGAAGGAGAAGGAGAAGGTGAAGACTGGAGGGTGAATCAGAAGAAGTAGAAGAAGGAGAAGGAGAAGGTGAAGTCTGGAGGGTGAATCAGAAGAAGTAGAAGAAGGAGAAGGAGAAGTTGAAGTCTGGAGGGTGAATCAGAAGAAGCAGAAGAAGGAGAAGGAGAAGGTGAAGTCTGGAGGGTGAATCAGAAGAAGCAGAAGAAGGAGAAGGAGAAGATAAAGTCTGGAGGGTGAATCAGAAGAAGTAGAAGAAGGAGAAGGAGAAGGTGAAGTCTGGAGGGTGAATCAGAAGAAGTAGAAGAAGGAGAAGGAGAAGATGAAGTCTGGAGGGTGAATCAGAAGAAACAGAAGAAGGAGAAGGAGAAGGTGAAGTCTGGAGGGTGAATCAGAAGAAGTAGAAGAAGGAGAAGGAGAAGGTGTAGTCTGGAGGGTGAATCAGAAAAAGTAGACGAAGGAGAAGGAGAAGGTGAAGTCTGGAGGGTGAATCAGAAGAAGCAGAAGAAGGAGAAGGAGAAGGTGAAGTCTGGAGGGTGAATCAGATGAAGTAGAAGAAGGAGAAGTAGAAGGTGAAGTCTGGAGGGTGAATCAGAAGAAGCAGAAGAAGGAGAAGGAGAAGATGAAGTCTGGAGGGTGAATCAGAAGAAGCAGAAGAAGGAGAAGGAGAAGGTGAAGTCTGGAGGGTGAATCAGAAGAAGTAGAAGAAGGAGAAGGAGAAGTTGAAGTCTGGAGGGTGAAGCAGAAGAAGTAGAAGAAGGAGAAGGAGAAGGTGAAGTCAGGAGGGTGAATCAGAAGATGTAGAAGAAGGAGAAGGAGAAGGTGAAGTCAGGAGGGTGAATCAGAAGAAGCAGAAGAAGGAGAAGGAGAAGGTGAAGTCTGGAGGGTGAATCAGAAGAAGTAGAAGAAGGAGAAGGAGAAGGTGAAGTCTGGAGGGTGAATCAGAAGAAGCAGAAGAAGGAGAAGGAGAAGGTGAAGTCTGGAGGGTGAATCAGAAGAAGCAGAAGAAGGAGAAGGAGAAGGTGAAGTCTGGAGGGTGAATCAGAAGAAGCAGAATAAGGAGAAGGAGAAGGTTATGTCTGGAGGGTGAATCAGAAGAAGCAGAAGAAGGAGAAGGAGAAGGTGAAGTCTGGAGGGTGAATCAGAAGAAGTAGAAGAAGGAGAAGGAGAAGGTGAAGTCTGGAGGGTGAAGCAGAAGAAGTAGAAGAAGGAGAAGGAGAAGGTGAAGTCAGGAGGGTGAATCAGAAGAAGTAGAAGAAGGAGAAGGAGAAGGTGAAGTCAGGAGGGTGAATCAGAAGAAGCAGAAGAAGGAGATAGAGAAGGTGAAGTCTGGAGGGTGAATCAGAAGAATCAGAAGAAGGAGAAGGAGAAGGTGAAGTCTGGAGGGTGAAGCAGAAGAAGCAGAAGAAAGAGAAGGAGAAGGTGAAGTCTGGAGGGTGAAGCAGAAGAAACAGAAGAAGGAGAAGGAGAAGGTGAAGACTGGAGGGTGAATCAGAAGAAGTAGAAGAAGGAGAAGGAGAAGGTGAAGTCTGGAGGGTGAATCAGAAGAAGTAGAAGAAGGAGAAGGAGAAGGTGAAGTCTGGAGGGTGAATCAGAAGAAGCAGAAGAAGGAGAAGGAGAAGGTGAAGTCTGGAGGGTGAATCAGAAGAAGCAGAAGAAGGAGAAGGAGAAGATGAAGTCTGGAGGGTGAATCAGAAGAAGTAGAAGAAGGAGAAGGAGAAGGTGAGGTCTGGAGGGTGAATCAGAAGAAGCAGAAGAAGGAGAAGGAGAAGGTGAAGTCTGGAGGGTGAATCAGAAGAAGCAGAAGAAGGAGAAGGAGAAGGTGAAGTCTGGAGGGTGAATCAAAAGAAGCAGAAGAAGGAGAAGGAGAAGGTGAAGTCAGGAGGGTGAATCAGAAGAAGCAGAAGAAGGAGAAGGAGAAGGTGAAGTTAGGAGGGAGAATCAGAAGAAGCATAAGAAGGAGAAGGAGCAGGTGAAGTCAGGGGGGTGTAGCAGAAGAAGTAGAAGAAGGAGAAGGAGAAGGTGAAGTCAGGACGGTGAAGCAGAAGAAGCAGAAGAAGGAGAAGGAGAAGGTGAAGCCTGGAGGGCGCAGCAGAAGAAGGAGAAGGAGAAGGTGAAGTCTGGAGTGTGAAGCAGAAGAAGCAGAAGAAGGAGAAGGAGAAGTTGAAGTCTGGAGGGCGCAGCAGAAGAAGCAGAAGAAGGAGAATGAGAAGGTGAAGTCTGGAGGGTGAATCAGAAGAAGCAGAAGAAGGAGAAGGAGAAGGTGATGTCTGGAGGGTGAATCAGAAGAAGTAGAAGAAGGAGAAGGAGAAGGTGAAGTCTGGAGGGTGAAGCAGAAGAAGTAGAAGAAGGAGAAGGAGAAGGTGAAGTCAGGAGGGTGAATCAGAAGAAGTAGAAGAAGGAGAAGGAGAAGGTGAAGTCAGGAGAGTGAATCAGAAGAAGCAGAAGAAGGAGAAGGAGAAGGTGAAGTCTGGAGGGTGAATCAGAAGAATCAGAAGAAGGAGAAGGAGAAGGTGAAGTCTGGAGGGTGAATCAGAAGAAGCAGAAGAAAGAGAAGGAGAAGGTGAAGACTGGAGGGTGAAGCAGAAGAAACAGAAGAAGGAGAAGGAGAAGGTGAAGACTGGAGGGTGAATCAGAAGAAGTAGAAGAAGGAGAAGGAGAAGGTGAAGTCTGGAGGGTGAATCAGAAGAAGTAGAAGAAGGAGAAGGAGAAGTTGAAGTCTGGAGGGTGAATCAGAAGAAGCAGAAGAAGGAGAAGGAGAAGGTGAAGTCTGGAGGGTGAATCAGAAGAAGCAGAAGAAGGAGAAGGAGAAGATGAAGTCTGGAGGGTGAATCAGAAGAAGTAGAAGAAGGAGAAGGAGAAGGTGAAGTCTGGAGGGTGAATCAGAAGAAGTAGAAGAAGGAGAAGGAGAAGATGAAGTCTGGAGGGTGAATCAGAAGAAACAGAAGAAGGAGAAGTAGAAGGTGAAGTCTGGAGGGTGAATCAGAAGAAGTAGAAGAAGGAGAAGGAGAAGGAGTAGTCTGGAGGGCGAATGAGAAGAAGTAGACGAAGGAGAAGGAGAAGGTGAAGTCTGGAGGGTGAATCAGAAGAAGCAGAAGAAGGAGAAGGAGAAGGTGAAGTCTGGAGGGTGAATCAGATGAAGTAGAAGAAGGAGAAGGAGAAGGTGAAGTCTGGAGGGTGAATCAGAAGAAGCAGAAGAAGGAAAAGGAGAAGGTGAAGTCTGGAGGGTGAATCAGAAGAAGCAGAAGAAGGAGAAGGAGAAGTTGAAGTCTGGAGGGTGAATCAGAAGAAGCAGAAGAAGGAGAAGGAGAAGATAAAGTCTGGAGGGTGAATCAGAAGAAGTAGAAGAAGGAGAAGGAGAAGGTGAAGTCTGGAGGGTGAATCAGAAGAAGTAGAAGAAGGAGAAGGAGAAGATGAAGTCTGGAGGGTGAATCAGAAGAAACAGAAGAAGGAGAAGGAGAAGGTGAAGTCTGGAGGGTGAATCAGAAGAAGTAGAAGAAGGAGAAGGAGAAGTTGTAGTCTGGAGGGTGAATCAGAAGAAGTAGACGAAGGAGAAGGAGAAGGTGAAGTCTGGAGGGTGAATCAGAAGAAGCAGAAGATGGAGAAGGAGAAGGTGAAGTCTGGAGGGTGAATCAGATGAAGTAGAAGAAGGAGAAGGAGAAGGTGAAGTCTGGAGGGTGAATCAGAAGAAGCAGAAGAAGGAGAAGGAGAAGGTGAAGTCTGGAGGGTGAATCAGAAGAAGCAGAAGAAGGAGAAGGAGAAGGTGAAGTCTGGAGGGTGAATCAGAAGAAGTAGAAGAAGGAGAAGGAGAAGTTGAAGTCTGGAGGGTGAAGCAGAAGAAGTAGAAGAAGGAGAAGGAGAAGGTGAAGTCAGGAGGGTGAATCAGAAGAAACAGAAGAAGGAGAAGGAGAAGGTGAAGTCTGGAGGGTGAATCAGAAGAAGTAGAAGAAGGAGAAGGAGAAGTTGTAGTCTGGAGGGTGAATCAGAAGAAGTAGACGAAGGAGAAGGAGAAGGTGAAGTCTGGAGGGTGAATCAGAAGAAGCAGAAGATGGAGAAGGAGAAGGTGAAGTCTGGAGGGTGAATCAGATGAAGTAGAAGAAGGAGAAGGAGAAGGTGAAGTCTGGAGGGTGACTCAGAAGAAGCAGAAGAAGGAGAAGGAGAAGGAGAAGTCTGGAGGGTGAATCAGAAGAAGCAGAAGAAGGAGAAGGAGAAGGTGAAGTCTGGAGGGTGAATCAGAAGAAGTAGAAGAAGGAGAAGGAGAAGTTGAAGTCTGGAGGGTGAAGCAGAAGAAGTAGAAGAAGGAGAAGGAGAAGGTGAAGTCAGGAGGGTGAATCAGAAGATGTAGAAGAAGGAGAAGGAGAAGGTGAAGTCAGGAGGGTGAATCAGAAGAAGCAGAAGAAGGAGAAGGAGAAGGTGAAGTCTGGAGGGTGAATCAGAAGAAGTAGAAGAAGGAGAAGGAGAAGGTGAAGTCTGGAGGGTGAATCAGAAGAAGCAGAAGAAGGAGAAGGAGAAGGTGAAGTCTGGAGGGTGAATCAGAAGAAGCAGAAGAAGGAGAAGGAGAAGGTGAAGTCTGGAGGGTGAATCAGAAGAAGCAGAATAAGGAGAAGGAGAAGGTTATGTCTGGAGGGTGAATCAGAAGAAGCAGAAGAAGGAGAAGGAGAAGGTGAAGTCTGGAGGGTGAATCAGAAGAAGTAGAAGAAGGAGAAGGAGAAGGTGAAGTCTGGAGGGTGAAGCAGAAGAAGTAGAAGAAGGAGAAGGAGAAGGTGAAGTCAGGAGGGTGAATCAGAAGAAGTAGAAGAAGGAGAAGGAGAAGGTGAAGTCAGGAGGGTGAATCAGAAGAAGCAGAAGAAGGAGATAGAGAAGATGAAGTCTGGAGGGTGAATCAGAAGAATCAGAAGAAGGAGAAGGAGAAGGTGAAGTCTGGAGGGTGAAGCAGAAGAAGCAGAAGAAAGAGAAGGAGAAGGTGAAGTCTGGAGGGTGAAGCAGAAGAAACAGAAGAAGGAGAAGGAAAAGGTGAAGACTGGAGGGTGAATCAGAAGAAGTAGAAGAAGGAGAAGGAGAAGGTGAAGTCTGGAGGGTGAATCAGAAGAAGTAGAAGAAGGAGAAGGAGAAGGTGAAGTCTGGAGGGTGAATCAGAAGAAGCAGAAGAAGGAGAAGGAGAAGATGAAGTCTGGAGGGTGAATCAGAAGAAGTAGAAGAAGGAGAAGGAGAAGGTGAGGTCTGGAGGGTGAATCAGAAGAAGCAGAAGAAGGAGAAGGAGAAGGTGAAGTCTGGAGGGTGAATCAGAAGAAGCAGAAGAAGGAGAAGGAGAAGGTGAAGTCTGGAGGGTGAATCAAAAGAAGCAGAAGAAGGAGAAGGAGAAGGTGAAGTCAGGAGGGTGAATCAGAAGAAGCAGAAGAAGGAGAAGGAGAAGGTGAAGTTAGGAGGGTGAATCAGAAGAAGCAGAAGAAGGAGAAGGAGCAGGTGAAGTCAGGGGGGTGAAGCAGAAGAAGTAGAAGAAGGAGAAGGAGAAGGTGAAGCCTGGAGGGCGCAGCAGAAGAAGCAGAAGAAGGAGAAGGAGAAGGTGAAGTCTGGTGTGTGAAGCAGAAGAAGCAGAAGAAGGAGAAGGAGAAGGTGAAGTCTGGAGGGCGCAGCAGAAGAAGCAGAAGAAGGAGAATGAGAAGGTGAAGTCTGGAGGGTGAATCAGAAGAAGCAGAAGAAGGAGAAGGAGAAGGTGAAGTCTGGAGGGTGAATCAGAAGAAGTAGAAGAAGGAGAAGGAGAAGGTGAAGTCTGGAGGGTGAAGCAGAAGAAGTAGAAGAAGGAGAAGGAGAAGGTGAAGTCAGGAGGGTGAATCAGAAGAAGTAGAAGAAGGAGAAGGAGAAGGTGAAGTCAGGAGGGTGAATCAGAAGAAGCAGAAGAAGGAGAAGGAGAAGGTGAAGTCTGGAGGGTGAAGCAGAAGAATCAGAAGAAGGAGAAGGAGAAGGTGAAGTCTGGAGGGTGAATCAGAAGAAGCAGAAGAAAGAGAAGGAGAAGGTGAAGTCTGGAGGGTGAAGCAGAAGAAACAGAAGAAGGAGAAGGAGAAGGTGAAGACTGGAGGGTGAATCAGAAGAAGTAGAAGAAGGAGAAGGAGAAGTTGAAGTCTGGAGGGTGAATCAGAAGAAGCAGAAGAAGGAGAAGGAGAAGGTGAAGTCTGGAGGGTGAATCAGAAGAAGCAGAAGAAGGAGAAGGAGAAGATGAAGTCTGGAGGGTGAATCAGAAGAAGTAGAAGAAGGAGAAGGAGAAGGTGAAGTCTGGAGGGTGAATCAGAAGAAGTAGAAGAAGGAGAAGGAGAAGGTGAAGTCTGGAGGGTGAATCAGAAGAAACAGAAGAAGGAGAAGGAGAAGGTGAAGTCTGGAGGGTGAATCAGAAGAAGTAGAAGAAGGAGAAGGAGAAGGAGTAGTCTGGAGGGTGAATCAGAAGAAGTAGACGAAGGAGAAGGAGAAGGTGAAGTCTGGAGGGTGAATCAGAAGAAGCAGAAGAAGGAGAAGGAGAAGGTGAAGTCTGGAGGGTGAATCAGATGAAGTAGAAGAAGGAGAAGGAGAAGGTGAAGTCTGGAGGGTGAATCAGAAGAAGCAGAAGAAGGAGAAGGAGAAGGTGAAGTCTGGAGGGTGAATCAGAAGAAGCAGAAGAAGGAGAAGGAGAAGGTGAAGTCTGGAGGGTGAATCAGAAGAAGTAGAAGAAGGAGAAGGAGAAGTTGAAGTCTGGAGGGTGAAGCAGAAGAAGTAGAAGATGGAGAAGGAGAAGGTGAAGTCAGGAGGGTGAATCAGAAGAAGTAGAAGAAGGAGAAGGAGAAGGTGAAGTCAGGAGGGTGAATCAGAAGAAGCAGAAGATGGAGAAGGAGAAGGTGAAGTCTGGAGGGTGAATCAGAAGAATCAGAAGAAGGAGAAGGAGAAGGTGAAGTCTGGAGGGTGAATCAGAAGAAGCAGAGGAAGGAGAAGGAGAAGGTGAAGTCTGGAGGGTGAATCAGAAGAAGCAGAATAAGGAGAAGGAGAAGGTGAAGTCTGGAGTGTGAATCAGAAGAAGCAGAATAAGGAGAAGGAGAAGGTGAAGTCTGGAGGGTGAATCAGAAGAAGCAGAAGAAGGAGAAGGAGAAGGTGAAGTCTGGAGGGTGAAGCAGAAGAAGCAGAAGAAAGAGAAGGAGAAGGTGAAGTCTGGAGGGTGAAGCAGAAGAAACAGAAGAAGGAGAAGGAAAAGGTGAAGACTGGAGGGTGAATCAGAAGAAGTAGAAGAAGGAGAAGGAGAAGGTGAAGTCTGGAGGGTGAATCAGAAGAAGTAGAAGAAGGAGAAGGAGAAGGTGAAGTCTGGAGGGTGAATCAGAAGAAGCAGAAGAAGGAGAAGGAGAAGATGAAGTCTGGAGGGTGAATCAGAAGAAGTAGAAGAAGGAGAAGGAGAAGGTGAGGTCTGGAGGGTGAATCAGAAGAAGCAGAAGAAGGAGAAGGAGAAGGTGAAGTCTGGAGGGTGAATCAGAAGAAGCAGAAGAAGGACAAGGAGAAGGTGAAGTCTGGAGGGTGAATCAAAAGAAGCAGAAGAAGGAGAAGGAGAAGGTGAAGTCAGGAGGGTGAATCAGAAGAAGCAGAAGAAGGAGAAGGAGAAGGTGAAGTTAGGAGGGTGAATCAGAAGAAGCAGAAGAAGGAGAAGGAGCAGGTGAAGTCAGGGGGGTGAAGCAGAAGAAGTAGAAGAAGGAGAAGGAGAAGGTGAAGCCTGGAGGGCGCAGCAGAAGAAGCAGAAGAAGGAGAAGGAGAAGGTGAAGTCTGGTGTGTGAAGCAGAAGAAGCAGAAGAAGGAGAAGGAGAAGGTGAAGTCTGGAGGGCGCAGCAGAAGAAGCAGAAGAAGGAGAATGAGAAGGTGAAGTCTGGAGGGTGAATCAGAAGAAGCAGAAGAAGGAGAAGGAGAAGGTGAAGTCTGGAGGGTGAATCAGAAGAAGTAGAAGAAGGAGAAGGAGAAGGTGAAGTCTGGAGGGTGAAGCAGAAGAAGTAGAAGAAGGAGAAGGAGAAGGTGAAGTCAGGAGGGTGAATCAGAAGAAGTAGAAGAAGGAGAAGGAGAAGGTGAAGTCAGGAGGGTGAATCAGAAGAAGCAGAAGAAGGAGAAGGAGAAGGTGAAGTCTGGAGGGTGAAGCAGAAGAATCAGAAGAAGGAGAAGGAGAAGGTGAAGTCTGGAGGGTGAATCAGAAGAAGCAGAAGAAAGAGAAGGAGAAGGTGAAGTCTGGAGGGTGAAGCAGAAGAAACAGAAGAAGGAGAAGGAGAAGGTGAAGACTGGAGGGTGAATCAGAAGAAGTAGAAGAAGGAGAAGGAGAAGTTGAAGTCTGGAGGGTGAATCAGAAGAAGCAGAAGAAGGAGAAGGAGAAGGTGAAGTCTGGAGGGTGAATCAGAAGAAGCAGAAGAAGGAGAAGGAGAAGATGAAGTCTGGAGGGTGAATCAGAAGAAGTAGAAGAAGGAGAAGGAGAAGGTGAAGTCTGGAGGGTGAATCAGAAGAAGTAGAAGAAGGAGAAGGAGAAGGTGAAGTCTGGAGGGTGAATCAGAAGAAACAGAAGAAGGAGAAGGAGAAGGTGAAGTCTGGAGGGTGAATCAGAAGAAGTAGAAGAAGGAGAAGGAGAAGGAGTAGTCTGGAGGGTGAATCAGAAGAAGTAGACGAAGGAGAAGGAGAAGGTGAAGTCTGGAGGGTGAATCAGAAGAAGCAGAAGAAGGAGAAGGAGAAGGTGAAGTCTGGAGGGTGAATCAGATGAAGTAGAAGAAGGAGAAGGAGAAGGTGAAGTCTGGAGGGTGAATCAGAAGAAGCAGAAGAAGGAGAAGGAGAAGGTGAAGTCTGGAGGGTGAATCAGAAGAAGCAGAAGAAGGAGAAGGAGAAGGTGAAGTCTGGAGGGTGAATCAGAAGAAGTAGAAGAAGGAGAAGGAGAAGGTGAAGTCAGGAGGGTGAATCAGAAGAAGCAGAAGATGGAGAAGGAGAAGGTGAAGTCTGGAGGGTGAATCAGAAGAATCAGAAGAAGGAGAAGGAGAAGGTGAAGTCTGGAGGGTGAATCAGAAGAAGCAGAGGAAGGAGAAGGAGAAGGTGAAGTCTGGAGGGTGAATCAGAAGAAGCAGAATAAGGAGAAGGAGAAGGTGAAGTCTGGAGTGTGAATCAGAAGAAGCAGAATAAGGAGAAGGAGAAGGTGAAGTCTGGAGGGTGAATCAGAAGAAGCAGAAGAAGGAGAAGGAGAAGGTGAAGTCTGGAGGGTGAATCAGAAGAAGGAGAAGAAGGAGAAGGACAAGGTGAAGTCTGGAGGGTGAAGCAGAAGAAGTAGAAGAAGGAGAAGGAGAAGGTGAAGTCAGGAGGGTGAATCAGAAGAAGTAGAAGAAGGAGAAGGAGAAGGTGAAGTCAGGAGGGTGAATCAGAAGAAGCAGAAGAAGGAGAAGGAGAAGGTGAAGTCTGGAGGGTGAATCAGAAGAATCAGAAGAAGGAGAAGGAGAAGGTAAAGTCTGGAGGGTGAATCAGAAGAAGCAGAAGAAAGAGAAGGAGAAGGTGAAGTCTGGAGGGTGAAGCAGAAGAAACAGAAGAAGGAGAAGGAGAAGGTGAAGACTGGAGGGTGAATCAGAAGAAGTAGAAGAAGGAGAAGGAGAAGGTGAAGTCTGGAGGGTGAATCAGAAGAAGCAGAAGAAGGAGAAGGAGAAGATAAAGTCTGGAGGGTGAATCAGAAGAAGTAGAAGAAGGAGAAGGAGAAGGTGAAGTCTGGAGGGTGAATCAGAAGAAGTAGAAGAAGGAGAAGGAGAAGATGAAGTCTGGAGGGTGAATCAGAAGAAACAGAAGAAGGAGAAGGAGAAGGTGAAGTCTGGAGGGTGAATCAGAAGAAGTAGAAGAAGGAGAAGGAGAAGGTGTAGTCTGGAGGGTGAATCAGAAAAAGTAGACGAAGGAGAAGGAGAAGGTGAAGTCTGGAGGGTGAATCAGAAGAAGCAGAAGAAGGAGAAGGAGAAGGTGAAGTCTGGAGGGTGAATCAGATGAAGTAGAAGAAGGAGAAGTAGAAGGTGAAGTCTGGAGGGTGAATCAGAAGAAGCAGAAGAAGGAGAAGGAGAAGATGAAGTCTGGAGGGTGAATCAGAAGAAGCAGAAGAAGGAGAAGGAGAAGGTGAAGTCTGGAGGGTGAATCAGAAGAAGTAGAAGAAGGAGAAGGAGAAGTTGAAGTCTGGAGGGTGAAGCAGAAGAAGTAGAAGAAGGAGAAGGAGAAGGTGAAGTCAGGAGGGTGAATCAGAAGATGTAGAAGAAGGAGAAGGAGAAGGTGAAGTCAGGAGGGTGAATCAGAAGAAGCAGAAGAAGGAGAAGGAGAAGGTGAAGTCTGGAGGGTGAATCAGAAGAAGTAGAAGAAGGAGAAGGAGAAGGTGAAGTCTGGAGGGTGAATCAGAAGAAGCAGAAGAAGGAGAAGGAGAAGGTGAAGTCTGGAGGGTGAATCAGAAGAAGCAGAAGAAGGAGAAGGAGAAGGTGAAGTCTGGAGGGTGAATCAGAAGAAGCAGAATAAGGAGAAGGAGAAGGTTATGTCTGGAGGGTGAATCAGAAGAAGCAGAAGAAGGAGAAGGAGAAGGTGAAGTCTGGAGGGTGAATCAGAAGAAGTAGAAGAAGGAGAAGGAGAAGGTGAAGTCTGGAGGGTGAAGCAGAAGAAGTAGAAGAAGGAGAAGGAGAAGGTGAAGTCAGGAGGGTGAATCAGAAGAAGTAGAAGAAGGAGAAGGAGAAGGTGAAGTCAGGAGGGTGAATCAGAAGAAGCAGAAGAAGGAGATAGAGAAGGTGAAGTCTGGAGGGTGAATCAGAAGAAGCAGAATAAGGAGAAGGAGAAGGTGAAGTCTGGAGGGTGAATCAGAAGAAGCAGAAGAAGGAGAAGGAGAAGGTGAAGTCTGGAGGGTGAATCAGAAGAAGTAGAAGAAGGAGAAGGAGAAGGTGTAGTCTGGAGGGTGAATCAGAAGAAGCAGAAGAAGGAGAAGGAGAAGGTGAAGTCTGGAGGGTGAATCAGAAGAAGCAGAAGAAGGAGAAGGAGAAGATGAAGTCTGGAGGGTGAATCGGAAGAAGTAGAAGAAGGAGAAGGAGAAGGTGAAGTCTGGAGGGTGAATCGGAAGAAGTAGAAGAAGGAGAAGGAGAAGTTGAAGTCTGGAGGGTGAATCAGAAGAAGCAGAAGAAGGAGAAGGAGAAGGTGAAGTCTGGAGGGTGAATCAGAAGAAGCAGAAGAAGCAGAAGGAGAAGATGAAGTCTGGAGGGTGAATCAGAAGAAGTAGAAGAAGGAGAAGGAGAAGATGAAGTCTGGAGGGTGAATCAGAAGAAACAGAAGAAGGAGAAGAAGAAGGTGAAGTCTGGAGGGTGAATCAGAAGAAGTAGAAGAAGGAGAAGGAGAAGGTGTAGTCTGGAGGGTGAATCAGAAGAAGCAGAAGAAGGAGAAGGAGAAGGTGAAGTCTGGAGGGTGAATCAGAAGAAGCAGAAGAAGGAGAAGGAGAAGGTGAAGTCTGGAGGGTGAATCAGAAGAAGTAGAAGAAGGAGAAGGAGAAGTTGAAGTCTGGAGGGTGAAGCAGAAGAAGTAGAAGAAGGAGAAGGAGAAGGTGAAGTCAGGAGGGTGAATCAGAAGAAACAGAAGAAGGAGAAGGAGAAGGTGAAGTCTGGAGGGTGAATCAGAAGAAGTAGAAGAAGGAGAAGGAGAAGTTGTAGTCTGGAGGGTGAATCAGAAGAAGTAGACGAAGGAGAAGGAGAAGGTGAAGTCTGGAGGGTGAATCAGAAGAAGCAGAAGATGGAGAAGGAGAAGGTGAAGTCTGGAGGGTGAATCAGATGAAGTAGAAGAAGGAGAAGGAGAAGGTGAAGTCTGGAGGGTGACTCAGAAGAAGCAGAAGAAGGAGAAGGAGAAGGAGAAGTCTGGAGGGTGAATCAGAAGAAGCAGAAGAAGGAGAAGGAGAAGGTGAAGTCTGGAGGGTGAATCAGAAGAAGTAGAAGAAGGAGAAGGAGAAGTTGAAGTCTGGAGGGTGAAGCAGAAGAAGTAGAAGAAGGAGAAGGAGAAGGTGAAGTCAGGAGGGTGAATCAGAAGATGTAGAAGAAGGAGAAGGAGAAGGTGAAGTCAGGAGGGTGAATCAGAAGAAGCAGAAGAAGGAGAAGGAGAAGGTGAAGTCTGGAGGGTGAATCAGAAGAAGTAGAAGAAGGAGAAGGAGAAGGTGAAGTCTGGAGGGTGAATCAGAAGAAGCAGAAGAAGGAGAAGGAGAAGGTGAAGTCTGGAGGGTGAATCAGAAGAAGCAGAAGAAGGAGAAGGAGAAGGTGAAGTCTGGAGGGTGAATCAGAAGAAGCAGAATAAGGAGAAGGAGAAGGTTATGTCTGGAGGGTGAATCAGAAGAAGCAGAAGAAGGAGAAGGAGAAGGTGAAGTCTGGAGGGTGAATCAGAAGAAGTAGAAGAAGGAGAAGGAGAAGGTGAAGTCTGGAGGGTGAAGCAGAAGAAGTAGAAGAAGGAGAAGGAGAAGGTGAAGTCAGGAGGGTGAATCAGAAGAAGTAGAAGAAGGAGAAGGAGAAGGTGAAGTCAGGAGGGTGAATCAGAAGAAGCAGAAGAAGGAGATAGAGAAGATGAAGTCTGGAGGGTGAATCAGAAGAATCAGAAGAAGGAGAAGGAGAAGGTGAAGTCTGGAGGGTGAAGCAGAAGAAGCAGAAGAAAGAGAAGGAGAAGGTGAAGTCTGGAGGGTGAAGCAGAAGAAACAGAAGAAGGAGAAGGAAAAGGTGAAGACTGGAGGGTGAATCAGAAGAAGTAGAAGAAGGAGAAGGAGAAGGTGAAGTCTGGAGGGTGAATCAGAAGAAGTAGAAGAAGGAGAAGGAGAAGGTGAAGTCTGGAGGGTGAATCAGAAGAAGCAGAAGAAGGAGAAGGAGAAGATGAAGTCTGGAGGGTGAATCAGAAGAAGTAGAAGAAGGAGAAGGAGAAGGTGAGGTCTGGAGGGTGAATCAGAAGAAGCAGAAGAAGGAGAAGGAGAAGGTGAAGTCTGGAGGGTGAATCAGAAGAAGCAGAAGAAGGAGAAGGAGAAGGTGAAGTCTGGAGGGTGAATCAAAAGAAGCAGAAGAAGGAGAAGGAGAAGGTGAAGTCAGGAGGGTGAATCAGAAGAAGCAGAAGAAGGAGAAGGAGAAGGTGAAGTTAGGAGGGTGAATCAGAAGAAGCAGAAGAAGGAGAAGGAGCAGGTGAAGTCAGGGGGGTGAAGCAGAAGAAGTAGAAGAAGGAGAAGGAGAAGGTGAAGCCTGGAGGGCGCAGCAGAAGAAGCAGAAGAAGGAGAAGGAGAAGGTGAAGTCTGGTGTGTGAAGCAGAAGAAGCAGAAGAAGGAGAAGGAGAAGGTGAAGTCTGGAGGGCGCAGCAGAAGAAGCAGAAGAAGGAGAATGAGAAGGTGAAGTCTGGAGGGTGAATCAGAAGAAGCAGAAGAAGGAGAAGGAGAAGGTGAAGTCTGGAGGGTGAATCAGAAGAAGTAGAAGAAGGAGAAGGAGAAGGTGAAGTCTGGAGGGTGAAGCAGAAGAAGTAGAAGAAGGAGAAGGAGAAGGTGAAGTCAGGAGGGTGAATCAGAAGAAGTAGAAGAAGGAGAAGGAGAAGGTGAAGTCAGGAGGGTGAATCAGAAGAAGCAGAAGAAGGAGAAGGAGAAGGTGAAGTCTGGAGGGTGAAGCAGAAGAATCAGAAGAAGGAGAAGGAGAAGGTGAAGTCTGGAGGGTGAATCAGAAGAAGCAGAAGAAAGAGAAGGAGAAGGTGAAGTCTGGAGGGTGAAGCAGAAGAAACAGAAGAAGGAGAAGGAGAAGGTGAAGACTGGAGGGTGAATCAGAAGAAGTAGAAGAAGGAGAAGGAGAAGTTGAAGTCTGGAGGGTGAATCAGAAGAAGCAGAAGAAGGAGAAGGAGAAGGTGAAGTCTGGAGGGTGAATCAGAAGAAGCAGAAGAAGGAGAAGGAGAAGATGAAGTCTGGAGGGTGAATCAGAAGAAGTAGAAGAAGGAGAAGGAGAAGGTGAAGTCTGGAGGGTGAATCAGAAGAAGTAGAAGAAGGAGAAGGAGAAGGTGAAGTCTGGAGGGTGAATCAGAAGAAACAGAAGAAGGAGAAGGAGAAGGTGAAGTCTGGAGGGTGAATCAGAAGAAGTAGAAGAAGGAGAAGGAGAAGGAGTAGTCTGGAGGGTGAATCAGAAGAAGTAGACGAAGGAGAAGGAGAAGGTGAAGTCTGGAGGGTGAATCAGAAGAAGCAGAAGAAGGAGAAGGAGAAGGTGAAGTCTGGAGGGTGAATCAGATGAAGTAGAAGAAGGAGAAGGAGAAGGTGAAGTCTGGAGGGTGAATCAGAAGAAGCAGAAGAAGGAGAAGGAGAAGGTGAAGTCTGGAGGGTGAATCAGAAGAAGCAGAAGAAGGAGAAGGAGAAGGTGAAGTCTGGAGGGTGAATCAGAAGAAGTAGAAGAAGGAGAAGGAGAAGGTGAAGTCAGGAGGGTGAATCAGAAGAAGCAGAAGATGGAGAAGGAGAAGGTGAAGTCTGGAGGGTGAATCAGAAGAATCAGAAGAAGGAGAAGGAGAAGGTGAAGTCTGGAGGGTGAATCAGAAGAAGCAGAGGAAGGAGAAGGAGAAGGTGAAGTCTGGAGGGTGAATCAGAAGAAGCAGAATAAGGAGAAGGAGAAGGTGAAGTCTGGAGTGTGAATCAGAAGAAGCAGAATAAGGAGAAGGAGAAGGTGAAGTCTGGAGGGTGAATCAGAAGAAGCAGAAGAAGGAGAAGGAGAAGGTGAAGTCTGGAGGGTGAATCAGAAGAAGGAGAAGAAGGAGAAGGACAAGGTGAAGTCTGGAGGGTGAAGCAGAAGAAGTAGAAGAAGGAGAAGGAGAAGGTGAAGTCAGGAGGGTGAATCAGAAGAAGTAGAAGAAGGAGAAGGAGAAGGTGAAGTCAGGAGGGTGAATCAGAAGAAGCAGAAGAAGGAGAAGGAGAAGGTGAAGTCTGGAGGGTGAATCAGAAGAATCAGAAGAAGGAGAAGGAGAAGGTAAAGTCTGGAGGGTGAATCAGAAGAAGCAGAAGAAAGAGAAGGAGAAGGTGAAGTCTGGAGGGTGAAGCAGAAGAAACAGAAGAAGGAGAAGGAGAAGGTGAAGACTGGAGGGTGAATCAGAAGAAGTAGAAGAAGGAGAAGGAGAAGGTGAAGTCTGGAGGGTGAATCAGAAGAAGTAGAAGAAGGAGAAGGAGAAGGTGAAGTCTGGAGGGTGAATCAGAAGAAGCAGAAGAAGGAGAAGGAGAAGGTGAAGTCTGGAGGGTGAATCAGAAGAAGCAGAAGAAGGAGAAGGAGAAGATGAAGTCTGGAGGGTGAATCGGAAGAAGTAGAAGAAGGAGAAGGAGAAGGTGAAGTCTGGAGGGTGAATCGGAAGAAGTAGAAGAAGGAGAAGGAGAAGTTGAAGTCTGGAGGGTGAATCAGAAGAAGCAGAAGAAGGAGAAGGAGAAGGTGAAGTCTGGAGGGTGAATCAGAAGAAGCAGAAGAAGCAGAAGGAGAAGATGAAGTCTGGAGGGTGAATCAGAAGAAGTAGAAGAAGGAGAAGGAGAAGATGAAGTCTGGAGGGTGAATCAGAAGAAACAGAAGAAGGAGAAGAAGAAGGTGAAGTCTGGAGGGTGAATCAGAAGAAGTAGAAGAAGGAGAAGGAGAAGGTGTAGTCTGGAGGGTGAATCAGAAGAAGTAGACGAAGGAGAAGGAGAAGGTGAAGTCTGGAGGGTGAATCAGAAGAAGTAGAAGAAGGAGAAGGAGAAGGAGTAGTCTGGAGGGTGAATCAGAAGAAGTAGACGAAGGAGAAGGAGAAGGTGAAGTCTGGAGGGTGAATCAGAAGAAGCAGAAGAAGGAGAAGGAGAAGGTGAAGTCTGGAGGGTGAATCAGATGAAGTAGAGGAAGGAGAAGCAGAAGGCGAAGTCTGGAGGGTGAATCAGAAGAAGCAGAAGAAGGAGAAAGAGAAGGTGAAGTCTGGAGGGTGAATCAGAAGAAGCAGAAGAAGGAGAAGGAGAAGGTGAAGTCTGGAGGGTGAATCAGAAGAAGTAGAAGAAGGAGAAGGAGAAGTTGAATTCTGGAGGGTGAAGCAGAAGAAGTAGAAGATGGAGAAGGAGAAGGTGAAGTCAGGAGGGTGAATCAGAAGAAGTAGAAGAAGGAGAAGGAGAAGGTGAAGTCAGGAGGGTGAATCAGAAGAAGCAGAAGATGGAGAAGGAGAAGGTGAAGTCTGGAGGGTGAATCAGAAGAATCAGAAGAAGGAGAAGGAGAAGGTGAAGTCTGGAGGGTGAATCAGAAGAAGCAGAGGAAGGAGAAGGAGAAGGTGAAGTCTGGAGGGTGAATCAGAAGAAGCAGAATAAGGAGAAGGAGAAGGTGAAGTCTGGAGTGTGAATCAGAAGAAGCAGAATAAGGAGAAGGAGAAGGTGAAGTCTGGAGGGTGAATCAGAAGAAGCAGAAGAAGGAGAAGGAGAAGGTGAAGTCTGGAGGGTGAATCAGAAGAAGGAGAAGAAGGAGAAGGAGAAGGTGAAGTCTGGAGGGTGAAGCAGAAGAAGTAGAAGAAGGAGAAGGAGAAGGTGAAGTCAGGAGGGTGAATCAGAAGAAGTAGAAGAAGGAGAAGGAGAAGGTGAAGTCAGGAGGGTGAGTCAGAAGAAGCAGAAGAAGGAGAAGGAGAAGGTGAAGTCTGGAGGGTGAATCAGAAGAATCAGAAGAAGGAGAAGGAGAAGGTAAAGTCTGGAGGGTGAATCAGAAGAAGCAGAAGAAAGAGAAGGAGAAGGTGAAGTCTGGAGGGTGAAGCAGAAGAAACAGAAGAAGGAGAAGGAGAAGGTGAAGACTGGAGGGTGAATCAGAAGAAGTAGAAGAAGGAGAAGGAGAAGGTGAAGTCTGGAGGGTGAATCAGAAGAAGTAGAAGAAGGAGAAGGAGAAGGTGAAGTCTGGAGGGTGAATCAGAAGAAGCAGAAGAAGGAGAAGGAGAAGGTGAAGTCTGGAGGGTGAATCAGAAGAAGCAGAAGAAGGAGAAGGAGAAGATGAAGTATGGAGGGTGAATCGGAAGAAGTAGAAGAAGGAGAAGGAGAAGGTGAAGTCTGGAGGGTGAATCAGAAGAAGTAGAAGAAGGAGAAGGAGAAGTTGAAGTCTGGAGGGTGAATCAGAAGAAGTAGAAGAAG
The DNA here is from genome assembly GCF_052327205.1 of Somniosus microcephalus. NCBI lineage: Eukaryota > Metazoa > Chordata > Chondrichthyes > Squaliformes > Somniosidae > Somniosus > Somniosus microcephalus. The sequence goes on from NW_028225503.1 coordinate 68,252, forward strand.
GAGAAGGAGAAGGTGAAGTCTGGAGGGTGAATCAGAAGAAGCAGAAGAAGGAGAAGGAGAAGATAAAGTCTGGAGGGTGAATCAGAAGAAGTAGAAGAAGGAGAAGGAGAAGGTGAAGTCTGGAGGGTGAATCAGAAGAAGTAGAAGAAGGAGAAGGAGAAGATGAAGTCTGGAGGGTGAATCAGAAGAAACAGAAGAAGGAGAAGGAGAAGGTGAAGTCTGGAGGGTGAATCAGAAGAAGTAGAAGAAGGAGAAGGAGAAGGTGTAGTCTGGAGGGTGAATCAGAAAAAGTAGACGAAGGAGAAGGAGAAGGTGAAGTCTGGAGGGTGAATCAGAAGAAGCAGAAGAAGGAGAAGGAGAAGGTGAAGTCTGGAGGGTGAATCAGATGAAGTAGAAGAAGGAGAAGTAGAAGGTGAAGTCTGGAGGGTGAATCAGAAGAAGCAGAAGAAGGAGAAGGAGAAGATGAAGTCTGGAGGGTGAATCAGAAGAAGCAGAAGAAGGAGAAGGAGAAGGTGAAGTCTGGAGGGTGAATCAGAAGAAGTAGAAGAAGGAGAAGGAGAAGTTGAAGTCTGGAGGGTGAAGCAGAAGAAGTAGAAGAAGGAGAAGGAGAAGGTGAAGTCAGGAGGGTGAATCAGAAGATGTAGAAGAAGGAGAAGGAGAAGGTGAAGTCAGGAGGGTGAATCAGAAGAAGCAGAAGAAGGAGAAGGAGAAGGTGAAGTCTGGAGGGTGAATCAGAAGAAGTAGAAGAAGGAGAAGGAGAAGGTGAAGTCTGGAGGGTGAATCAGAAGAAGCAGAAGAAGGAGAAGGAGAAGGTGAAGTCTGGAGGGTGAATCAGAAGAAGCAGAAGAAGGAGAAGGAGAAGGTGAAGTCTGGAGGGTGAATCAGAAGAAGCAGAATAAGGAGAAGGAGAAGGTTATGTCTGGAGGGTGAATCAGAAGAAGCAGAAGAAGGAGAAGGAGAAGGTGAAGTCTGGAGGGTGAATCAGAAGAAGTAGAAGAAGGAGAAGGAGAAGGTGAAGTCTGGAGGGTGAAGCAGAAGAAGTAGAAGAAGGAGAAGGAGAAGGTGAAGTCAGGAGGGTGAATCAGAAGAAGTAGAAGAAGGAGAAGGAGAAGGTGAAGTCAGGAGGGTGAATCAGAAGAAGCAGAAGAAGGAGATAGAGAAGGTGAAGTCTGGAGGGTGAATCAGAAGAAGCAGAATAAGGAGAAGGAGAAGGTGAAGTCTGGAGGGTGAATCAGAAGAAGCAGAAGAAGGAGAAGGAGAAGGTGAAGTCTGGAGGGTGAATCAGAAGAAGTAGAAGAAGGAGAAGGAGAAGGTGTAGTCTGGAGGGTGAATCAGAAGAAGCAGAAGAAGGAGAAGGAGAAGGTGAAGTCTGGAGGGTGAATCAGAAGAAGCAGAAGAAGGAGAAGGAGAAGATGAAGTCTGGAGGGTGAATCGGAAGAAGTAGAAGAAGGAGAAGGAGAAGGTGAAGTCTGGAGGGTGAATCGGAAGAAGTAGAAGAAGGAGAAGGAGAAGTTGAAGTCTGGAGGGTGAATCAGAAGAAGCAGAAGAAGGAGAAGGAGAAGGTGAAGTCTGGAGGGTGAATCAGAAGAAGCAGAAGAAGCAGAAGGAGAAGATGAAGTCTGGAGGGTGAATCAGAAGAAGTAGAAGAAGGAGAAGGAGAAGATGAAGTCTGGAGGGTGAATCAGAAGAAACAGAAGAAGGAGAAGAAGAAGGTGAAGTCTGGAGGGTGAATCAGAAGAAGTAGAAGAAGGAGAAGGAGAAGGTGTAGTCTGGAGGGTGAATCAGAAGAAGTAGACTAAGGAGAAGGAGAAGGTGAAGTCTGGAGGGTGAATCAGAAGAAGTAGAAGAAGGAGAAGGAGAAGGAGTAGTCTGGAGGGTGAATCAGAAGAAGTAGACGAAGGAGAAGGAGAAGGTGAAGTCTGGAGGGTGAATCAGAAGAAGCAGAAGAAGGAGAAGGAGAAGGTGAAGTCTGGAGGGTGAATCAGATGAAGTAGAGGAAGGAGAAGCAGAAGGCGAAGTCTGGAGGGTGAATCAGAAGAAGCAGAAGAAGGAGAAAGAGAAGGTGAAGTCTGGAGGGTGAATCAGAAGAAGCAGAAGAAGGAGAAGGAGAAGGTGAAGTCTGGAGGGTGAATCAGAAGAAGTAGAAGAAGGAGAAGGAGAAGTTGAATTCTGGAGGGTGAAGCAGAAGAAGTAGAAGATGGAGAAGGAGAAGGTGAAGTCAGGAGGGTGAATCAGAAGAAGTAGAAGAAGGAGAAGGAGAAGGTGAAGTCAGGAGGGTGAATCGGAAGAAGCAGAAGATGGAGAAGGAGAAGGTGAAGTCTGGAGGGTGAATCAGAAGAATCAGAAGAAGGAGAAGGAGAAGGTGAAGTCTGGAGGGTGAATCAGAAGAAGCAGAGGAAGGAGAAGGAGAAGGTGAAGTCTGGAGGGTGAATCAGAAGAAGCAGAATAAGGAGAAGGAGAAGGTGAAGTCTGGAGTGTGAATCAGAAGAAGCAGAATAAGGAGAAGGAGAAGGTGAAGTCTGGAGGGTGAATCAGAAGAAGCAGAAGAAGGAGAAGGAGAAGGTGAAGTCTGGAGGGTGAATCAGAAGAAGGAGAAGAAGGAGAAGGAGAAGGTGAAGTCTGGAGGGTGAAGCAGAAGAAGTAGAAGAAGGAGAAGGAGAAGGTGAAGTCAGGAGGGTGAATCAGAAGAAGTAGAAGAAGGAGAAGGAGAAGGTGAAGTCAGGAGGGTGAGTCAGAAGAAGCAGAAGAAGGAGAAGGAGAAGGTGAAGTCTGGAGGGTGAATCAGAAGAATCAGAAGAAGGAGAAGGAGAAGGTAAAGTCTGGAGGGTGAATCAGAAGAAGCAGAAGAAAGAGAAGGAGAAGGTGAAGTCTGGAGGGTGAAGCAGAAGAAACAGAAGAAGGAGAAGGAGAAGGTGAAGACTGGAGGGTGAATCAGAAGAAGTAGAAGAAGGAGAAGGAGAAGGTGAAGTCTGGAGGGTGAATCAGAAGAAGTAGAAGAAGGAGAAGGAGAAGGTGAAGTCTGGAGGGTGAATCAGAAGAAGCAGAAGAAGGAGAAGGAGAAGGTGAAGTCTGGAGGGTGAATCAGAAGAAGCAGAAGAAGGAGAAGGAGAAGATGAAGTATGGAGGGTGAATCGGAAGAAGTAGAAGAAGGAGAAGGAGAAGGTGAAGTCTGGAGGGTGAATCAGAAGAAGTAGAAGAAGGAGAAGGAGAAGTTGAAGTCTGGAGGGTGAATCAGAAGAAGTAGAAGAAGGAGAAGGAGAAGGTGAAGTCTGGAGGGTGAATCAGAAGAAGCAGAAGAAGGAGAAGGAGAAGATAAAGTCTGGAGGGTGAATCAGAAGAAGTAGAAGAAGGAGAAGGAGAAGGTGAAGTCTGGAGGGTGAATCAGAAGAAGTAGAAGAAGGAGAAGGAGAAGATGAAGTCTGGAGGGTGAATCAGAAGAAACAGAAGAAGGAGAAGGAGAAGGTGAAGTCTGGAGGGTGAATCAGAAGAAGTAGAAGAAGGAGAAGGAGAAGGTGTAGTCTGGAGGGTGAATCAGAAAAAGTAGACGAAGGAGAAGGAGAAGGTGAAGTCTGGAGGGTGAATCAGAAGAAGCAGAAGAAGGAGAAGGAGAAGGTGAAGTCTGGAGGGTGAATCAGATGAAGTAGAAGAAGGAGAAGTAGAAGGTGAAGTCTGGAGGGTGAATCAGAAGAAGCAGAAGAAGGAGAAGGAGAAGATGAAGTCTGGAGGGTGAATCAGAGAAGCAGAAGAAGGAGAAGGAGAAGGTGAAGTCTGGAGGGTGAATCAGAAGAAGTAGAAGAAGGAGAAGGAGAAGTTGAAGTCTGGAGGGTGAAGCAGAAGAAGTAGAAGAAGGAGAAGGAGAAGGTGAAGTCAGGAGGGTGAATCAGAAGATGTAGAAGAAGGAGAAGGAGAAGGTGAAGTCAGGAGGGTGAATCAGAAGAAGCAGAAGAAGGAGAAGGAGAAGGTGAAGTCTGGAGGGTGAATCAGAAGAAGTAGAAGAAGGAGAAGGAGAAGGTGAAGTCTGGAGGGTGAATCAGAGAAGAGAAGGGAGGGATCAGAAGAAGCAGAAGAAGGAGAAGGTGAAGTCTGGAGGGTGAATCAGAAGAAGCAGAAGAAGGAGAAGGAGAAGGTGAAGTCTGGAGGGTGAATCAGAAGAAGCAGAATAAGGAGAAGGAGAAGGTTATGTCTGGAGGGTGAATCAGAAGAAGCAGAAGAAGGAGAAGGAGAAGGTGAAGTCTGGAGGGTGAATCAGAAGAAGTAGAAAGAAGGAGAAGGAGAAGGTGAAGTCTGGAGGGTGAAGCAGAAGAAGTAGAAGAAGGAGAAGGAGAAGGTGAAGTCAGGAGGGTGAATCAGAAGAAGTAGAAGAAGGAGAAGGAGAAGGTGAAGTCAGGAGGGTGAATCAGAAGAAGCAGAAGAAGGAGATAGAGAAGGTGAAGTCTGGAGGGTGAATCAGAAGAATCAGAAGAAGGAGAAGGAGAAGGTGAAGTCTGGAGGTGAAGCAGAAGAAGCAGAAGAAAGAGAAGGAGAAGGTGAAGTCTGGAGGGTGAAGCAGAAGAAACAGAAGAAGGAGAAGGAGAAGGTGAAGACTGGAGGGTGAATCAGAAGAAGTAGAAGAAGGAGAAGGAGAAGGTGAAGTCTGGAGGGTGAATCAGAAGAAGTAGAAGAAGGAGAAGGAGAAGGTGAAGTCTGGAGGGTGAATCAGAAGAAGCAGAAGAAGGAGAAGGAGAAGGTGAAGTCTGGAGGGTGAATCAGAAGAAGCAGAAGAAGGAGAAGGAGAAGATGAAGTCTGGAGGGTGAATCAGAAGAAGTAGAAGAAGGAGAAGGAGAAGGTGAGGTCTGGAGGGTGAATCAGAAGAAGCAGAAGAAGGAGAAGGAGAAGGTGAAGTCTGGAGGGTGAATCAGAAGAAGCAGAAGAAGGAGAAGGAGAAGGTGAAGTCTGGAGAGTGAATCAAAAGAAGCAGAAGAAGGAGAAGGAGAAGGTGAAGTCAGGAGGGTGAATCAGAAGAAGCAGAAGAAGGAGAAGGAGAAGGTGAAGTTAGGAGGGAGAATCAGAAGAAGCATAAGAAGGAGAAGGAGCAGGTGAAGTCAGGGGGGTGTAGCAGAAGAAGTAGAAGAAGGAGAAGGAGAAGGTGAAGTCAGGACGGTGAAGCAGAAGAAGCAGAAGAAGGAGAAGGAGAAGGTGAAGCCTGGAGGGCGCAGCAGAAGAAGCAGAAGAAGGAGAAGGAGAAGGTGAAGTCTGGAGTGTGAAGCAGAAGAAGCAGAAGAAGGAGAAGGAGAAGTTGAAGTCTGGAGGGCGCAGCAGAAGAAGCAGAAGAAGGAGAATGAGAAGGTGAAGTCTGGAGGGTGAATCAGAAGAAGCAGAAGAAGGAGAAGGAGAAGGTGATGTCTGGAGGGTGAATCAGAAGAAGTAGAAGAAGGAGAAGGAGAAGGTGAAGTCTGGAGGGTGAAGCAGAAGAAGTAGAAGAAGGAGAAGGAGAAGGTGAAGTCAGGAGGGTGAATCAGAAGAAGTAGAAGAAGGAGAAGGAGAAGGTGAAGTCAGGAGAGTGAATCAGAAGAAGCAGAAGAAGGAGAAGGAGAAGGTGAAGTCTGGAGGGTGAATCAGAAGAATCAGAAGAAGGAGAAGGAGAAGGTGAAGTCTGGAGGGTGAATCAGAAGAAGCAGAAGAAAGAGAAGGAGAAGGTGAAGACTGGAGGGTGAAGCAGAAGAAACAGAAGAAGGAGAAGGAGAAGGTGAAGACTGGAGGGTGAATCAGAAGAAGTAGAAGAAGGAGAAGGAGAAGGTGAAGTCTGGAGGGTGAATCAGAAGAAGTAGAAGAAGGAGAAGGAGAAGTTGAAGTCTGGAGGGTGAATCAGAAGAAGCAGAAGAAGGAGAAGGAGAAGGTGAAGTCTGGAGGGTGAATCAGAAGAAGCAGAAGAAGGAGAAGGAGAAGATGAAGTCTGGAGGGTGAATCAGAAGAAGTAGAAGAAGGAGAAGGAGAAGGTGAAGTCTGGAGGGTGAATCAGAAGAAGTAGAAGAAGGAGAAGGAGAAGATGAAGTCTGGAGGGTGAATCAGAAGAAACAGAAGAAGGAGAAGTAGAAGGTGAAGTCTGGAGGGTGAATCAGAAGAAGTAGAAGAAGGAGAAGGAGAAGGAGTAGTCTGGAGGGTGAATGAGAAGAAGTAGACGAAGGAGAAGGAGAAGGTGAAGTCTGGAGGGTGAATCAGAAGAAGCAGAAGAAGGAGAAGGAGAAGGTGAAGTCTGGAGGGTGAATCAGATGAAGTAGAAGAAGGAGAAGGAGAAGGTGAAGTCTGGAGGGTGAATCAGAAGAAGCAGAAGAAGGAGAAGGAGAAGGTGAAGTCTGGAGGGTGAATCAGAAGAAGCAGAAGAAGGAGAAGGAGAAGTTGAAGTCTGGAGGGTGAATCAGAAGAAGCAGAAGAAGGAGAAGGAGAAGATAAAGTCTGGAGGGTGAATCAGAAGAAGTAGAAGAAGGAGAAGGAGAAGGTGAAGTCTGGAGGGTGAATCAGAAGAAGTAGAAGAAGGAGAAGGAGAAGATGAAGTCTGGAGGGTGAATCAGAAGAAACAGAAGAAGGAGAAGGAGAAGGTGAAGTCTGGAGGGTGAATCAGAAGAAGTAGAAGAAGGAGAAGGAGAAGTTGTAGTCTGGAGGGTGAATCAGAAGAAGTAGACGAAGGAGAAGGAGAAGGTGAAGTCTGGAGGGTGAATCAGAAGAAGCAGAAGATGGAGAAGGAGAAGGTGAAGTCTGGAGGGTGAATCAGATGAAGTAGAAGAAGGAGAAGGAGAAGGTGAAGTCTGGAGGGTGAATCAGAAGAAGCAGAAGAAGGAGAAGGAGAAGGTGAAGTCTGGAGGGTGAATCAGAAGAAGCAGAAGAAGGAGAAGGAGAAGGTGAAGTCTGGAGGGTGAATCAGAAGAAGTAGAAGAAGGAGAAGGAGAAGTTGAAGTCTGGAGGGTGAAGCAGAAGAAGTAGAAGAAGGAGAAGGAGAAGGTGAAGTCAGGAGGGTGAATCAGAAGAAACAGAAGAAGGAGAAGGAGAAGGTGAAGTCTGGAGGGTGAATCAGAAGAAGTAGAAGAAGGAGAAGGAGAAGTTGTAGTCTGGAGGGTGAATCAGAAGAAGTAGACGAAGGAGAAGGAGAAGGTGAAGTCTGGAGGGTGAATCAGAAGAAGCAGAAGATGGAGAAGGAGAAGGTGAAGTCTGGAGGGTGAATCAGATGAAGTAGAAGAAGGAGAAGGAGAAGGTGAAGTCTGGAGGGTGAATCAGAAGAAGCAGAAGAAGGAGAAGGAGAAGGTGAAGTCTGGAGGGTGAATCAGAAGAAGCAGAAGAAGGAGAAGGAGAAGGTGAAGTCTGGAGGGTGAATCAGAAGAAGTAGAAGAAGGAGAAGGAGAAGTTGAAGTCTGGAGGGTGAAGCAGAAGAAGTAGAAGAAGGAGAAGGAGAAGGTGAAGTCAGGAGGGTGAATCAGAAGATGTAGAAGAAGGAGAAGGAGAAGGTGAAGTCAGGAGGGTGAATCAGAAGAAGCAGAAGAAGGAGAAGGAGAAGGTGAAGTCTGGAGGGTGAATCAGAAGAAGTAGAAGAAGGAGAAGGAGAAGGTGAAGTCTGGAGGGTGAATCAGAAGAAGCAGAAGAAGGAGAAGGAGAAGGTGAAGTCTGGAGGGTGAATCAGAAGAAGCAGAAGAAGGAGAAGGAGAAGGTGAAGTCTGGAGGGTGAATCAGAAGAAGCAGAATAAGGAGAAGGAGAAGGTTATGTCTGGAGGGTGAATCAGAAGAAGCAGAAGAAGGAGAAGGAGAAGGTGAAGTCTGGAGGGTGAATCAGAAGAAGTAGAAGAAGGAGAAGGAGAAGGTGAAGTCTGGAGGGTGAAGCAGAAGAAGTAGAAGAAGGAGAAGGAGAAGGTGAAGTCAGGAGGGTGAATCAGAAGAAGTAGAAGAAGGAGAAGGAGAAGGTGAAGTCAGGAGGGTGAATCAGAAGAAGCAGAAGAAGGAGATAGAGAAGGTGAAGTCTGGAGGGTGAATCAGAAGAATCAGAAGAAGGAGAAGGAGAAGGTGAAGTCTGGAGGGTGAAGCAGAAGAAGCAGAAGAAAGAGAAGGAGAAGGTGAAGTCTGGAGGGTGAAGCAGAAGAAACAGAAGAAGGAGAAGGAAAAGGTGAAGACTGGAGGGTGAATCAGAAGAAGTAGAAGAAGGAGAAGGAGAAGGTGAAGTCTGGAGGGTGAATCAGAAGAAGTAGAAGAAGGAGAAGGAGAAGGTGAAGTCTGGAGGGTGAATCAGAAGAAGCAGAAGAAGGAGAAGGAGAAGATGAAGTCTGGAGGGTGAATCAGAAGAAGTAGAAGAAGGAGAAGGAGAAGGTGAGGTCTGGAGGATGAATCAGAAGAAGCAGAAGAAGGAGAAGGAGAAGGTGAAGTCTGGAGGGTGAATCAGAAGAAGCAGAAGAAGGAGAAGGAGAAGGTGAAGTCTGGAGGGTGAATCAAAAGAAGCAGAAGAAGGAGAAGGAGAAGGTGAAGTCAGGAGGGTGAATCAGAAGAAGCAGAAGAAGGAGAAGGAGAAGGTGAAGTTAGGAGGGTGAATCAGAAGAAGCAGAAGAAGGAGAAGGAGCAGGTGAAGTCAGGGGGGTGAAGCAGAAGAAGTAGAAGAAGGAGAAGGAGAAGGTGAAGCCTGGAGGGCGCAGCAGAAGAAGCAGAAGAAGGAGAAGGAGAAGGTGAAGTCTGGTGTGTGAAGCAGAAGAAGCAGAAGAAGGAGAAGGAGAAGGTGAAGTCTGGAGGGCGCAGCAGAAGAAGCAGAAGAAGGAGAATGAGAAGGTGAAGTCTGGAGGGTGAATCAGAAGAAGCAGAAGAAGGAGAAGGAGAAGGTGAAGTCTGGAGGGTGAATCAGAAGAAGTAGAAGAAGGAGAAGGAGAAGGTGAAGTCTGGAGGGTGAAGCAGAAGAAGTAGAAGAAGGAGAAGGAGAAGGTGAAGTCAGGAGGGTGAATCAGAAGAAGTAGAAGAAGGAGAAGGAGAAGGTGAAGTCAGGAGGGTGAATCAGAAGAAGCAGAAGAAGGAGAAGGAGAAGGTGAAGTCTGGAGGGTGAAGCAGAAGAATCAGAAGAAGGAGAAGGAGAAGGTAAAGTCTGGAGGGTGAATCACAAGAAGCAGAAGAAAGAGAAGGAGAAGGTGAAGTCTGGAGGGTGAAGCAGAAGAAACAGAAGAAGGAGAAGGAGAAGGTGAAGACTGGAGGGTGAATCAGAAGAAGTAGAAGAAGGAGAAGGAGAAGTTGAAGTCTGGAGGGTGAATCAGAAGAAGCAGAAGAAGGAGAAGGAGAAGGTGAAGTCTGGAGGGTGAATCAGAAGAAGCAGAAGAAGGAGAAGGAGAAGATGAAGTCTGGAGGGTGAATCAGAAGAAGTAGAAGAAGGAGAAGGAGAAGGTGAAGTCTGGAGGGTGAATCAGAAGAAGTAGAAGAAGGAGAAGGAGAAGGTGAAGTCTGGAGGGTGAATCAGAAGAAACAGAAGAAGGAGAAGGAGAAGGTGAAGTCTGGAGGGTGAATCAGAAGAAGTAGAAGAAGGAGAAGGAGAAGGAGTAGTCTGGAGGGTGAATCAGAAGAAGTAGACGAAGGAGAAGGAGAAGGTGAAGTCTGGAGGGTGAATCAGAAGAAGCAGAAGAAGGAGAAGGAGAAGGTGAAGTCTGGAGGGTGAATCAGATGAAGTAGAAGAAGGAGAAGGAGAAGGTGAAGTCTGGAGGGTGAATCAGAAGAAGCAGAAGAAGGAGAAGGAGAAGGTGAAGTCTGGAGGGTGAATCAGAAGAAGCAGAAGAAGGAGAAGGAGAAGGTGAAGTCTGGAGGGTGAATCAGAAGAAGTAGAAGAAGGAGAAGGAGAAGTTGAAGTCTGGAGGGTGAAGCAGAAGAAGTAGAAGATGGAGAAGGAGAAGGTGAAGTCAGGAGGGTGAATCAGAAGAAGTAGAAGAAGGAGAAGGAGAAGGTGAAGTCAGGAGGGTGAATCAGAAGAAGCAGAAGATGGAGAAGGAGAAGGTGAAGTCTGGAGGGTGAATCAGAAGAATCAGAAGAAGGAGAAGGAGAAGGTGAAGTCTGGAGGGTGAATCAGAAGAAGCAGAGGAAGGAGAAGGAGAAGGTGAAGTCTGGAGGGTGAATCAGAAGAAGCAGAATAAGGAGAAGGAGAAGGTGAAGTCTGGAGTGTGAATCAGAAGAAGCAGAATAAGGAGAAGGAGAAGGTGAAGTCTGGAGGGTGAATCAGAAGAAGCAGAAGAAGGAGAAGGAGAAGGTGAAGTCTGGAGGGTGAATCAGAAGAAGGAGAAGAAGGAGAAGGACAAGGTGAAGTCTGGAGGGTGAAGCAGAAGAAGTAGAAGAAGGAGAAGGAGAAGGTGAAGTCAGGAGGGTGAATCAGAAGAAGTAGAAGAAGGAGAAGGAGAAGGTGAAGTCAGGAGGGTGAATCAGAAGAAGCAGAAGAAGGAGAAGGAGAAGGTGAAGTCTGGAGGGTGAATCAGAAGAATCAGAAGAAGGAGAAGGAGAAGGTAAAGTCTGGAGGGTGAATCAGAAGAAGCAGAAGAAAGAGAAGGAGAAGGTGAAGTCTGGAGGGTGAAGCAGAAGAAACAGAAGAAGGAGAAGGAGAAGGTGAAGACTGGAGGGTGAATCAGAAGAAGTAGAAGAAGGAGAAGGAGAAGGTGAAGTCTGGAGGGTGAATCAGAAGAAGTAGAAGAAGGAGAAGGAGAAGGTGAAGTCTGGAGGGTGAATCAGAAGAAGCAGAAGAAGGAGAAGGAGAAGTTGAAGTCTGGAGGGTGAATCAGAAGAAGCAGAAGAAGGAGAAGGAGAAGATAAAGTCTGGAGGGTGAATCAGAAGAAGTAGAAGAAGGAGAAGGAGAAGGTGAAGTCTGGAGGGTGAATCAGAAGAAGTAGAAGAAGGAGAAGGAGAAGATGAAGTCTGGAGGGTGAATCAGAAGAAACAGAAGAAGGAGAAGGAGAAGGTGAAGTCTGGAGGGTGAATCAGAAGAAGTAGAAGAAGGAGAAGGAGAAGTTGTAGTCTGGAGGGTGAATCAGAAGAAGTAGACGAAGGAGAAGGAGAAGGTGAAGTCTGGAGGGTGAATCAGAAGAAGCAGAAGATGGAGAAGGAGAAGGTGAAGTCTGGAGGGTGAATCAGATGAAGTAGAAGAAGGAGAAGGAGAAGGTGAAGTCTGGAGGGTGAATCAGAAGAAGCAGAAGAAGGAGAAGGAGAAGGTGAAGTCTGGAGGGTGAATCAGAAGAAGCAGAAGAAGGAGAAGGAGAAGGTGAAGTCTGGAGGGTGAATCAGAAGAAGTAGAAGAAGGAGAAGGAGAAGTTGAAGTCTGGAGGGTGAAGCAGAAGAAGTAGAAGAAGGAGAAGGAGAAGGTGAAGTCAGGAGGGTGAATCAGAAGAAACAGAAGAAGGAGAAGGAGAAGGTGAAGTCTGGAGGGTGAATCAGAAGAAGTAGAAGAAGGAGAAGGAGAAGTTGTAGTCTGGAGGGTGAATCAGAAGAAGTAGACGAAGGAGAAGGAGAAGGTGAAGTCTGGAGGGTGAATCAGAAGAAGCAGAAGATGGAGAAGGAGAAGGTGAAGTCTGGAGGGTGAATCAGATGAAGTAGAAGAAGGAGAAGGAGAAGGTGAAGTCTGGAGGGTGAATCAGAAGAAGCAGAAGAAGGAGAAGGAGAAGGTGAAGTCTGGAGGGTGAATCAGAAGAAGCAGAAGAAGGAGAAGGAGAAGGTGAAGTCTGGAGGGTGAATCAGAAGAAGTAGAAGAAGGAGAAGGAGAAGTTGAAGTCTGGAGGGTGAAGCAGAAGAAGTAGAAGAAGGAGAAGGAGAAGGTGAAGTCAGGAGGGTGAATCAGAAGATGTAGAAGAAGGAGAAGGAGAAGGTGAAGTCAGGAGGGTGAATCAGAAGAAGCAGAAGAAGGAGAAGGAGAAGGTGAAGTCTGGAGGGTGAATCAGAAGAAGTAGAAGAAGGAGAAGGAGAAGGTGAAGTCTGGAGGGTGAATCAGAAGAAGCAGAAGAAGGAGAAGGAGAAGGTGAAGTCTGGAGGGTGAATCAGAAGAAGCAGAAGAAGGAGAAGGAGAAGGTGAAGTCTGGAGGGTGAATCAGAAGAAGCAGAATAAGGAGAAGGAGAAGGTTATGTCTGGAGGGTGAATCAGAAGAAGCAGAAGAAGGAGAAGGAGAAGGTGAAGTCTGGAGGGTGAATCAGAAGAAGTAGAAGAAGGAGAAGGAGAAGGTGAAGTCTGGAGGGTGAAGCAGAAGAAGTAGAAGAAGGAGAAGGAGAAGGTGAAGTCAGGAGGGTGAATCAGAAGAAGTAGAAGAAGGAGAAGGAGAAGGTGAAGTCAGGAGGGTGAATCAGAAGAAGCAGAAGAAGGAGATAGAGAAGGTGAAGTCTGGAGGGTGAATCAGAAGAATCAGAAGAAGGAGAAGGAGAAGGTGAAGTCTGGAGGGTGAAGCAGAAGAAGCAGAAGAAAGAGAAGGAGAAGGTGAAGTCTGGAGGGTGAAGCAGAAGAAACAGAAGAAGGAGAAGGAAAAGGTGAAGACTGGAGGGTGAATCAGAAGAAGTAGAAGAAGGAGAAGGAGAAGGTGAAGTCTGGAGGGTGAATCAGAAGAAGTAGAAGAAGGAGAAGGAGAAGGTGAAGTCTGGAGGGTGAATCAGAAGAAGCAGAAGAAGGAGAAGGAGAAGATGAAGTCTGGAGGGTGAATCAGAAGAAGTAGAAGAAGGAGAAGGAGAAGGTGAGGTCTGGAGGATGAATCAGAAGAAGCAGAAGAAGGAGAAGGAGAAGGTGAAGTCTGGAGGGTGAATCAGAAGAAGCAGAAGAAGGAGAAGGAGAAGGTGAAGTCTGGAGGGTGAATCAAAAGAAGCAGAAGAAGGAGAAGGAGAAGGTGAAGTCAGGAGGGTGAATCAGAAGAAGCAGAAGAAGGAGAAGGAGAAGGTGAAGTTAGGAGGGTGAATCAGAAGAAGCAGAAGAAGGAGAAGGAGCAGGTGAAGTCAGGGGGGTGAAGCAGAAGAAGTAGAAGAAGGAGAAGGAGAAGGTGAAGCCTGGAGGGCGCAGCAGAAGAAGCAGAAGAAGGAGAAGGAGAAGGTGAAGTCTGGTGTGTGAAGCAGAAGAAGCAGAAGAAGGAGAAGGAGAAGGTGAAGTCTGGAGGGCGCAGCAGAAGAAGCAGAAGAAGGAGAATGAGAAGGTGAAGTCTGGAGGGTGAATCAGAAGAAGCAGAAGAAGGAGAAGGAGAAGGTGAAGTCTGGAGGGTGAATCAGAAGAAGTAGAAGAAGGAGAAGGAGAAGGTGAAGTCTGGAGGGTGAAGCAGAAGAAGTAGAAGAAGGAGAAGGAGAAGGTGAAGTCAGGAGGGTGAATCAGAAGAAGTAGAAGAAGGAGAAGGAGAAGGTGAAGTCAGGAGGGTGAATCAGAAGAAGCAGAAGAAGGAGAAGGAGAAGGTGAAGTCTGGAGGGTGAAGCAGAAGAATCAGAAGAAGGAGAAGGAGAAGGTGAAGTCTGGAGGGTGAATCAGAAGAAGCAGAAGAAGGAGAAGGAGAAGGTGAAGTCTGGAGGGTGAAGCAGAAGAAACAGAAGAAGGAGAAGGAGAAGGTGAAGACTGGAGGGTGAATCAGAAGAAGTAGAAGAAGGAGAAGGAGAAGTTGAAGTCTGGAGGGTGAATCAGAAGAAGCAGAAGAAGGAGAAGGAGAAGGTGAAGTCTGGAGGGTGAATCAGAAGAAGCAGAAGAAGGAGAAGGAGAAGATGAAGTCTGGAGGGTGAATCAGAAGAAGTAGAAGAAGGAGAAGGAGAAGGTGAAGTCTGGAGGGTGAATCAGAAGAAGTAGAAGAAGGAGAAGGAGAAGGTGAAGTCTGGAGGGTGAATCAGAAGAAACAGAAGAAGGAGAAGGAGAAGGTGAAGTCTGGAGGGTGAATCAGAAGAAGTAGAAGAAGGAGAAGGAGAAGGAGTAGTCTGGAGGGTGAATCAGAAGAAGTAGACGAAGGAGAAGGAGAAGGTGAAGTCTGGAGGGTGAATCAGAAGAAGCAGAAGAAGGAGAAGGAGAAGGTGAAGTCTGGAGGGTGAATCAGATGAAGTAGAAGAAGGAGAAGGAGAAGGTGAAGTCTGGAGGGTGAATCAGAAGAAGCAGAAGAAGGAGAAGGAGAAGGTGAAGTCTGGAGGGTGAATCAGAAGAAGCAGAAGAAGGAGAAGGAGAAGGTGAAGTCTGGAGGGTGAATCAGAAGAAGTAGAAGAAGGAGAAGGAGAAGTTGAAGTCTGGAGGGTGAAGCAGAAGAAGTAGAAGATGGAGAAGGAGAAGGTGAAGTCAGGAGGGTGAATCAGAAGAAGTAGAAGAAGGAGAAGGAGAAGGTGAAGTCAGGAGGGTGAATCAGAAGAAGCAGAAGATGGAGAAGGAGAAGGTGAAGTCTGGAGGGTGAATCAGAAGAATCAGAAGAAGGAGAAGGAGAAGGTGAAGTCTGGAGGGTGAATCAGAAGAAGCAGAGGAAGGAGAAGGAGAAGGTGAAGTCTGGAGGGTGAATCAGAAGAAGCAGAATAAGGAGAAGGAGAAGGTGAAGTCTGGAGTGTGAATCAGAAGAAGCAGAATAAGGAGAAGGAGAAGGTGAAGTCTGGAGGGTGAATCAGAAGAAGCAGAAGAAGGAGAAGGAGAAGGTGAAGTCTGGAGGGTGAATCAGAAGAAGGAGAAGAAGGAGAAGGACAAGGTGAAGTCTGGAGGGTGAAGCAGAAGAAGTAGAAGAAGGAGAAGGAGAAGGTGAAGTCAGGAGGGTGAATCAGAAGAAGTAGAAGAAGGAGAAGGAGAAGGTGAAGTCAGGAGGGTGAATCAGAAGAAGCAGAAGAAGGAGAAGGAGAAGGTGAAGTCTGGAGGGTGAATCAGAAGAATCAGAAGAAGGAGAAGGAGAAGGTAAAGTCTGGAGGGTGAATCAGAAGAAGCAGAAGAAAGAGAAGGAGAAGGTGAAGTCTGGAGGGTGAAGCAGAAGAAACAGAAGAAGGAGAAGGAGAAGGTGAAGACTGGAGGGTGAATCAGAAGAAGTAGAAGAAGGAGAAGGAGAAGGTGAAGTCTGGAGGGTGAATCAGAAGAAGTAGAAGAAGGAGAAGGAGAAGGTGAAGTCTGGAGGGTGAATCAGAAGAAGCAGAAGAAGGAGAAGGAGAAGGTGAAGTCTGGAGGGTGAATCAGAAGAAGCAGAAGAAGGAGAAGGAGAAGATGAAGTCTGGAGGGTGAATCGGAAGAAGTAGAAGAAGGAGAAGGAGAAGGTGAAGTCTGGAGGGTGAATCGGAAGAAGTAGAAGAAGGAGAAGGAGAAGTTGAAGTCTGGAGGGTGAATCAGAAGAAGCAGAAGAAGGAGAAGGAGAAGGTGAAGTCTGGAGGGTGAATCAGAAGAAGCAGAAGAAGCAGAAGGAGAAGATGAAGTCTGGAGGGTGAATCAGAAGAAGTAGAAGAAGGAGAAGGAGAAGATGAAGTCTGGAGGGTGAATCAGAAGAAACAGAAGAAGGAGAAGAAGAAGGTGAAGTCTGGAGGGTGAATCAGAAGAAGTAGAAGAAGGAGAAGGAGAAGGTGTAGTCTGGAGGGTGAATCAGAAGAAGTAGACGAAGGAGAAGGAGAAGGTGAAGTCTGGAGGGTGAATCAGAAGAAGTAGAAGAAGGAGAAGGAGAAGGAGTAGTCTGGAGGGTGAATCAGAAGAAGTAGACGAAGGAGAAGGAGAAGGTGAAGTCTGGAGGGTGAATCAGAAGAAGCAGAAGAAGGAGAAGGAGAAGGTGAAGTCTGGAGGGTGAATCAGATGAAGTAGAGGAAGGAGAAGCAGAAGGCGAAGTCTGGAGGGTGAATCAGAAGAAGCAGAAGAAGGAGAAAGAGAAGGTGAAGTCTGGAGGGTGAATCAGAAGAAGCAGAAGAAGGAGAAGGAGAAGGTGAAGTCTGGAGGGTGAATCAGAAGAAGTAGAAGAAGGAGAAGGAGAAGTTGAATTCTGGAGGGTGAAGCAGAAGAAGTAGAAGATGGAGAAGGAGAAGGTGAAGTCAGGAGGGTGAATCAGAAGAAGTAGAAGAAGGAGAAGGAGAAGGTGAAGTCAGGAGGGTGAATCAGAAGAAGCAGAAGATGGAGAAGGAGAAGGTGAAGTCTGGAGGGTGAATCAGAAGAATCAGAAGAAGGAGAAGGAGAAGGTGAAGTCTGGAGGGTGAATCAGAAGAAGCAGAGGAAGGAGAAGGAGAAGGTGAAGTCTGGAGGGTGAATCAGAAGAAGCAGAATAAGGAGAAGGAGAAGGTGAAGTCTGGAGTGTGAATCAGAAGAAGCAGAATAAGGAGAAGGAGAAGGTGAAGTCTGGAGGGTGAATCAGAAGAAGCAGAAGAAGGAGAAGGAGAAGGTGAAGTCTGGAGGGTGAATCAGAAGAAGGAGAAGAAGGAGAAGGAGAAGGTGAAGTCTGGAGGGTGAAGCAGAAGAAGTAGAAGAAGGAGAAGGAGAAGGTGAAGTCAGGAGGGTGAATCAGAAGAAGTAGAAGAAGGAGAAGGAGAAGGTGAAGTCAGGAGGGTGAGTCAGAAGAAGCAGAAGAAGGAGAAGGAGAAGGTGAAGTCTGGAGGGTGAATCAGAAGAATCAGAAGAAGGAGAAGGAGAAGGTAAAGTCTGGAGGGTGAATCAGAAGAAGCAGAAGAAAGAGAAGGAGAAGGTGAAGTCTGGAGGGTGAAGCAGAAGAAACAGAAGAAGGAGAAGGAGAAGGTGAAGACTGGAGGGTGAATCAGAAGAAGTAGAAGAAGGAGAAGGAGAAGGTGAAGTCTGGAGGGTGAATCAGAAGAAGTAGAAGAAGGAGAAGGAGAAGGTGAAGTCTGGAGGGTGAATCAGAAGAAGCAGAAGAAGGAGAAGGAGAAGGTGAAGTCTGGAGGGTGAATCAGAAGAAGCAGAAGAAGGAGAAGGAGAAGATGAAGTATGGAGGGTGAATCGGAAGAAGTAGAAGAAGGAGAAGGAGAAGGTGAAGTCTGGAGGGTGAATCAGAAGAAGTAGAAGAAGGAGAAGGAGAAGTTGAAGTCTGGAGGGTGAATCAGAAGAAGCAGAAGAAGGAGAAGGAGAAGGTGATGTCTGGAGGGTGAATCAGAAGAAGCAGAAGAAGGAGAAGGAGAAGATGAAGTCTGGAGGGTGAATCAGAAGAAGTAGAAGAAGGAGAAGGAGAAGGTGAAGTCTGGAGGGTGAATCAGAAGAAGTAGAAGAAGGAGAAGGAGAAGATGAAGTCTGGAGGGTGAATCAGAAGAAACAGAAGAAGGAGAAGAAGAAGGTGAAGTCTGGAGGGTGAATCAGAAGAAGTAGAAGAAGGAGAAGGAGAAGGTGTAGTCTGGAGGGTGAATCAGAAGAAGTAGACGAAGGAGAAGGAGAAGGTGAAGTCTGGAGGGTGAATCAGAAGAAGCAGAAGAAGGAGAAGGAGAAGGTGAAGTCTGGAGGGTGAATCAGAAGAAGTAGAAGAAGGAGAAGGAGAAGGTGAAGTCTGGAGGGTGAATCAGAAGAATCAGAAGAAGGAGAAGGAGAAGGTGAAGTCTGGAGGGTGAATCAGAAGAAGCAGAAGAAGGAGAAGGAGAAGGTGAAGTCTGGAGGGTGAATCAGAAGAAGTAGAAGAAGGAGAAGGAGAAGTTGAAGTCTGGAGGGTGAAGCAGAAGAAGTAAAAGATGGAGAAGGAGAAGGTGAAGTCAGGAGGGTGAATCAGAAGAAGTAGAAGAAGGAGAAGGAGAAGGTGAAGTCAGGAGGGTGAATCAGAAGAAGCAGAAGATGGAGAAGGAGAAGGTGAAGTCTGGAGGGTGAATCAGAAGAATCAGAAGAAGGAGAAGGAGAAGGTGAAGTCTGGAGGGTGAATCAGAAGAAGCAAAGGAAGGAGAAGGAGAAGGTGAAGTCTGGAGGGTGAATCAGAAGAAGCAGAATAAGGAGAAGGAGAAGGTGAAGTCTGGAGGGTGAATCAGAAGAAGCAGAATAAGGAGAAGGAGAAGGTGAAGTCTGGAGGGTGAATCAGAAGAAGCAGAAGAAGGAGAAGGAGAAGGTGAAGTCTGGAGGGTGAATCAGAAGAAGTAGAAGAAGGAGAAGGAGAAGGTGAAGTCTGGAGGGTGAAGCAGAAGAAGTAGAAGAAGGAGAAGGAGAAGGTGAAGTCAGGAGGGTGAATCAGAAGAAGTAGAAGAAGGAGAAGGAGAAGGTGAAGTCAGGAGGGTGAATCAGAAGAAGCAGAAGAAGGAGAAGGAGAAGGAGAAGTCTGGAGGGTGAATCAGAAGAATCAGAAGAAGGAGAAGGAGAAGGTGACGTCTGGAGGGTGAATCAGAAGAAGCAGAAGAAAGAGAAGGAGAAGGTGAAGTCTGGAGGGTGAAGCAGAAGAAACAGAAGAAGGAGAAGGAGAAGGTGAAGACTGGAGGGTGAATCAGAAGAAGTAGAAGAAGGAGAAGGAGAAGGTGAAGTCTGGAGGGTGAATCAGAAGAAGTAGAAGAAGGAGAAGGAGAAGGTGAAGTCTGGAGGGTGAATCAGAAGAACCAGAAGAAGGAGAAGGAGAAGGTGAAGTCTGGAGGGTGAATCAGAAGAAGCAGAAGAAGGAGAAGGAGAAGATGAAGTCTGGAGGGTGAATCAGAAGAAGTAGAAGAAGGAGAAGGAGAAGGTGAAGTCTGGAGGGTGAATCAGAAGTAGTAGAAGAAGGAGAAGGAGAAGGTGAAGTCTGGAGGGTGAATCAGAAGAAGCAGAAGAAGGAGATGGAGAAGGTGAAGTCTGGAGGGTGAATCAGAAGAAGTAGAAGAAGGAGAAGGAGAAGGTGAAGTCTGGAGGGTGAATCAGAAGAAGCAGAAGAAGGAGAAGGAGAAGGTGAAGTCTGGAGGGTGAATCAGAAGAAGCAGAAGAAGGAGAAGGAGAAGGTGAAGTCTGGAGGGTGATTCAGAAGAAGCAGAATAAGGAGAAGGAGAAGGTGATGTCTGGAGGGTGAATCAGAAGAAGCAGAAGAAGGAGAAGGAGAAGGTGAAGTCTGGAGGGTGAATCAGAAGAAGTAGAAGAAGGAGAAGGAGAAGGTGAAGTCTGGAGGGTGAATCAGAAGAAGTAGAAGAAGGAGAAGGAGAAGGTGAATTCTGGAGGGTGAATCAGAAGAAGTAGAAGAAGGAGAAGGAGAAGATGAAGTCTGGAGGGTGAAGCAGAAGATGTGGAAGAAGGAGAAGGAGAAGGTGAAGTCAGGAGGGTGAATCAGAAGATGTAGAAGAAGGAGAAGGAGAAGGTGAAGTCAGGAGGGTGAATCAGAAGAAGCAGAAGAAGGAGAAGGAGAAGGTGAAGTCTGGAGGGTGAATCAGAAGAATCAGAAGAAGGAGAAGGAGAAGGTGAAGTCTGGAGGGTGAATCAGAAGAAGCAGAAGAAAGAGAAGGAGAAGGTGAAGTCTGGAGGGTGAATCAGAAGAAGTAGAAGAAGGAGAAGGAGAAGGTGAAGTCTGGAGGGTGAATCAGAAGAAGCAGAAGAAGGAGAAGGAGAAGGTGAAGTCTGGAGGGTGAATCAGAAGAAGTAGACGAAGGAGAAGGAGAAGGTGAAGTCTGGAGGGTGAATCAGAAGAAGCAGAAGAAGGAGATGGAGAATTTGAAGTCTGGAGGGTGAATCAGAAGAAGTAGAAGAAGGAGAAGGTGAAGGTGAAGTCTGGAGGGTGAATCAGAAGAAGCAGAAGAAGGAGAAGGAGAAGGTGAAGTCTGGAGGGTGAATCAGAAGAAGCAGAAGAAGGAGAAGGAGAAGGTGAAGTCTGGAGGGTGATTCAGAAGAAGCAGAATAAGGAGAAGGAGAAGGTGAAGTCTGGAGGGTGAATCAGAAGAAGCAGAAGAAGGAGAAGGAGAAGGTGAAGTCTGGAGGGTGAATCTGAAGAAGTAGAAGAAGGTGAAGGAGAAGGTGAAGTCTGGAGGGTGAATCAGAAGAAGTAGAAGAAGGAGAAGGAGAAGGTGAAATCTGGAGGGTGAATCAGAAGAAGTAGAAGAAGGAGAAGGAGAAGGTGAAGTCTGGAGGGTGAAGCAGAAGAAGTAGAAGGAGAAGGAGAAGGTGAAGTCAGGAGGGTGAATCAGAAGATGTAGAAGAAGGAGAAGGAGAAGGTGAAGTCAGGAGGGTGAATCAGAAGAAGCAGAAGAAGGAGAAGGAGAAGGTGAAGTCTGGAGGGTGAATCAGAAGAAGTAGAAGAAGGAGAAGGAGAAGGTGAAGTCAGGAGGGTGAAGCAGAAGAAGCAGAAGAAGGAGAAGGAGAAGGTGAAGTCTGGAGGATGAAGCAGAAGAAGCAGAAGAAGGAGAAGGAGAAGGTGAAGTCTGGAGGGTGAATCAGAAGAAGTAGAAGAAGGAGAAGGAGAAGGTGAAGTCAGGAGGGTGAAGCAGAAGAAGCAGAAGAAGGAGAAGGAGAAGGTGAAGTCTGGGGGGTGAAGCAGAAGAAGCAGAAGAAGGAGAAGGAGAAGGTGAAGTCTGGAGGGCGTAGCAGAAGAAGCAGAAGAAGGAGAAGGAGAAGGTGAAGTCTGGAGGGTGAAGCAGAAGAAGCAGAAGAAGGAGAAGGAGAAGGTGAAGTCTGGAGGGTGAATCAGAAGAAGCAGAAGAAAGAGAAGCAGCAGGTGAAGTCTGGAGGGTGAAGCAGAAGAAGCAGAAGAAGGAGAAGGAGAAGGTGAAGACTGGAGGGTGAATCAGAAGAAGTAGAAGAAGGAGAAGGAGAAGGTGAAGTCTGGAGGGTGAATCAAACGAAGTAGAAGAAGGAGAAGGAGAAGGTGAAGTCTGGAGGGAGAATCAAAAGAAGCAGAAGAAGGAGAAGGAGAAGGAGAAGGTGAAGTCTGGAGGGTGAATCAGAAGAATCAGAAGAAGGAGAAGGAGAAGGTGAACTCTGGAGGGTGACTCAGAAGAAATAGAAGAAGGAGAAGGAGAAGGTGAAGTCTGGAGGGTGAATCAGAAGAAGCAGAAGAAGGAGAAAGAGAAGGTGAAGTCTGGAGGGTGAATCAGAAGAAGCATAAGAAGGAGAAGGAGAAGGTGAAGTCTGGAGGGTGAATCAGAAGAAGCAGAATAAGAAGAAGGAGAAGGTGAAGTCTGGAGGGTGAATCAGAAGAAGCAGAAGAAGGAGAAGGAGAAGGTGAAGTCTGGAGGGTGAATCAAAAGAAGCAGAAGAAGGAGAAGGAGAAGGTGAAGTCAGGAGGGTGAATCAGAAGAAGCAGAAGAAGGAGAAGGAGAAGGTGAAGTTAGGAGGGAGAATCAGAAGAAGCATAAGAAGGAGAAGGAGCAGGTGAAGTCAGGGGGGTGTAGCAGAAGTAGTAGAAGAAGGAGAAGGAGAAGGTGAAGTCAGGACGGTGAAGCAGAAGAAGCAGAAGAAGGAGAAGGAGAAGGTGAGGCCTGGAGGGCGCAGCAGAAGAAGCAGAAGAAGGAGAAGGAGAAGGTGAAGTCTGGAGTGTGAAGCAGAAGAAGCAGAAGAAGGAGAAGGAGAAGTTGAAGTCTGGAGGGCGCAGCAGAAGAAGCAGAAGAAGGAGAATGAGAAGGTGAAGTCTGGAGGGTGAATCAGAAGAAGCAGAAGAAGGAGAAGGAGAAGGTGAAGTCTGGAGGGTGAATCAGAAGAAGTAGAAGAAGGAGAAGGAGAAGGTGAAGTCTGGAGGGTGAAGCAGAAGAAGTAGAAGAAGGAGAAGGAGAAGGTGAAGTCAGGAGGGTGAATCAGAAGAAGTAGAAGAAGGAGAAGGAGAAGGTGAAGTCAGGAGAGTGAATCAGAAGAAGCAGAAGAAGGAGAAGGAGAAGGTGAAGTCTGGAGGGTGAATCAGAAGAATCAGAAGAAGGAGAAGGAGAAGGTGAAGTCTGGAGGGTGAATCAGAAGAAGCAGAAGAAAGAGAAGGAGAAGGTGAAGACTGGAGGGTGAAGCAGAAGAAACAGAAGAAGGAGAAGGAGAAGGTGAAGACTGGAGGGTGAATCAGAAGAAGTAGAAGAAGGAGAAGGAGAAGGTGAAGTCTGGAGGGTGAATCAGAAGAAGTAGAAGAAGGAGAAGGAGAAGTTGAAGTCTGGAGGGTGAATCAGAAGAAGCAGAAGAAGGAGAAGGAGAAGGTGAAGTCTGGAGGGTGAATCAGAAGAAGCAGAAGAAGGAGAAGGAGAAGATGAAGTCTGGAGGGTGAATCAGAAGAAGTAGAAGAAGGAGAAGGAGAAGGTGAAGTCTGGAGGGTGAATCAGAAGAAGTAGAAGAAGGAGAAGGAGAAGATGAAGTCTGGAGGGTGAATCAGAAGAAACAGAAGAAGGAGAAGTAGAAGGTGAAGTCTGGAGGGTGAATCAGAAGAAGTAGAAGAAGGAGAAGGAGAAGGAGTAGTCTGGAGGGTGAATGAGAAGAAGTAGACGAAGGAGAAGGAGAAGGTGAAGTCTGGAGGGTGAATCAGAAGAAGCAGAAGAAGGAGAAGGAGAAGGTGAAGTCTGGAGGGTGAATCAGATGAAGTAGAAGAAGGAGAAGGAGAAGGTGAAGTCTGGAGGGTGAATCAGAAGAAGCAGAAGAAGGAGAAGGAGAAGGTGAAGTCTGGAGGGTGAATCAGAAGAAGCAGAAGAAGGAGAAGGAGAAGTTGAAGTCTGGAGGGTGAATCAGAAGAAGCAGAAGAAGGAGAAGGAGAAGATAAAGTCTGGAGGGTGAATCAGAAGAAGTAGAAGAAGGAGAAGGAGAAGGTGAAGTCTGGAGGGTGAATCAGAAGAAGTAGAAGAAGGAAAAGGAGAAGATGAAGTCTGGAGGGTGAATCAGAAGAAACAGAAGAAGGAGAAGGAGAAGGTGAAGTCTGGAGGGTGAATCAGAAGAAGTAGAAGAAGGAGAAGGAGAAGTTGTAGTCTGGAGGGTGAATCAGAAGAAGTAGACGAAGGAGAAGGAGAAGGTGAAGTCTGGAGGGTGAATCAGAAGAAGCAGAAGAAGGAGAAGGAGAAGGTGAAGTCTGGAGGGTGAATCAGATGAAGTAGAAGAAGGAGAAGGAGAAGGTGAAGTCTGGAGGGTGAATCAGAAGAAGCAGAAGAAGGAGAAGGAGAAGGTGAAGTCTGGAGGGTGAATCAGAAGAAGCAGAAGAAGGAGAAGGAGAAGGTGAAGTCTGGAGGGTGAATCAGAAGAAGTAGAAGAAGGAGAAGGAGAAGTTGAAGTCTGGAGGGTGAAGCAGAAGAAGTAGAAGAAGGAGAAGGAGAAGGTGAAGTCAGGAGGGTGAATCAGAAGATGTAGAAGAAGGAGAAGGAGAAGGTGAAGTCAGGAGGGTGAATCAGAAGAAGCAGAAGAAGGAGAAGGAGAAGGTGAAGTCTGGAGGGTGAATCAGAAGAAGTAGAAGAAGGAGAAGGAGAAGGTGAAGTCTGGAGGGTGAATCAGAAGAAGCAGAAGAAGGAGAAGGAGAAGGTGAAGTCTGGAGGGTGAATCAGAAGAAGCAGAAGAAGGAGAAGGAGAAGGTGAAGTCTGGAGGGTGAATCAGAAGAAGCAGAATAAGGAGAAGGAGAAGGTTATGTCTGGAGGGTGAATCAGAAGAAGCAGAAGAAGGAGAAGGAGAAGGTGAAGTCTGGAGGGTGAATCAGAAGAAGTAGAAGAAGGAGAAGGAGAAGGTGAAGTCTGGAGGGTGAAGCAGAAGAAGTAGAAGAAGGAGAAGGAGAAGGTGAAGTCAGGAGGGTGAATCAGAAGAAGTAGAAGAAGGAGAAGGAGAAGGTGAAGTCAGGAGGGTGAATCAGAAGAAGCAGAAGAAGGAGATAGAGAAGGTGAAGTCTGGAGGGTGAATCAGAAGAATCAGAAGAAGGAGAAGGAGAAGGTGAAGTCTGGAGGGTGAAGCAGAAGAAGCAGAAGAAAGAGAAGGAGAAGGTGAAGTCTGGAGGGTGAAGCAGAAGAAACAGAAGAAGGAGAAGGAAAAGGTGAAGACTGGAGGGTGAATCAGAAGAAGTAGAAGAAGGAGAAGGAGAAGGTGAAGTCTGGAGGGTGAATCAGAAGAAGTAGAAGAAGGAGAAGGAGAAGGTGAAGTCTGGAGGGTGAATCAGAAGAAGCAGAAGAAGGAGAAGGAGAAGATGAAGTCTGGAGGGTGAATCAGAAGAAGTAGAAGAAGGAGAAGGAGAAGGTGAGGTCTGGAGGGTGAATCAGAAGAAGCAGAAGAAGGAGAAGGAGAAGGTGAAGTCTGGAGGGTGAATCAGAAGAAGCAGAAGAAGGAGAAGGAGAAGGTGAAGTCTGGAGGGTGAATCAAAAGAAGCAGAACAAGGAGAAGGAGAAGGTGAAGTCAGGAGGGTGAATCAGAAGAAGCAGAAGAAGGAGAAGGAGAAGGTGAAGTTAGGAGGGTGAATCAGAAGAAGCAGAAGAAGGAGAAGGAGCAGGTGAAGTCAGGGGGGTGAAGCAGAAGAAGTAGAAGAAGGAGAAGGAGAAGGTGAAGTCAGGACGGTGAAGCAGAAGAAGCAGAAGAAGGAGAAGGAGAAGGTGAAGCCTGGAGGGCGCAGCAGAAGAAGCAGAAGAAGGAGAAGGAGAAGGTGAAGTCTGGTGTGTGAAGCAGAAGAAGCAGAAGAAGGAGAAGGAGAAGGTGAAGTCTGGAGGGCGCAGCAGAAGAAGCAGAAGAAGGAGAATGAGAAGGTGAAGTCTGGAGGGTGAATCAGAAGAAGCAGAAGAAGGAGAAGGAGAAGGTGAAGTCTGGAGGGTGAATCAGAAGAAGTAGAAGAAGGAGAAGGAGAAGGTGAAGTCTGGAGGGTGAAGCAGAAGAAGTAGAAGAAGGAGAAGGAGAAGGTGAAGTCAGGAGGGTGAATCAGAAGAAGTAGAAGAAGGAGAAGGAGAAGGTGAAGTCAGGAGGGTGAATCAGAAGAAGCAGAAGAAGGAGAAGGAGAAGGTGAAGTCTGGAGGGTGAAGCAGAAGAATCAGAAGAAGGAGAAGGAGAAGGTGAAGTCTGGAGGGTGAATCAGAAGAAGCAGAAGAAAGAGAAGGAGAAGGTGAAGTGTGGAGGGTGAAGCAGAAGAAACAGAAGAAGGAGAAGGAGAAGGTGAAGACTGGAGGGTGAATCAGAAGAAGTAGAAGAAGGAGAAGGAGAAGGTGAAGTCTGGAGGGTGAATCAGAAGAAGTAGAAGAAGGAGAAGGAGAAGTTGAAGTCTGGAGGGTGAATCAGAAGAAGCAGAAGAAGGAGAAGGAGAAGGTGAAGTCTGGAGGGTGAATCAGAAGAAGCAGAAGAAGGAGAAGGAGAAGATGAAGTCTGGAGGGTGAATCAGAAGAAGTAGAAGAAGGAGAAGGAGAAGGTGAAGTCTGGAGGGTGAATCAGAAGAAGTAGAAGAAGGAGAAGGAGAAGATGAAGTCTGGAGGGTGAATCAGAAGAAACAGAAGAAGGAGAAGGAGAAGGTGAAGTCTGGAGGGTGAATCAGAAGAAGTAGAAGAAGGAGAAGGAGAAGGAGTAGTCTGGAGGGTGAATCAGAAGAAGTAGACGAAGGAGAAGGAGAAGGTGAAGTCTGGAGGGTGAATCAGAAGAAGCAGAAGAAGGAGAAGGAGAAGGTGAAGTCTGGAGGGTGAATCAGATGAAGTAGAAGAAGGAGAAGGAGAAGGTGAAGTCTGGAGGGTGAATCAGAAGAAGCAGAAGAAGGAGAAGGAGAAGGTGAAGTCTGGAGGGTGAATCAGAAGAAGCAGAAGAAGGAGAAGGAGAAGGTGAAGTCTGGAGGGTGAATCAGAAGAAGTAGAAGAAGGAGAAGGAGAAGTTGAAGTCTGGAGGGTGAAGCAGAAGAAGTAGAAGATGGAGAAGGAGAAGGTGAAGTCAGGAGGGTGAATCAGAAGAAGTAGAAGAAGGAGAAGGAGAAGGTGAAGTCAGGAGGGTGAATCAGAAGAAGCAGAAGATGGAGAAGGAGAAGGTGAAGTCTGGAGGGTGAATCAGAAGAATCAGAAGAAGGAGAAGGAGAAGGTGAAGTCTGGAGGGTGAATCAGAAGAAGCAGAGGAAGGAGAAGGAGAAGGTGAAGTCTGGAGGGTGAATCAGAAGAAGCAGAATAAGGAGAAGGAGAAGGTGAAGTCTGGAGTGTGAATCAGAAGAAGCAGAATAAGGAGAAGGAGAAGGTGAAGTCTGGAGGGTGAATCAGAAGAAGCAGAAGAAGGAGAAGGAGAAGGTGAAGTCTGGAGGGTGAATCAGAAGAAGGAGAAGAAGGAGAAGGACAAGGTGAAGTCTGGAGGGTGAAGCAGAAGAAGTAGAAGAAGGAGAAGGAGAAGGTGAAGTCAGGAGGGTGAATCAGAAGAAGTAGAAGAAGGAGAAGGAGAAGGTGAAGTCAGGAGGGTGAATCAGAAGAAGCAGAAGAAGGAGAAGGAGAAGGTGAAGTCTGGAGGGTGAATCAGAAGAATCAGAAGAAGGAGAAGGAGAAGGTAAAGTCTGGAGGGTGAATCAGAAGAAGCAGAAGAAAGAGAAGGAGAAGGTGAAGTCTGGAGGGTGAAGCAGAAGAAACAGAAGAAGGAGAAGGAGAAGGTGAAGACTGGAGGGTGAATCAGAAGAAGTAGAAGAAGGAGAAGGAGAAGGTGAAGTCTGGAGGGTGAATCAGAAGAAGTAGAAGAAGGAGAAGGAGAAGGTTAAGTCTGGAGGGTGAATCAGAAGAAGCAGAAGAAGGAGAAGGAGAAGGTGAAGTCTGGAGGGTGAATCAGAAGAAGCAGAAGAAGGAGAAGGAGCAGATGAAGTCTGGAGGGTGAATCGGAAGAAGTAGAAGAAGGAGAAGGAGAAGGTGAAGTCTGGAGCGTGAATCGGAAGAAGTAGAAGAAGGAGAAGGAGAAGTTGAAGTCTGGAGGGTGAATCAGAAGAAGCAGAAGAAGGAGAAGGAGAAGGTGAAGTCTGGAGGGTGAATCAGAAGAAGCAGAAGAAGCAGAAGGAGAAGATGAAGTCTGGAGGGTGAATCAGAAGAAGTAGAAGAAGGAGAAGGAGAAGATGAAGTCTGGAGGGTGAATCAGAAGAAACAGAAGAAGGAGAAGAAGAAGGTGAAGTCTGGAGGGTGAATCAGAAGAAGTAGAAGAAGGAGAAGGAGAAGGTGTAGTCTGGAGGGTGAATCAGAAGAAGTAGACGAAGGAGAAGGAGAAGGTGAAGTCTGGAGGGTGAATCAGAAGAAGTAGAAGAAGGAGAAGGAGAAGGAGTAGTCTGGAGGGTGAATCAGAAGAAGTAGACGAAGGAGAAGGAGAAGGTGAAGTCTGGAGGGCGAATCAGAAGAAGCAGAAGAAGGAGAAGGAGAAGGTGAAGTCTGGAGGGTGAATCAGATGAAGTAGAAGAAGGAGAAGCAGAAGGCGAAGTCTGGAGGGTGAATCAGAAGAAGCAGAAGAAGGAGAAAGAGAAGGTGAAGTCTGGAAGGTGAATCAGAAGAAGCAGAAGAAGGAGAAGGAGAAGGTGAAGTCTGGAGGGTGAATCAGAAGAAGTAGAAGAAGGAGAAGGAGAAGTTGAATTCTGGAGGGTGAAGCAGAAGAAGTAGAAGATGGAGAAGGAGAAGGTGAAGTCAGGAGGGTGAATCAGAAGAAGTAGAAGAAGGAGAAGGAGAAGGTGAAGTCAGGAGGGTGAATCAGAAGAAGCAGAAGATGGAGAAGGAGAAGGTGAAGTCTGGAGGGTGAATCAGAAGAATCAGAAGAAGGAGAAGGAGAAGGTGAAGTCTGGAGGGTGAATCAGAAGAAGCAGAGGAAGGAGAAGGAGAAGGTGAAGTCTGGAGGGTGAATCAGAAGAAGCAGAATAAGGAGAAGGAGAAGGTGAAGTCTGGAGTGTGAATCAGAAGAAGCAGAATAAGGAGAAGGAGAAGGTGAAGTCTGGAGGGTGAATCAGAAGAAGCAGAAGAAGGAGAAGGAGAAGGTGAAGTCTGGAGGGTGAATCAGAAGAAGGAGAAGAAGGAGAAGGAGAAGGTGAAGTCTGGAGGGTGAAGCAGAAGAAGTAGAAGAAGGAGAAGGAGAAGGTGAAGTCAGGAGGGTGAATCAGAAGAAGTAGAAGAAGGAGAAGGAGAAGGTGAAGTCAGGAGGGTGAGTCAGAAGAAGCAGAAGAAGGAGAAGGAGAAGGTGAAGTCTGGAGGGTGAATCAGAAGAATCAGAAGAAGGAGAAGGAGAAGGTAAAGTCTGGAGGGTGAATCAGAAGAAGCAGAAGAAAGAGAAGGATAAGATGAAGTCTGGAGGGTGAAGCAGAAGAAACAGAAGAAGGAGAAGGAGAAGGTGAAGACTGGAGGGTGAATCAGAAGAAGTAGAAGAAGGAGAAGGAGAAGGTGAAGTCTGGAGGGTGAATCAGAAGAAGCAGAAGAAGGAGAAGGAGAAGGTGAAGTCTGGAGGGTGAATCAGAAGAAGCAGAAGAAGGAGAAGGAGAAGATGAAGTATGGAGGGTGAATCGGAAGAAGTAGAAGAAGGAGAAGGAGAAGGTGAAGTCTGGAGGGTGAATCAGAAGAAGTAGAAGAAGGAGAAGGAGAAGTTGAAGTCTGGAGGGTGAATCAGAAGAAGCAGAAGAAGGAGAAGGAGAAGGTGAAGTCTGGAGGGTGAATCAGAAGAAGCAGAAGAAGGAGAAGGAGAAGATGAAGTCTGGAGGGTGAATCAGAAGAAGTAGAAGAAGGAGAAGGAGAAGGTGAAGTCTGGAGGGTGAATCAGAAGAAGTAGAAGAAGGAGAAGGAGAAGATGAAGTCTGGAGGGTGAATCAGAAGAAACAGAAGAAGGAGAAGAAGAAGGTGTAGTCTGGAGGGTGAATCAGAAGAAGTAGAAGAAGGAGAAGGAGAAGGTGTAGTCTGGAGGGTGAATCAGAAGAAGTAGACGAAGGAGAAGGAGAAGGTGAAGTCTGGAGGGTGAATCAGAAGAAGCAGAAGAAGGAGAAGGAGAAGGTGAAGTCTGGAGGGTGAATCAGAAGAAGTAGAAGAAGGAGAAGGAGAAGGTGAAGTCTGGAGGGTGAATCAGAAGAAGCAGAAGAAGGAGAAGGAGAAGGTGAAGTCTGGAGGGTGAATCAGAAGAAGCAGAAGAAGGAGAAGGAGAAGGTGAAGTCTGGAGGGTGAATCAGAAGAAGTAGAAGAAGGAGAAGGAGAAGTTGAAGTCTGGAGGGTGAAGCAGAAGAAGTAAAAGATGGAGAAGGAGAAGGTGAAGTCAGGAGGGTGAATCAGAAGAAGTAGAAGAAGGAGAAGGAGAAGGTGAAGTCAGGAGGGTGAATCAGAAGAAGCAGAAGATGGAGAAGGAGAAGGTGAAGTCTGGAGGGTGAATCAGAAGAATCAGAAGAAGGAGAAGGAGAAGGTGAAGTCTGGAGGGTGAATCAGAAGAAGCAAAGGAAGGAGAAGGAGAAGGTGAAGTCTGGAGGGTGAATCAGAAGAAGCAGAATAAGGAGAAGGAGAAGGTGAAGTCTGGAGGGTGAATCAGAAGAAGCAGAATAAGGAGAAGGAGAAGGTGAAGTCTGGAGGGTGAATCAGAAGAAGCAGAAGAAGGAGAAGGAGAAGGTGAAGTCTGGAGGGTGAATCAGAAGAAGTAGAAGAAGGAGAAGGAGAAGGTGAAGTCTGGAGGGTGAAGCAGAAGAAGTAGAAGAAGGAGAAGGAGAAGGTGAAGTCAGGAGGGTGAATCAGAAGAAGTAGAAGAAGGAGAAGGAGAAGGTGAAGTCAGGAGGGTGAATCAGAAGAAGCAGAAGAAGGAGAAGGAGAAGGAGAAGTCTGGAGGGTGAATCAGAAGAATCAGAAGAAGGAGAAGGAGAAGGTGACGTCTGGAGGGTGAATCAGAAGAAGCAGAAGAAAGAGAAGGAGAAGGTGAAGTCTGGAGGGTGAAGCAGAAGAAACAGAAGAAGGAGAAGGAGAAGGTGAAGACTGGAGGGTGAATCAGAAGAAGTAGAAGAAGGAGAAGGAGAAGGTGAAGTCTGGAGGGTGAATCAGAAGAAGTAGAAGAAGGAGAAGGAGAAGGTGAAGTCTGGAGGGTGAATCAGAAGAACCAGAAGAAGGAGAAGGAGAAGGTGAAGTCTGGAGGGTGAATCAGAAGAAGCAGAAGAAGGAGAAGGAGAAGATGAAGTCTGGAGGGTGAATCAGAAGAAGTAGAAGAAGGAGAAGGAGAAGGTGAAGTCTGGAGGGTGAATCAGAAGTAGTAGAAGAAGGAGAAGGAGAAGGTGAAGTCTGGAGGGTGAATCAGAAGAAGCAGAAGAAGGAGATGGAGAAGGTGAAGTCTGGAGGGTGAATCAGAAGAAGTAGAAGAAGGAGAAGGAGAAGGTGAAGTCTGGAGGGTGAATCAGAAGAAGCAGAAGAAGGAGAAGGAGAAGGTGAAGTCTGGAGGGTGAATCAGAAGAAGCAGAAGAAGGAGAAGGAGAAGGTGAAGTCTGGAGGGTGATTCAGAAGAAGCAGAATAAGGAGAAGGAGAAGGTGATGTCTGGAGGGTGAATCAGAAGAATCAGAAGAAGGAGAAGGAGAAGGTGAAGTCTGGAGGGTGAATCAGAAGAAGCAGAAGAAAGAGAAGGAGAAGGTGAAGTCTGGAGGGTGAATCAGAAGAAGTAGAAGAAGGAGAAGGAGAAGGTGAAGTCTGGAGGGTGAATCAGAAGAAGCAGAAGAAGGAGAAGGAGAAGGTGAAGTCTGGAGGGTGAATCAGAAGAAGTAGACGAAGGAGAAGGAGAAGGTGAAGTCTGGAGGGTGAATCAGAAGAAGCAGAAGAAGGAGATGGAGAAGGTGAAGTCTGGAGGGTGAATCAGAAGAAGTAGAAGAAGGAGAAGGTGAAGGTGAAGTCTGGAGGGTGAATCAGAAGAAGCAGAAGAAGGAGAAGGAGAAGGTGAAGTCTGGAGGGTGAATCAGAAGAAGCAGAAGAAGGAGAAGGAGAAGGTGAAGTCTGGAGGGTGATTCAGAAGAAGCAGAATAAGGAGAAGGAGAAGGTGAAGTCTGGAGGGTGAATCAGAAGAAGCAGAAGAAGGAGAAGGAGAAGGTGAAGTCTGGAGGGTGAATCAGAAGAAGTAGAAGAAGGAGAAGGAGAAGGTGAAGTCTGGAGGGTGAATCAGAAGAAGTAGAAGAAGGAGAAGGAGAAGGTGAAGTCTGGAGGGTGAATCAGAAGAAGTAGAAGAAGGAGAAGGAGAAGGTGAAGTCTGGAGGGTGAAGCAGAAGAAGTAGAAGGAGAAGGAGAAGGTGAAGTCAGGAGGGTGAATCAGAAGATGTAGAAGAAGGAGAAGGAGAAGGTGAAGTCAGGAGGGTGAATCAGAAGAAGCAGAAGAAGGAGAAGGAGAAGGTGAAGTCTGGAGGGTGAATCAGAAGAAGCAGAAGAAGGAGAAGGAGAAGGTGAAGTATGGAGGGTGAATCAGAAGAAGCAGAAGAAGGAGAAGGAGAAGGTGAAGTCTGGAGGGT
The DNA here is from genome assembly GCF_052327205.1 of Somniosus microcephalus. NCBI lineage: Eukaryota > Metazoa > Chordata > Chondrichthyes > Squaliformes > Somniosidae > Somniosus > Somniosus microcephalus. The sequence goes on from NW_028225503.1 coordinate 99,344, forward strand.
GAATCAGAAGAAGCAGAATAAGGAGAAGGAGAAGGTGAAGTCTGGAGGGTGAATCAGAAGAAGCAGAAGAAGGAGAAGGAGAAGGTGAAGTCTGGAGGGTGAATCAGAAGAAGTAGAAGAAGGAGAAGGAGAAGGTGAAGTCTGGAGGGTGAAGCAGAAGAAGTAGAAGAAGGAGAAGGAGAAGGTGAAGTCAGGAGGGTGAATTAGAAGAAGTAGAAGAAGGAGAAGGAGAAGGTGAAGTCAGGAGGGTGAATCAGAAGAAGCAGGAGAAGGAGATAGAGAAGGTGAAGTCTGGAGGGTGAATCAGAAGAATCAGAAGAAGGAGAAGGAGAAGGTTAAGTCTGGAGGGTGAAGCAGAAGAAGCAGAAGAAAGAGAAGGAGAAGGTGAAGTCTGGAGGGTGAAGCAGAAGAAACAGAAGAAGGAGAAGGAGAAGGTGAAGTCTGGAGGGTGAATCAGAAGAAGTAGAAGAAGGAGAAGGAGAAGGTGAAGTCTGGAGGGTGAATCAGAAGAAGCAGAAGAAGGAGAAGGAGAAGGTGAAGTCTGGAGGGTGAATCAGAAGAAGCAGAAGAAGGAGAAGGAGAAGATGAAGTCTGGAGGGTGAATCAGAAGAAGTAGAAGAAGGAGAAGGAGAAGGTGAGGTCTGGAGGGTGAATCAGAAGAAGCAAAAGAAGGAGAAGGAGAAGGTGAAGTCTGGAGGGTGAATCAGAAGAAGCAGAAGAAGGAGAAGGAGAAGGTGAAGTCTGGAGGGTGAATCAGAAGAAGCAGAAGAAGGAGAAGGAGAAGGTGAAGTCAGGAGGGTGAATCAGAAGAAGCAGAAGAAGGAGAAGGAGAAGGTGAAGTTAGGAGGGTGAATCAGAAGAAGCAGAAGAAGGAGAAGGAGCAGGTGAAGTCAGGGGGGTGTAGCAGAAGAAGTAGAAGAAGGAGAAGGAGAAGGTGAAGTCAGGACGGTGAAGCAGAAGAAGCAGAAGAAGGAGAAGGAGAAGGTGAAGCCTGGAGGGCGCAGCAGAAGAAGCAGAAGAAGGAGAAGGAGAAGGTGAAGTCTGGAGTGTGAAGCAGAAGAAGCAGAAGAAGGAGAAGGAGAAGGTGAAGTCTGGAGGGTGCAGCAGAAGAAGCAGAAGAAGGAGAATGAGAAGGTGAAGTCTGGAGGGTGAATCAGAAGAAGCAGAAGAAGGAGAAGGAGAAGGTGAAGTCTGGAGGGTGAATCAGAAGAAGTAGAAGAAGGAGAAGGAGAAGGTGAAGTCTGGAGGGTGAAGCAGAAGCAGTAGAAGAAGGAGAAGGAGAAGGTGAAGTCAGGAGGGTGAATCAGAAGAAGAAGAAGAAGGAGAAGGAGAAGGTGAAGTCAGGAGGGTGAATCAGAAGAAGCAGAAGAAGGAGAAGGAGAAGGTGAAGTCTGGAGGGTGAATCAGAAGAATCAGAAGAAGGAGAAGGAGAAGGTGAAGTCTGGAGGGTGAATCAGAAGAAGCAGAAGAAAGAGAAGGAGAAGGTGAAGTCTGGAGGGTGAAGCAGAAGAAACAGAAGAAGGAGAAGGAGAAGTTGAAGACTGGAGGGTGAATCTGAAGAAGTAGAAGAAGCAGAAGGAGAAGGTGAAGTCTGGAGGGTGAATCAGAAGAAGTAGAAGAAGGAGAAGGAGAAGTTGAAGTCTGGAGGGTGAATCAGAAGAAGCAGAAGAAGGAGAAGGAGAAGGTGAAGTCTGGAGGGTGAATCAGAAGAAGCAGAAGAAGGAGAAGGAGAAGATGAAGTCTGGATGGTGAATCAGAAGAAGTAGAAGAAGGAGAAGGAGAAGGTGAAGTCTGGAGGGTGAATCAGAAGAAGTAGAAGAAGGAGAAGGAGAAGATGAAGTCTGGAGGGTGAATCAGAAGAAACAGAAGAAGGAGAAGGAGAAGGTGAAGTCTGGAGGGTGAATCAGAAGAAGTAGAAGAAGGAGAAGGAGAAGGTGTAGTCTGGAGGGTGAATCAGAAGAAATAGACGAAGGAGAAGGAGAAGGTGAAGTCTGGAGGGTGAATCAGAAGAAGCAGAAGAAGGAGAAGGAGAAGGTGAAGTCTGGAGGGTGAATCAGAAGAAGTAGAAGAAGGAGAAGGAGAAGGTGAAGTCTGGAGGGTGAATCAGAAGAAGCAGAAGAAGGAGAAGGAGAAGGTGAAGTCTGGAGGGTGAATCAGACGAAGCTGAAGAAGGAGAAGGAGAAGGTGAAGTCTGGAGGGTGAATCAGAAGAAGCAGAATAAGGAGAAGGAGTAGGTGAAGTCTGGAGGGTGAATCAGAAGAAGCAGAAGAAGGAGAAGGAGAAGGTGAAGTCTGGAGGGTGAATCAGAAAATAGAAGAAGGAGAAGGAGAAGATGAAGTCTGGAGGGTGAATCAGAAGAAGTAGAAGAAGGAGAAGGAGAAGGTGAAGTCTGGAGGGTGAATCAGAAGAAGTAGAAGAAGGAGAAGGAGAAGATGAAGTCTGGAGGGTGAATCAGAAGAAACAGAAGAAGGAGAAGGAGAAGGTGAAGTCTGGAGGGTGAATCAGAAGAAGTAGAAGAAGGAGAAGGAGAAGGTGTAGTCTGGAGGGTGAATCAGAAGAAGTAGACGAAGGAGAAGGAGAAGGTGAAGTCTGGAGGGTGAATCAGAAGAAGCAGAAGAAGGAGAAGGAGAAGGTGAAGTCTGGAGGGTGAATCAGAAGAAGTAGAAGAAGGAGAAGGAGAAGGTGAAGTCTGGAGGGTGAATCAGAAGAAGCAGAATAAGGAGAAGGAGAAGGTGAAGTCTGGAGGGTGAATCAGAAGAAGCAGAAGAAGGAGAAGGAGAAGGTGAAGTCTGGAGGGTGAATCAGAAGAAGTAGAAGAAGGAGAAGGAGAAGATGAAGTCTGGAGGGTGAATCAGAAGAAGTAGAAGCAGGAGAAGGAGAAGGTGAAGTCTGGAGGGTGAACCAGAAGAAGTAGAAGAAGGAGAAGGAGAAGATGAAGTGTGGAGGGTGAATCAGAAGAAACAGAAGAAGGAGAAGGAGAAGGTGAAGTCTGGAGGGTGAATCAGAAGAAGTAGAAGAAGGAGAAGGAGAAGGTGTAGTCTGGAGGGTGAATCAGAAGAAGTAGACGAAGGAGAAGGAGAAGGTGAAGTCTGGAGGGTGAATCAGAAGAAGCAGAAGAAGGAGAAGGAGAAGGTGAAGTCTGGAGGGTGAATCAGAAGAAGTAGAAGAAGGAGAAGGAGAAGGTGAAGTCTGGAGGGTGAATCAGAAGAAGCAGAAGAAGGAGAAGGAGAAGGTGAAGTCTGGAGGGTGAATCAGAAGAAGCAGAAGAAGGAGAAGGAGAAGGTGAAGTCTGGAGGGTGAATCAGAAGAAGTAGAAGAAGGAGAAGGAGAATTTGAAGTCTGGAGGGTGAAGCAGAAGAAGTAGAAGATGGAGAAGGAGAAGGTGAAGTCAGGAGGGTGAATCAGAAGAAGTAGAAGAAGGAGAAGGAGAAGGTGATGTCAGGAGGGTGAATCAGAAGAAGCAGAAGATGGAGAAGGAGAAGGTGAAGTCTGGAGGGTGAATCAGAAGAATCAGAAGAAGGAGAAGGAGAAGGTGAAGTCTGGAGGGTGAATCAGAAGAAGCAAAGGAAGGAGAAGGAGAAGGTGAAGTCTGGAGGGTGAATCAGAAGAAGCAGAATAAGGAGAAGGAGAAGGTGAAGTCTGGAGGGTGAATCAGAAGAAGCAGAATAAGGAGAAGGAGAAGGTGAAGTCTGGAGGGTGAATCAGAAGAAGCAGAAGAAGGAGAAGGAGAAGGTGAAGTCTGGAGGGTGAATCAGAAGAAGTAGAAGAAGGAGAAGGAAAAGGTGAAGTCTGGAGGGTGAAGCAGAAGAAGTAGAAGAAGGAGAAGGAGAAGGTGAAGTCAGGAGGGTGAATCAGAAGAAGTAGAAGAAGGAGAAGGAGAAGGTGAAGTCAGGAGGGTGAATCAGAAGAAGCAGAAGAAGGAGAAGCAGAAGGTGAAGTCTGGAGGTGAATCAGAAGAATCAGAAGAAGGAGAAGGAGAAGGTGAAGTCTGGAGGGTGAAACAGAAGAAGCAGAAGAAAGAGAAGGAGAAGGTGAAGTCTGGAGGGTGAAGCAGAAGAAACAGAAGAAGGAGAAGGAGAAGGTGAAGACTAGAGGGTGAATCAGAAGAAGTAGAAGAAGGAGAAGGAGAAGGTGAAGTCTGGAGGGTGAATCAGAAGAAGTAGAAGATGGAGAAGGAGAAGGTGAAGTCTGGAGGGTGAATCAGAAGAAGCAGAAGAAGGAGAAGGAGAAGGTGAAGTCTGGAGGGTGAATCAGAAGAAGCAGAAGAAGGAGAAGGAGAAGATGAAGTCTGGAGGGTGAATCAGAAGAAGTAGAAGAAGGAGAAGGAGAAGATGAAGTCTGGAGGGTGAATCAGAAGTAGTAGAAGAAGGAGAAGGAGAAGGTGAAGTCTGGAGGGTGAATCAGAAGAAACAGAAGGAGGAGAAGGAGAAGGTGAAGTCTGGAGGATGAATCAGAAGAAGTAGAAGAAGGAGAAGGAGAAGGTGTTGTCTGGAGGGTGAATCAGAAGAAGTAGACGAAGGAGAAGGAGAAGGTGAAGTCAGGAGGGTGAATCAGAAGAAGTAGAAGAAGGAGAAGGAGAAGGTGAAGTCAGGAGGGTGAATCAGAAGAAGCAGGAGAAGGAGATAGAGAAGGTGAAGTCTGGAGGGTGAATCAGAAGAATCAGAAGAAGGAGAAGGAGAAGGTGAAGTCTGGAGGGTGAAGCAGAAGAAGCAGAAGAAAGAGAAGGAGAAGGTGAAGTCTGGAGGGTGAAGCAGAAGAAACAGAAGAAGGAGAAGGAGAAGGTGAAGTCTGGAGGGTGAATCAGAAGAAGTAGAAGAAGGAGAAGGAGAAGGTGAAGTCTGGAGGGTGAATCAGAAGAAGCAGAAGAAGGAGAAGGAGAAGGTGAAGTCTGGAGGGTGAATCAGAAGAAGCAGAAGAAGGAGAAGGAGAAGATGAAGTCTGGAGGGTGAATCAGAAGAAGTAGAAGAAGGAGAAGGAGAAGGTGAGGTCTGGAGGGTGAATCAGAAGAAGCAGAAGAAGGAGAAGGAGAAGGTGAAGTCTGGAGGGTGAATCAGAAGAAGCAGAAGAAGGAGAAGGAGAAGGTGAAGTCTGGAGGGTGAATCAGAAGAAGCAGAAGAAGGAGAAGGAGAAGGTGAAGTCAGGAGGGTGAATCAGAAGAAGCAGAAGAAGGAGAAGGAGAAGGTGAAGTTAGGAGGGTGAATCAGAAGAAGCAGAAGAAGGAGAAGGAGCAGGTGAAGTCAGGGGGGTGTAGCAGAAGAAGTAGAAGAAGGAGAAGGAGAAGGTGAAGTAAGGACGGTGAAGCAGAAGAAGCAGAAGAAGGAGAAGGAGAAGGTGAAGCCTGGAGGGCGCAGCAGAAGAAGCAGAAGAAGGAGAAGGAGAAGGTGAAGTCTGGAGTGTGAAGCAGAAGAAGCAGAAGAAGGAGAAGGAGAAGGTGAAGTCTGGAGGGCGCAGCAGAAGAAGCAGAAGAAGGAGAATGAGAAGGTGAAGTCTGGAGGGTGAATCAGAAGAAGCAGAAGAAGGAGAAGGAGAAGGTGAAGTCTGGAGGGTGAATCAGAAGAAGTAGAAGAAGGAGAAGGAGAAGGTGAAGTCTGGAGGGTGAAGCAGAAGAAGTAGAAGAAGGAGAAGGAGAAGGTGAAGTCAGGAGGGTGAATCAGAAGAAGAAGAAGAAGGAGAAGGAGAAGGTGAAGTCAGGAGGGTGAATCAGAAGAAGCAGAAGAAGGAGAAGGAGAAGGTGAAGTCTGGAGGGTGAATCAGAAGAATCAGAAGAAGGAGAAGGAGAAGGTGAAGTCTGGAGGGTGAATCAGAAGAAGCAGAAGAAAGAGAAGGAGAAGGTGAAGTCTGGAGGGTGAAGCAGAAGAAACAGAAGAAGGAGAAGGAGAAGGTGAAGACTGGAGGGTGAATCAGAAGAAGTAGAAGAAGCAGAAGGAGAAGGTGAAGTCTGGAGGGTGAATCAGAAGAAGTAGAAGAAGGAGAAGGAGAAGTTGAAGTCTGGAGGGTGAATCAGAAGAAGCAGAAGAAGGAGAAGGAGAAGGTGAAGTCTGGAGGGTGAATCAGAAGAAGCAGAAGAAGGAGAAGGAGAAAATGAAGTCTGGATGGTGAATCAGAAGAAGTAGAAGAAGGAGAAGGAGAAGGTGAAGTCTGGAGGGTGAATCAGAAGAAGTAGAAGAAGGAGAAGGAGAAGATGAAGTCTGGAGGGTGAATCAGAAGAAACAGAAGAAGGAGAAGGAGAAGGTGAAGTCTGGAGGGTGAATCAGAAGAAGCAGAAGAAGGAGAAGGAGAAGGTGAAGTCTGGAGGGTGAATCAGAAGAAGCAGAAGAAGGAGAAGGTGAAGTCTGGAGGGTGAATCAGAAGAAGAAGAATAAGGAGAAGGAGAAGGTGAAGTCTGGAGGGTGAATCAGAAGAAGCAGAAGAAGGAGAAGGAGAAGGTGAAGTCTGGAGGGTTAATCAGAAGAAGTAGAAGAAGGAGAAGGAGAAGATGAAGTCTGGAGGGTGAATCAGAAGAAGTAGAAGAAGGAGAAGGAGAAGGTGAAGTCTGGAGGGTGAATCAGAAGAAGTAGAAGAAGGAGAAGGAGAAGATGAAGTCTGGAGGGTGAATCAGAAGAAACAGAAGAAGGAGAAGGAGAAGGTGAAGTCTGGAGGGTGAATCAGAAGAAGTAGAAGAAGGAGAAGGAGAAGGTGTAGTCTGGAGGGTGAATCAGAAGAAGTAGACGAAGGAGAAGGAGAAGGTGAAGTCTGGAGGGTGAATCAGAAGAAGCAGAAGAAGGAGAAGGAGAAGGTGAAGTCTGGAGGGTCAATCAGAAGAAGTAGAAGAAGGAGAAGGAGAAGGTGAAGTCTGGAGGGTGCATCAGAAGAAGCAGAATAAGGAGAAGGAGAAGGTGAAGTCTGGAGGGTGAATCAGAAGAAGCAGAAGAAGGAGAAGGAGAAGGTGAAGTCTGGAGGGTGAATCAGAAGAAGTAGAAGAAGGAGAAGGAGAAGATGAAGTCTGGAGGGTGAATCAGAAGAAGTAGAAGAAGGAGAAGGAGAAGGTGAAGTCTGGAGGGTGAATCAGAAGAAACAGAAGAAGGAGAAGGAGAAGGTGAAGTCTGGAGGGTGAATCAGAAGAAGTAGAAGAAGGAGAAGGAGAAGGTGTAGTCTGGAGGGTGAATCAGAAGAAGTAGACGAAGGAGAAGGAGAAGGTGAAGTCTGGAGGGTGAATCAGAAGAAGCAGAAGAAGGAGAAGGAGAAGGTGAAGTCTGGAGGGTGAATCAGAAGAAGTAGAAGAAGGAGAAGGAGAAGATGAAGTCTGGAGGGAGAATCAGAAGAAACAGAAGAAGGAGAAGGAGAAGGTGAAGTCTGGAGGGTGAATCAGAAGAAGTAGAAGAAGGAGAAGGAGAAGGTGTAGTCTGGAGGGTGAATCAGAAGAAGTAGACGAAGGAGAAGGAGAAGGGGAAGTCTGGAGGGTGAATCAGAAGAAGCAGAAGAAGGAGAAGGAGAAGGTGAAGTCTGGAGGGTGAATCAGAAGAAGTAGAAGAAGGAGAAGGAGAAGGTGAAGTCTGGAGGGTGAATCAGAAGAAGCAGAAGAAGGAGAAGGAGAAGATGAAGTCTGGAGGGTGAATCAGAAGAAGCAGAAGAAGGAGAAGGAGAAGGTGAAGTCTGGAGTGTGAATCAGAAGAAGTAGAAGAAGGAGAAGGAGAATTTGAAGTCTGGAGGGTGAAGCAGAAGAAGTAGAAGATGGAGAAGGAGAAGGTGAAGTCAGGAGGGTGAATCAGAAGAAGTAGAAGAAGGAGAAGGAGAAGGTGATGTCAGGAGGGTGAATCAGAAGAAGCAGAAGATGGAGAAGGAGAAGGTGAAGTCTGGAGGGTGAATCAGAAGAATCAGAAGAAGGAGAAGGAGAAGGTAAAGTCTGGAGGGTGAATCAGAAGAAGCAGAAGAAGGAGAAGGAGAAGGTGAAGTCTGGAGGGTGAATCAGAAGAAGTAGAAGAAGGAGAAGGAGAAGTTGAAGTCTGGAGGGTGAAGCAGAAGAAGTAGAAGAAGGAGAAGGAGAAGGTGAAGTCAGGAGGGTGAATCAGAAGAAGTATAAGAAGGAGAAGGAGAAGGTGAAGTCAGGAGGGTGAATCAGAAGAAGCAGAAGAAGGAGAAGGAGAAGGTGAAGTCTGGAGGGTGAATCAGAAGAATCAGAAGAAGGAGAAGGAGAAGGTGAAGTCTGGAGGGTGAAACAGAAGAAGCAGAAGAAAGAGAAGGAGAAGGTGAAGTCTGGAGGGTGAAGCAGAAGAAACAGAAGAAGGAGAAGGAGAAGGTGAAGACTGGAGGGTGAATCAGAAGAAGTAGAAGAAGGAGAAGGAGAAGGTGAAGTCTGGAGGGTGAATCAGAAGAAGTAGAAGAAGGAGAAGGAGAAGGTGAAGTCTGGAGGGTGAATCAGAAGAAGCAGAAGAAGGAGAAGGAGAAGGTGAAGTCTGGAGGGTGAATCAGAAGAAGCAGAAGAAGGAGAAGGAGAAGATGAAGTCTGGAGGGTGAATCAGAAGAAGTAGAAGAAGGAGAAGGAGAAGGTGAAGTCTGGAGGGTGAATCAGAAGTAGTAGAAGAAGAAGAAGGAGAAGGTGAAGTCTGGAGGGTGCATCAGAAGAAACAGAAGGAGGAGAAGGAGAAGGTGAAGTCTGGAGGGTGAATCAGAAGAAGTAGAAGAAGGAGAAGGAGAAGGTGTTGTCTGGAGGGTGAATCAGAAGAAGTAGACGAAGGAGAAGGAGAAGGTGAAGTCTGGAGGGTGAATCAGAAGAAGCAGAAGAAGGAGATGGAGAAGGTGAAGTCTGGAGGGTGAATCAGAAGAAGTAGAAGAAGGAGAAGGAGAAGGTGAAGTCTGGAGGGTGAATCAGAAGAAGTAGAAGAAGGAGAAGGAGAAGGTGAAGTCTGGAGGGTGAATCAGAAGAAGTAGAAGAAGGAGAAGGAGAAGGTGAAGTCTGGAGGGTGAATCAGAAGAAGTAGAAGAAGGAGAAGGAGAAGGTGAAGTCTGGAGGGTGAAGCAGAAGAAGTAGAAGAAGGAGAAGGAGAAGGTGAAGTCAGGAGGGTGAATCAGAAGATGTAGAAGAAGGAGAAGGAGAAGGTGAAGTCAGGAGGGTGAATCAGAAGAAGCAGAAGAAGGAGAAGGAGAAGGTGAAGTCTGGAGGGTGAATCAGAAGAATCAGAAGAAGGAGAAGGAGAAGGTGAAGTCTGGAGGGTGAATCAGAAGAAGTAGAAGAAGGAGAAGGAGAAGGTGTAGTCTGGAGGGTGAAACAGAAGAAGTAGACGAAGGAGAAGGAGAAGGTGAAGTCTGGAGGGTGAATCAGAAGAAGCAGAAGAAGGAGAAGGAGAAGGTGAAGTCTGGAGGGTGAATCAGAAGAAGTAGAAGAAGGAGAAGGAGAAGGTGAAGTCTGGAGGGTGAATCAGAAGAAGCAGAAGAAGGAGAAGGAGAAGGTGAAGTCTGGAGGGTGAATCAGAAGAAGCAGAAGAAGGAGAAGGAGAAGGTGAAGTCTGGAGGGTGAATCAGAAGAAGTAGAAGAAGGAGAAGGAGAATTTGAAGTCTGGAGGGTGAAGCAGAAGAAGTAGAAGATGGAGAAGGAGAAGGTGAAGTCAGGAGGGTGAATCAGAAGAAGTAGAAGAAGGAGAAGGAGAAGGTGATGTCAGGAGGGTGAATCAGAAGAAGCAGAAGATGGAGAAGGAGAAGGTGAAGTCTGGAGGGTGAATCAGAAGAATCAGAAGAAGGAGAAGGAGAAGGTGAAGTCTGGAGGGTGAATCAGAAGAAGCAAAGGAAGGAGAAGGAGAAGGTGAAGTCTGGAGGGTGAATCAGAAGAAGCAGAATAAGGAGAAGGAGAAGGTGAAGTCTGGAGGGTGAATCAGAAGAAGCAGAATAAGGAGAAGGAGAAACTGAAGTCTGGAGGGTGAATCAGAAGAAGCAGAAGAAGGAGAAGGAGAAGGTGAAGTCTGGAGGGTGAATCAGAAGAAGTAGAAGAAGGAGAAGGAGAAGGTGAAGTCTGGAGGGTGAAGCAGAAGAAGTAGAAGAAGGAGAAGGAGAAGGTGAAGTCAGGAGGGTGAATCAGAAGAAGTAGAAGAAGGAGAAGGAGAAGGTGAAGTCAGGAGGGTGAATCAGAAGACGCAGAAGAAGGAGAAGGAGAAGGTGAAGTCTGGAGGGTGAATCAGAAGAATCAGAAGAAGGAGAAGGAGAAGGTGAAGTCTGGAGGGTGAAACAGAAGAAGCAGAAGTAAGAGAAGGAGAAGGTGAAGTCTGGAGGGTGAAGCAGAAGAAACAGAAGAAGGAGAAGTAGAAGGTGAAGACTGGAGGGTGAATCAGAAGAAGTAGAAGAAGGAGAAGGAGAAGGTGAAGTCTGGAGGGTGAATCAGAAGAAGTAGAAGAAGGAGAAGGAGAAGGTGAAGTCTGGAGGGTGAATCAGAAGAAGCAGAAGAAGGAGAAGGAGAAGGTGAAGTCTGGAGGGTGAATCAGAAGAAGCAGAAGAAGGAGAAGGAGAAGATGAAGTCTGGAGGGTGAATCAGAAGAAGTAGAAGAAGGAGAAGGAGAAGGTGAAGTCTGGAGGGTGAATCAGAAGTAGTAGAAGAAGGAGAAGGAGAAGGTGAAGTCTGGAGGGTGAATCAGAAGAAGTAGAAGAAGGAGAAGGAGAAGGTGAAGTCTGGAGGGTGAATCAGAAGAAGTAGAAGAAGGAGAAGGAGAAGATGAAGTCTGGAGGGTGAATCAGAAGAAACAGAAGAAGGAGAAGGAGAAGGTGAAGTCTGGAGGGTGAATCAGAAGAAGTAGAAGAAGGAGAAGGAGAAGGTGTAGTCTGGAGGGTGAATCAGAAGAAGTAGACGAAGGAGAAGGAGAAGGTGAAGTCTGGAGGGTGAATCAGAAGAAGCAGAAGAAGGAGAAGGAGAAGGTGAAGTCTGGAGGGTGAATCAGAAGAAGTAGAAGAAGGAGAAGGAGAAGGTGAAGTCTGGAGGGTGAATCAGAAGAAGCAGAAGAAGGAGAAGGAGAAGGTGAAGTCTGGAGGGTGAATCAGAAGAAGCAGAAGAAGGAGAAGGAGCAGGTGAAGTCTGGAGTGTGAATCAGAAGAAGTAGAAGAAGGAGAAGGAGAATTTGAAGTCTGGAGGGTGAAGCAGAAGAAGTAGAAGATGGAGAAGGAGAAGGTGAAGTCAGGAGGGTGAATCAGAAGAAGTAGAAGAAGGAGAAGGAGAAGGTGATGTCAGGAGGGTGAATCAGAAGAAGCAGAAGATGGAGAAGGAGAAGGTGAAGTCTGGAGGGTGAATCAGAAGAATCAGAAGAAGGAGAAGGAGAAGGTGAAGTCTGGAGGGTGAATCAGAAGAAGCAAAGGAAGGAGAAGGAGAAGGTGAAGTCTGGAGGGTGAATCAGAAGAAGCAGAATAAGGAGAAGGAGATGGTGAAGTCTGGAGGGTGAATCAGAAGAAGCAGAATAAGGAGAAGGAGAAGGTGAAGTCTGGAGGGTGAATCAGAAGAAGCAGAAGAAGGAGAAGGAGAAGGTGAAGTCTGGAGGGTGAATCAGAAGAAGTAGAAGAAGGAGAAGGAGAAGGTGAAGTCTGGAGGGTGAAGCAGAAGAAGTAGAAGAAGGAGAAGGAGAAGGTGAAGTCAGGCGGGTGAATCAGAAGAAGTAGAAGAAGGAGAAGGAGAAGGTGAAGTCAGGAGGGTGAATCAGAAGAAGCAGAAGAAGGAGAAGGAGAAGGTGAAGTCTGGAGGGTGAATCAGAAGAATCAGAAGAAGGAGAAGGAGAAGGTGAAGTCTGGAGGGTGAAAAAGAAGAAGCAGAAGAAAGAGAAGGAGAAGGTGAAGTCTGGAGGGTGAAGCAGAAGAAACAGAAGAAGGAGAAGGAGAAGGTGAAGACTGGAGGGTGAATCAGAAGAAGTAGAAGAAGGAGAAGGAGAAGGTGAAGTCTGGAGGGTGAATCAGAAGAAGTAGAAGAAGGAGAAGGAGAAGGTGAAGTCTGGAGGGTGAATCAGAAGAAGCAGAAGAAGGAGAAGGAGAAGGTGAAGTCTGGAGGGTGAATCAGAAGAAGCAGAAGAAGGAGAAGGAGAAGATGAAGTCTGGAGGGTGAATCAGAAGAAGTAGAAGAAGGAGAAGGAGAAGGTGAAGTCTGGAGGGTGAATCAGAAGTAGTAGAAGAAGGAGAAGGAGAAGGTGAAGTCTGGAGGGTGAATCAGAAGAAACAGAAGGAGGAGAAGGAGAAGGTGAAGTCTGGAGGGTGAATCAGAAGAAGTAGAAGAAGGAGAAGGAGAAGGTGTTGTCTGGAGGGTGAATCAGAAGAAGTAGACGAAGGAGAAGGAGAAGGTGAAGTCTGGAGGGTGAATCAGAAGAAGCAGAAGAAGGAGATGGAGAAGGTGAAGTCTGGAGGGTGAATCAGAAGAAGTAGAAGAAGGAGAAGGAGAAGGTGAAGTCTGGAGGGTGAATCAGAAGAAGCAGAAGAAGGAGAAGGAGAAGGTGAAGTCTGGAGGGTGAATCAGAAGAAGCAGAAGAAGGAGAAGGAGAAGGTGAAGTCTGGAGGGTGATTCAGAAGAAGCAGAATAAGGAGAAGGAGAAGGTGATGTCTGGAGGGTGAATCAGAAGAAGCAGAAGAAGGAGAAGGAGAAGGTGAAGTCTGGAGGGTGAATCAGAAGAAGTAGAAGAAGGAGAAGGAGAAGGTGAAGTCTGGAGGGTGAATCAGAAGAAGTAGAAGAAGGAGAAGGAGAAGGTGAAGTCTAGAGGGTGAATCAGAAGAAGTAGAAGAAGGAGAAGGAGAAGGTGAAGTCTGGAGGGTGAAGCAGAAGAAGTAGAAGAAGGAGAAGGAGAAGGTGAAGTCAGGAGGGTGAATCAGAAGATGTAGAAGAAGGAGAAGGAGAAGGTGAAGTCAGGAGGGTGAATCAGAAGAAGCAGAAGAAGGAGAAGGAGAAGGTGAAGTCTGGAGGGTGAATCAGAAGAATCAGAAGAAGGAGAAGGAGAAGGTGAAGTCTGGAGGGTGAATCAGAAGAAGTAGAAGAAGGAGAAGGAGAAGGTGTAGTCTGGAGGGTGAATCAGAAGAAGTAGACGAAGGAGAAGGAGAAGGTGAAGTCTGGAGGGTGAATCAGAAGAAGCAGAAGAAGGAGAAGGAGAAGGTGAAGTCTGGAGGGTGAATCAGAAGAAGTAGAAGAAGGAGAAGGAGAAGGTGAAGTCTGGAGGGTGAATGAGAAGAAGCAGAAGAAGGAGAAGGAGAAGGTGAAGTCTGGAGGGTGAATCAGAAGAAGCAGAAGAAGGAGAAGGAGAAGGTGAAGTCTGGAGGGTGAATCAGAAGAAGTAAAAGAAGGAGAAGGAGAATTTGAAGTCTGGAGGGGGAAGCAGAAGAAGTAGAAGATGGAGAAGGAGAAGGTGAAGTCAGGAGGGTGAATCAGAAGAAGTAGAAGAAGGAGAAGGAGAAGGTGATGTCAGGAGGGTGAATCAGAAGAAGCAGAAGATGGAGAAGGAGAAGGTGAAGTCTGGAGGGTGAATCAGAAGAATCAGAAGAAGGAGAAGGAGAAGGTGAAGTCTGGAGGGTGAATCAGAAGAAGCAAAGGAAGGAGAAGGAGAAGGTGAAGTCTGGAGGGTGAATCAGAAGAAGCAGAATAAGGAGAAGGAGAAGGTGAAGTCTGGAGGGTGAATCAGAAGAAGCAGAATAAGGAGAAGGAGAAGGTGAAGTCTGGAGGGTGAATCAGAAGAAGCAGAAGAAGGAGAAGGAGAAGGTGAAGTCTGGAGGGTGAATCAGAAGAAGTAGAAGAAGGAGAAGGAGAAGGTGAAGTCTGGAGGGTGAAGCAGAAGAAGTAGAAGAAGGAGAAGGAGAAGGTGAAGTCAGGAGGGTGAATCGGAAGAAGTAGAAGAAGGAGAAGGAGAAGGTGAAGTCAGGAGGGTGAATCAGAAGAAGCAGAAGAAGGAGAAGGAGAAGGTGAAGTCTGGAGGGTGAATCAGAAGAATCAGAAGAAGGAGAAGGAGAAGGTGAAGTCTGGAGGGTGAAACAGAAGAAGCAGAAGTAAGAGAAGGAGAAGGTGAAGTCTGGAGGGTGAAGCAGAAGAAACAGAAGAAGGAGAAGGAGAAGGTGAAGACTGGAGGGTGAATCAGAAGAAGTAGAAGAAGGAGAAGGAGAAGGTGAAGTCTGGAGGGTGAATCAGAAGAAGTAGAAGAAGGAGAAGGTGAAGGTGAAGTCTGGAGGGTGAATCAGAAGAAGCAGAAGAAGGAGAAGGAGAAGGTGAAGTCTGGAGGGTGAATCAGAAGAAGCAGAAGAAGGAGAAGGAGAAGATGAAGTCTGGAGGGTGAATCAGAAGAAGTAGAAGAAGGAGAAGGAGAAGGTGAAGTCTGGAGGGTGAATCAGAAGTAGTAGAAGAAGGAGAAGGAGAAGGTGAAGTCTGGAGGGTGAATCAGAAGAAACAGAAGGAGGAGAAGGAGAAGGTGAAGTCTGGAGGGTGAATCAGAAGAAGTAGAAGAAGGAGAAGGGGAAGGTGTTGTCTGGAGGGTGAATGAGAAGAAGTAGACGAAGGAGAAGGAGAATTTGAAGTCTGGAGGGGGAAGCAGAAGAAGTAGAAGATGGAGAAGGAGAAGGTGAAGTCAGGAGGGTGAATCAGAAGAAGTAGAAGAAGGAGAAGGAGAAGGTGATGTCAGGAGGGTGAATCAGAAGAAGCAGAAGATGGAGAAGGAGAAGGTGAAGTCTGGAGGGTGAATCAGAAGAATCAGAAGAAGGAGAAGGAGAAGGTGAAGTCTGGAGGGTGAATCAGAAGAAGCAAAGGAAGGAGAAGGAGAAGGTGAAGTCTGGAGGGTGAATCAGAAGAAGCAGAATAAGGAGAAGGAGAAGGTGAAGTCTGGAGGGTGAATCAGAAGAAGCAGAATAAGGAGAAGGAGAAGGTGAAGTCTGGAGGGTGAATCAGAAGAAGCAGAAGAAGGAGAAGGAGAAGGTGAAGTCTGGAGGGTGAATCAGAAGAAGTAGAAGAAGGAGAAGGAGAAGGTGAAGTCTGGAGGGTGAAGCAGAAGAAGTAGAAGAAGGAGAAGGAGAAGGTGAAGTCAGGAGGGTGAATCAGAAGAAGTAGAAGAAGGAGAAGGAGAAGGTGAAGTCAGGAGGGTGAATCAGAAGAAGCAGAAGAAGGAGAAGGAGAAGGTGAAGTCTGGAGGGTGAATCAGAAGAATCAGAAGAAGGAGAAGGAGAAGGTGAAGTCTGGAGGGTGAAACAGAAGAAGCAGAAGTAAGAGAAGGAGAAGGTGAAGTCTGGAGGGTGAAGCAGAAGAAACAGAAGAAGGAGAAGGAGAAGGTGAAGACTGGAGGGTGAATCAGAAGAAGTAGAAGAAGGAGAAGGAGAAGGTGAAGTCTGGAGGGTGAATCAGAAGAAGTAGAAGAAGGAGAAGGAGAAGGTGAAGTCTGGAGGGTGAATCAGAAGAAGCAGAAGAAGGAGAAGGAGAAGGTGAAGTCTGGAGGGTGAATCAGAAGAAGCAGAAGAAGGAGAAGGAGAAGATGAAGTCTGGAGGGTGAATCAGAAGAAGTAGAAGAAGGAGAAGGAGAAGGTGAAGTCTGGAGGGTGAATCAGAAGTAGTAGAAGAAGGAGAAGGAGAAGGTGAAGTCTGGAGGGTGAATCAGAAGAAACAGAAGGAGGAGAAGGAGAAGGTGAAGTCTGGAGGGTGAATCAGAAGAAGTAGAAGAAGGAGAAGGGGAAGGTGTTGTCTGGAGGGTGAATGAGAAGAAGTAGACGAAGGAGAAGGAGAAGGTGAAGTCTGGAGGGTGAATCAGAAGAAGCAGAAGAAGGAGATGGAGAAGGTGAAGTCTGGAGGGTGAATCAGAAGAAGTAGAAGAAGGAGAAGGAAAAGGTGAAGTCTGGAGGGTGAATCAGAAGAAGCAGAAGAAGGAGAAGGAGAAGGTGAAGTCTGGAGGGTGAATCAGAAGAAGCAGAAGAAGGAGAAGGAGAAGGTGAAGTCTGGAGGGTGATTCAGAAGAAGCAGAATAAGAGAAGGAGATGGTGATGTCTGGAGGGTGAATCAGAAGAAGCAGAAGAAGGAGAAGGAGAAGGTGAAGTCTGGAGGGTGAATCAGAAGAAGTAGAAGAAGGAGAAGGAGAAGGTGAAGTCTGGAGGGTGAATCAGAAGAAGTAGAAGTAGGAGAAGGAGAAGGTGAAGTCTGGAGGGTGAATCAGAAGAAGTAGAAGAAGGAGAAGGAGAAGGTGAAGTCTGGAGGGTGAAGCAGAAGAAGTAGAAGAAGGAGAAGGAGAAGGTGAAGCCAGGAGGGTGAATCAGAAGATGTAGAAGAAGGAGAAGGAGAAGGTGAAGTCAGGAGGGTGAATCAGAAGAAGCAGAAGAAGGAGAAGGAGAAGGTGAAGTCTGGAGGGTGAATCAGAAGAATCAGAAGAAGGAGAAGGAGAAGGTGAAGTCTGGAGGGTGAATCAGAAAAAGCAGAAGAAAGAGAAGGAGAAGGTGAAGTCTGGAGGGTGAATCAGAAGAAGTAGAAGAAGGAGAAGGAGAAGGTGAAGTCTGGAGGGTGAATCAGAAGAAGCAGAAGAAGGAGAAGGAGAAGGTGAAGTCTGGAGGTTGAATCAGAAGAAGTAGACGAAGGAGAAGGAGAAGCTGAAGTCTGGAGGGTGAATCAGAAGAAGCAGAAGAAGGAGATGGAGAAGGTGAAGTCTGGAGGGTGAATCAGAAGAAGTAGAAGAAGGAGAAGGTGAAGGTGAAGTCTGGAGGGTGAATCAGAAGAAGCAGAAGAAGGAGAAGGAGAAGGTGAAGTCTGGAGGGTGAATCAGAAGAAGCAGAAGAAGGAGAAGGAGAAGGTGAAGTCTGGAGGGTGATTCAGAAGAAGCAGAATAAGGAGAAGGAGAAGGTGAATTCTGGAGGGTGAATCAGAAGAAGCAGAAGAAGGAGAAGGAGAAGGTGAAGTCTGGAGGGTGAATCAGAAGAAGTAAAAGAAGGAGAAGGAGAAGGTGAAGTCTGGAGGGTGAATCAGAAGAAGTAGAAGAAGGAGAAGGAGAAGGTGAAGTCTGGAGGGTGAATTAGAAGAAGTAGAAGAAGGAGAAGGAGAAGGTGAAGTCTGGAGGGTGAAGCAGAAGAAGTAGAAGAAGGAGAAGGAGAAGGTGAAGTCAGGAGGGTGAATCAGAAGATGTAGAAGAAGGAGAAGGAGAAGGTGAAGTCAGGAGGGTGAATCAGAAGAAGCAGAAGAAGGAGAAGGAGAAGGTGAAGTCTGGAGGGTGAATCAGAAGAAGTAGAAGAAGGAGAAGGAGAAGGTGAAGTCTGGAGGGTGAATCAGAAGAAGCAGAAGAAGGAGAAGGAGAAGGTGAAGTCTGGAGGGTGAATCAGAAGAAGCAGAAGAAGGAGAAGGAGAAGGTGAAGTCTGGAGGGTGAATCAGAAGAAGCAGAAGAAGTAGAAGGAGAAGGTGAAGTCTGGAGGGTGAATCAGAAGAAGCAGAATAAGGAGAAGGAGAAGGTGAAGTCTGGATTGTGAATCAGAAGAAGCAGAAGAAGGAGAAGGAGAAGGTGAAGTCTGGAGGGTGAATCAGAAGAAGTAGAAGAAGGAGAAGGAGAAGGTGAAGTCTGGAGGGTGAAGCAGAAGAAGTAGAAGAAGGAGAAGGAGAAGGTGAAGTCAGGAGGGTGAATCAGAAGAAGTAGAAGAAGGAGAAGGAGAAGGTGAAGTCAGGAGGGTGAATCAGAAGAAGCAGAAGAAGGAGATAGAGAAGGTGAAGTCTGGAGGGTGAATCAGAAGAATCAGAAGAAGGAGAAGGAGAAGGTGAAGTCTGGAGGGTGAAGCAGAAGAAGCAGAAGAAAGAGAAGGAGAAGGTGAAGTCTGGAGGGTGAAGCAGAAGAAACAGAAGAAGGAGAAGGAGAAGGTGAAGACTGGAGGGTGAATCAGAAGAAGTAGAAGAAGGAGAAGGTGAAGTCTGGAGGGTGAATCAGAAGAAGTAGAAGAAGGAGAAGGAGAAGGTGAAGTCTGGAGGGTGAATCAGAAGAAGCAGAAGAAGGAGAAGGAGAAGGTGAAGTCTGGAGGGTGAATCAGAAGAAGCAGAAGAAGGAGAAGGAGAAGATGAAGTCTGGAGGGTGAATCAGAAGAAGTAGAAGAAGGAGAAGGAGAAGGTGAGGTCTGGAGGGTGAATCAGAAGAAGCAGAAGAAGGAGAAGGAGAAGGTGAAGTCTGGAGGGTGAATCAGAAGAAGCAGAAGAAGGAGAAGGAGAAGGTGAAGTCTGGAGGGTGAATCAGAAGAAGCAGAAGAAGGAGAAGGAGAAGGTGAAGTCAGGAGGGTGAATCAGAAGAAGCAGAAGAAGGAGAAGGAGAAGGTGAAGTTAGGAGGGTGAATCAGAAGAAGCAGAAGAAGGAGAAGGAGCAGGTGAAGTCAGGGGGGTGTAGCAGATGAAGTAGAAGAAGGAGAAGGAGAAGGTGAAGTCAGGACGGTGAAGCAGAAGAAGCAGAAGAAGGAGAAGGAGAAGGTGAAGCCTGGAGGGCGCAGCAGAAGAAGCAGAAGAAGGAGAAGGAGAAGGTGAAGTCTGGAGTGTGAAGCAGAAGAAGCAGAAGAAGGAGAAGGAGAAGGTGAAGTCTGGAGGGCGCTGCAGAAGAAGCAGAAGAATGAGAATGAGAAGGTGAAGTCTGGAGGGTGAATCAGAAGAAGCAGAAGAAGGAGAAGGAGAAGGTGAAGTCTGGAGGGTGAATCAGAAGAAGCAGAAGAAGGAGAAGGAGAAGGTGAAGTCTGGAGGGTGAATCAGAAGAAGCAGAATAAGGAGAAGGAGAAGGTGAAGTCTGGAGGGTGAATCAGAAGAAGCAGAAGAAGGAGAAGGAGAAGGTGAAGTCTGGAGGGTGAATCAGAAGAAGTAGAAGAAGGAGAAGGAGAAGGTGAAGTCTGGAGGGTGAAGCAGAAGAAGTAGAAGAAGGAGAAGGAGAAGGTGAAGTCAGGAGGGTTTATCAGAAGAAGTAGAAGAAGGAGAAGGAGAAGGTGAAGTCAGGAGGGTGAATCAGAAGAAGCAGAAGAAGGAGATAGAGAAAGTGAAGTCTGGAGGGTGAATCAGAAGAATCAGAAGAAGGAGAAGGAGAAGGTGAAGTCTGGAGGGTGAAGCAGAAGAAGCAGAAGAAAGAGAAGGAGAAGGTGAAGTCTGGAGGGTGAAGCAGAAGAAACAGAAGAAGGAGAAGGAGAAGGTGAAGACTGGAGGGTGAATCAGAAGAACTAGAAGAAGGAGAAGGAGAAGGTGAAGTCTGGAGGGTGAATCAGAAGAAGTAGAAGAAGGAGAAGGAGAAGGTGAAGTCTGGAGGGTGAATCAGAAGAAGCAGAAGAAGGAGAAGGAGAAGGTGAAGTCTGGAGGGTGAATCAGAAGAAGCAGAAGAAGGAGAAGGAGAAGATGAAGTCTGGAGGTTGAATCAGAAGAAGTAGAAGAAGGAGAAGGAGAAGGTGAGGTCTGGAGGGTGAATCAGAAGAAGCAGAAGAAGGAGAAGGAGAAGGTGAAGTCTGGAGGGTGAATCAGAAGAAGCAGAAGAAGGAGAAGGAGAAGGTGAAGTCTGGAGGGTGAATCAGAAGAAGCAGAAGAAGGAGAAGGAGAAGGTGAAGTCAGGAGGGTGAATCAGAAGAAGCAGAAGAAGGAGAAGGAGAAGGTGAATTTAGGAGGGTGTTTCAGAAGAAGCAGAAGAAGGAGAAGGAGCAGGTGAAGTCAGGGGGGTGTAGCAGAAGAAGTAGAAGAAGGAGAAGGAGAAGGTGAAGTCAGGACGGTGAAGCAGAAGAAGCAGAAGAAGGAGAAGGAGAAGGTGAAGTCTGGAGGGCGCAGCAGAAGAAGCAGAAGAAGGAGAAGGAGAAGGTGAAGTCTGGAGTGTGAAGCAGAAGAAGCAGAAGAAGGAGAAGGAGAAGGTGAAGTCTGGAGGGCGCAGCAGAAGAAGCAGAAGAAGGAGAATGAGAAGGTGAAGTCTGGAGGGTGAATCAGAAGAAGCAGAAGATGGAGAAGGAGAAGGTGAAGTCTGGAGGGTGAATCAGAAGAAGTAGAAGAAGGAGAAGGAGAAGGTGAAGTCTGGAGGGTGAAGCAGAAGAAGTAGAAGAAGGAGAAGGAGAAGGTGAAGTCTGGAGGATGAATCAGAAGAAGCAGAAGAAGGAGAAGGAGAAGGTGAAGTCTGGAGGGTGAATCAGAAGAAGCAGAAGAAGGAGAAGGAGAAGGTGAAGTCTGGAGGGTGAATCAGAAGAAGTAGAAGAAGGAGAAGGAGAATTTGAAGTCTGGAGGGTGAAGCAGAAGAAGTAGAAGATGGAGAAGGAGAAGGTGAAGTCAGGAGGGTGAATCAGAAGAAGTAGAAGAAGGAGAAGGAGAAGGTGATGTCAGGAGGGTGAATCAGAAGAAGCAGAAGATGGAGAAGGAGAAGGTGAAGTCTGGAGGGTGAATCAGAAGAATCAGAAGAAGGAGAAGGAGAAGGTGAAGTCTGGAGGGTGAATCAGAAGAAGCAAAGGAAGGAGAAGGAGAAGGTGAAGTCTGGAGGGTGAATCAGAAGAAGCAGAATAAGGAGAAGGAGAAGGTGAAGTCTGGAGGGTGAATCAGAAGAAGCAGAATAAGGAGAAGGAGAAGGTGAAGTCTGGAGGGTGAATCAGAAGAAGCAGAAGAAGGAGAACGAGAAGGTGAAGTCTGGAGGGTGAATCAGAAGAAGTAGAAGAAGGAGAAGGAGAAGGTGAAGTCTGGAGGGTGAAGCAGAAGAAGTAGAAGAAGGAGAAGGAGAAGGTGAAGTCAGGAGTGTGAATCAGAAGAAGTAGAAGAAGGAGAAGGAGAAGGTGAAGTCAGGAGGGTGAATCAGAAGAAGCAGAAGAAGGAGAAGGAGAAGGTGAAGTCTGGAGGGTGAATCAGAAGAATCAGAAGAAGGAGAAGGAGAAGGTGAAGTCTGGAGGGTGAAACAGAAGAAGCAGAAGAAAGAGAAGGAGAAGGTGAAGTCTGGAGGGTGAAGCAGAAGAAACAGAAGAAGGAGAAGGAGAAGGTGAAGACTGGAGGGTGAATCAGAAGAAGTAGAAGAAGGAGAAGGAGAAGGTGAAGTCTGGAGGGTGAATCAGAAGAAGCAGAAGAAGGAGAAGGAGAAGATGAAGTCTGGAGGGTGAATCAGAAGAAGTAGAAGAAGGAGAAGGAGAAGGTGAAGTCTGGAGGGTGAATCAGAAGTAGTAGAAGAAGGAGAAGGAGAAGGTGAAGTCTGGACGGTGAATCAGAAGAAACAGAAGAAGGAGAAGGAGAAGGTGAAGTCTGGAGGGTGAATCAGAAGAAGTAGAAGAAGGAGAAGGAGAAGGTGTTGTCTGGAGGGTGAATCAGAAGAAGTAGACGAAGGAGAAGGAGAAGGTGAAGTCTGGAGTGTGAATCAGAAGAAGCAGAAGAAGGAGATGGAGAAGGTGAAGTCTGGAGGGTGAATCAGAAGAAGTAGAAGAAGGAGAAGGAGAAGGTGAAGTCTGGAGGGTGAATCAGAAGAAGCAGAAGAAGGAGAAGGAGAAGGTGAAGTCTGGAGGGTGAATCAGAAGAAGCAGAAGAAGGAGAAGGAGAAGGTGAAGTCTGGAGGGTGATTCAGAAGAAGCAGAATAAGGAGAAGGAGAAGGTGATGTCTGGAGGGTGAATCAGATGAAGCAGAAGAAGGAGAAGGAGAAGGTGAAGTCTGGAGGGTGAATCAGAAGAAGTAGAAGAAGGAGAAGGAGAAGGTGAAGTCTGGAGGGTGAATCAGAAGAAGTAGAAGAAGGAGAAGTCGAAGGTGAAGTCCGGAGGGTGAATCAGAAGAAGTAGAAGAAGGAGAAGGAGAAGGTGAAGTCTGGAGGGTGAATCAGAAGAAGTAGAAGAAGGAGAAGGAGAAGATGAAGTCTGGAGGGTGAATCAGAAGAAACAGAAGAAGGAGAAGGAGAAGGTGAAGTCTGGAGGGTGAATCAGAAGAAGTAGAAGAAGGAGAAGGAGAAGGTGTAGTCTGGAGGGTGAATCAGAAGAAGTAGACGAAGGAGAAGGAGAAGGTGAAGTCTGGAGGGTGAATCAGAAGAAGCAGAAGAAGGAGAAGGAGAAGGTGAAGTCTGGAGGGTGAATCAGAAGAATCAGAAGAAGGAGAAGGAGAAGGTGAAGTCTGGAGGGTGAAACAGAAGAAGCAGAAGAAAGAGAAGGAGAAGGTGAAGTCTGGAGGGTGAAGCAGAAGAAACAGAAGAAGGAGAAGGAGAAGGTGAAGACTGGAGGGTGAATCAGAAGAAGTAGAAGAAGGAGAAGGAGAAGGTGAAGTCTGGAGGGTGAATCAGAAGAAGCAGAAGAAGGAGAAGGAGAAGATGAAGTCTGGAGGGTGAATCAGAAGAAGTAGAAGAAGGAGAAGGAGAAGGTGAAGTCTGGAGGGTGAATCAGAAGTAGTAGAAGAAGGAGAAGGAGAAGGTGAAGTCTGGACGGTGAATCAGAAGAAACAGAAGAAGGAGAAGGAGAAGGTGAAGTCTGGAGGGTGAATCAGAAGAAGTAGAAGAAGGAGAAGGAGAAGGTGTTGTCTGGAGGGTGAATCAGAAGAAGTAGACGAAGGAGAAGGAGAAGGTGAAGTCTGGAGGGTGAATCAGAAGAAGCAGAAGAAGGAGATGGAGAAGGTGAAGTCTGGAGGGTGAATCAGAAGAAGTAGAAGAAGGAGAAGGAGAAGGTGAAGTCTGGAGGGTGAATCAGAAGAAGCAGAAGAAGGAGAAGGAGAAGGTGAAGTCTGGAGGGTGAATCAGAAGAAGCAGAAAAAGGAGAAGGAGAAGGTGAAGTCTGGAGGGTGATTCAGAAGAAGCAGAATAAGGAGAAGGAGAAGGTGATGTCTGGAGGGTGAATCAGAAGAAGCAGAAGAAGGAGAAGGAGAAGGTGAAGTCTGGAGGGTGAATCAGAAGAAGTAGAAGAAGGAGAAGGAGAAGGTGAAGTCTGGAGGGTGAATCAGAAGAAGTAGAAGAAGGAGAAGGAGAAGGTGAAGTCTGGAGGGTGAATCAGAAGAAGTAGAAGAAGGAGAAGGAGAAGGTGAAGTCTGGAGGGTGAATCAGAAGAAGTAGAAGAAGGAGAAGGAGAAGATGAAGTCTGGAGGGTGAATCAGAAGAAACAGAAGAAGGAGAAGGAGAAGGTGAAGTCTGGAGGGTGAATCAGAAGAAGTAGAAGAAGGAGAAGGAGAAGGTGTAGTCTGGAGGGTGAATCAGAAGAAGTAGACGAAGGAGAAGGAGAAGGTGAAGTCTGGAGGGTGAATCAGAAGAAGCAGAAGAAGGAGAAGGAGAAGGTGAAGTCTGGAGGGTGAATCAGAAGAAGTAGAAGAAGGAGAAGGAGAAGGTGAAGTCTGGAGGGTGAATCAGAAGAAGCAGAAGAAGGAGAAGGAGAAGGTGAAGTCTGGAGGGTGAATCAGAAGAAGCAGAAGAAGGAGAAGGAGAAGGTGAAGTCTGGAGGGTGAATCAGAAGAAGTAGAAGAAGGAGAAGGAGAATTTGAAGTCTGGAGGGTGAAGCAGAAGAAGTAGAAGATGGAGAAGGAGAAGGTGAAGTCAGGAGGGTGAATCAGAAGAAGTAGAAGAAGGAGAAGGAGAAGGTGATGTCAGGAGGGTGAATCAGAAGAAGCAGAAGATGGAGAAGGAGAAGGTGAAGTCTGGAGGTTGAATCAGAAGAATCAGAAGAAGGAGAAGGAGAAGGTGAAGTCTGGAGGGTGAATCAGAAGAAGCAAAGGAAGGAGAAGGAGAAGGTGAAGTCTGGAGGGTGAATCAGAAGAAGCAGAAGAAAGAGAAGGAGAAGGTGAAGTCTGGAGGGTGAATCAGAAGAAGTAGAAGAAGGAGAAGGAGAAGATGAAGTCTGGAGGGTGAATCAGAAGAAGTAGAAGAAGGAGAAGGAGAAGGTGAAGTCTGGAGGGTGAATCAGAAGAAGCAGAAGAAGGAGAAGGAGAAGGTGAAGTCTGGAGGGTGAATCAGAAGAAGCAGAAGAAGGAGAAGGAGAAGGTGAAGTCTGGAGGGTGATTCAGAAGAAGCAGAATAAGGAGAAGGAGAAGGTGATGTCTGGAGGGTGAATCAGAAGAAGCAGAAGAAGGAGAAGGAGAAGGTGAAGTCTGGAGGGTGAATCAGAAGAAGTAGAAGAAGGAGAAGGAGAAGGTGAAGTCTGGAGGGTGAATCAGAAGAAGTAGAAGAAGGAGAAGGAGAAGGTGAAGTATGGAGGGTGAATCAGAAGAAGTAGAAGAAGGAGAAGGAGAAGGTGAAGTCTGGAGGGTGAATCAGAAGAAGTAGAAGAAGGAGAAGGATAAGATGAAGTCTGGAGGGTGAATCAGAAGAAACAGAAGAAGGAGAAGGAGAAGGTGAAGTCTGGAGGGTGAATCAGAAGAAGTAGAAGAAGGAGAAGGAGAAGGTGTAGTCTGGAGGGTGAATCAGAAGAAGTAGACGAAGGAGAAGGAGAAGGTGAAGTCTGGAGGGTGAATCAGAAGAAGCAGAAGAAGGAGAAGGAGAAGGTGAAGTCTGGAGGGTGAATCAGAAGAAGTAGAAGAAGGAGAAGGAGAAAGTGAAGTCTGGAGGGTGAATCAGAAGAAGCAGAAGAAGGAGAAGGAGAAGGTGAAGTCTGGAGGGTGAATCAGAAGAAGCAGAAGAAGGAGAAGGAGAAGGTGAAGTCTGGAGGGTGAATCAGAAGAAGTAGAAGAAGGAGAAGGAGAATTTGAAGTCTGGAGGGTGAAGCAGAAGATGTAGAAGATGGAGAAGGAGAAGGTGAAGTCAGGAGGGTGAATCAGAAGAAGTAGAAGAAGGAGAAGGAGAAGGTGATGTCAGGAGGGTGAATCAGAAGAAGCAGAAGATGGAGAAGGAGAAGGTGAAGTCTGGAGGGTGAATCAGAAGAAGTAGAAGAAGGAGAAGGAGAAGATGAAGTCTGGAGGGTGAATCAGAAGAAGTAGAAGAAGGAGAAGGAGAAGGTGAAGTCTGGAGGGTGAATCAGAAGAAGTAGAAGAAGGAGAAGGAGAAGATGAAGTCTGGAGGGTGAATCAGAAGAAACAGAAGAAGGAGAAGGAGAAGGTGAAGTCTGGAGGGTGAATCAGAAGAAGTAGAAGAAGGAGAAGGAGTAGGTGTAGTCTGGAGGGTGAATCAGAAGAAGTAGACGAAGGAGAAGGAGAAGGTGAAGTCTGGAGGGTGAATCAGAAGAAGCAGAAGAAGGAGAAGGAGAAGGTGAAGTCTGGAGGGTGAATCAGAAGAAGTAGAAGAAGGAGAAGGAGAAGGTGAAGTCTGGAGGATGAATCAGAAGAAGCAGAAGAAGGAGAAGGAGAAGGTGAAGTCTGGAGGGTGAATCAGAAGAAGCAGAAGAAGGAGAAGGAGAAGGTGAAGTCTGGAGGGTGAATCAGAAGAAGTAGAAGAAGGAGAAGGAGAATTTGAAGTCTGGAGGGTGAAGCAGAAGAAGTAGAAGATGGAGAAGGAGAAGGTGAAGTCAGGAGGGTGAATCAGAAGAAGTAGAAGAAGGAGAAGGAGAAGGTGATGTCAGGAGGGTGAATCAGAAGAAGCAGAAGATGGAGAAGGAGAAGGTGAAGTCTGGAGGGTGAATCAGAAGAATCAGAAGAAGGAGAAGGAGAAGGTGAAGTCTGGAGGGTGAATCAGAAGAAGCAAAGGAAGGAGAAGGAGAAGGTGAAGTCTGGAGGGTGAATCAGAAGAAGCAGAATAAGGAGAAGGAGAAGGTGAAGTCTGGAGGGTGAATCAGAAGAAGCAGAATAAGGAGAAGGAGAAGGTGAAGTCTGGAGGGTGAATCAGAAGAAGCAGAAGAAGGAGAAGGAAAGGTGAAGTCTGGAGGGTGAATCAGAAGAAGTAGAAGAAGGAGAAGGAGAAGGTGAAGTCTGGAGGGTGAAGCAGAAGAAGTAGAAGAAGGAGAAGGAGAAGGTGAAGTCAGGAGTGTGAATCAGAAGAAGTAGAAGAAGGAGAAGGAGAAGGTGAAGTCAGGAGGGTGAATCAGAAGAAGCAGAAGAAGGAGAAGGAGAAGGTGAAGTCTGGAGGGTGAATCAGAAGAATCAGAAGAAGGAGAAGGAGAAGGTGAAGTCTGGAGGGTGAAACAGAAGAAGCAGAAGAAAGAGAAGGAGAAGGTGAAGTCTGGAGGGTGAAGCAGAAGAAACAGAAGAAGGAGAAGGAGAAGGTGAAGACTGGAGGGTGAATCAGAAGAAGTAGAAGAAGGAGAAGGAGAAGGTGAAGTCTGGAGGGTGAATCAGAAGAAGCAGAAGAAGGAGAAGGAGAAGATGAAGTCTGGAGGGTGAATCAGAAGAAGTAGAAGAAGGAGAAGGAGAAGGTGAAGTCTGGAGGATGAATCAGAAGTAGTAGAAGAAGGAGAAGGAGAAGGTGAAGTCTGGAGGGTGAATCAGAAGAAACAGAAGAAGGAGAAGGAGAAGGTGAAGTCTGGAGGGTGAATCAGAAGAAGTAGAAGAAGGAGAAGGAGAAGGTGTTGTCTGGAGGGTGAATCAGAAGAAGTAGACGAAGGAGAAGGAGAAGGTGAAGTCTGGAGGGTGAATCAGAAGAAGCAGAAGAAGGAGATGGAGAAGGTGAAGTCTGGAGGGTGAATCAGAAGAAGTAGAAGAAGAAGAAGGAGAAGGTGAAGTCTGGAGGGTGAATCAGAAGAAGCAGAAGAAGGAGAAGGAGAAGGTGAAGTCTGGAGGGTGATTCAGAAGAAGCAGAAGAAGGAGAAGGAGAAGGTGAAGTCTGGAGGGTGATTCAGAAGAAGCAGAATAAGGAGAAGGAGAAGGTGATGTCTGGAGGGTGAATCAGAAGAAGCAGAAGAAGGAGAAGGAGAAGGTGAAGTCTGGAGGGTGAATCAGAAGAAGTAGAAGAAGGAAAAGGAGAAGGTGAAGTCTGGAGGGTGAATCAGAAGAAGTAGAAGAAGGAGAAGGAGAAGGTGAAGTCTGGAGGGTGAAGCAGAAGAAGTAGAAGAAGGAGAAGGAGAAGGTGAAGTCAGGAGGGTGAATCAGAAGATGTAGAAGAAGGAGAAGGAGAAGGTGAAGTCAGGAGGGTGAATCAGAAGAAGCAGAAGAAGGAGAAGGTGAAGGTGAAGTCTGGAGGGTGAATCAGAAGAATCAGAAGAAGGAGAAGGAGAAGGTGAAGTCTGGAGGGTGAATCAGAAGAAGCAGAAGAAAGAGAAGGAGAAGGTGAAGTCTGGAGGGTGAATCAGAAGAAGTAGAAGAAGGAGAAGGAGAAGTTGAAGTCTGGAGGGTGAATCAGATGAAGCAGAAGAAGGAGAAGGAGAAGGTGAAGTCTGGAGGGTGAATCAGAAGAAGTAGACGAAGGAGAAGGAGAAGGTGAAGTCTGGAGGGTGAATCAGAAGAAGCAGAAGAAGGAGATGGAGAAGGTGAAGTCTGGAGGGTGAATCAGAAGAAGTAGAAGAAGGAGAAGGTGAAGGTGAAGTCTGGAGGGTAAATCAGAAGAAGCAGAAGAAGGAGAAGGAGAAGGTGAAGTCTGGAGGGTGAATCAGAAGAAGCAGAAGAAGGAGAAGGAGAAGGTGAAGTCTGGAGGGTGATTCCGAAGAAGCAGAATAAGGAGAAGGAGAAGGTGAATTCTGGAGGGTGAATCAGAAGAAGCAGAAGAAGGAGAAGGAGAAGGTGAAGTCTGGAGGGTGAATCAGAAGAAGTAGAAGAAGGAGAAGGAGAAGGTGAAGTCTGGAGGGTGAATCAGAAGAAGTAGAAGAAGGAGAAGGAGAAGGTGAAGTCTGGAGGGTGAATCAGAAGAAGTAGAAGAAGGAGAAGGAGAAGGTGAAGTCTGGAGGGTGAAGCAGAAGAAGTAGAAGAAGGAGAAGGAGAAGGTGAAGTCAGGAGGGTGAATCAGAAGATGTAGAAGAAGAAGAAGGAGAAGGTGAAGTCAGGAGGGTGAATCAGAAGAAGCAGAAGAAGGAGAAGGAGAAGGTGAAGTCTGGAGGGTGAATCAGAAGAAGTAGAAGAAGGAGAAGGAGAAGGTGAAGTCTGGAGGGTGAATCAGAAGAAGCAGAAGGAGAAGGAGAAGGTGAAGTCTGGAGGGTGAATCAGAAGAAGCAGAAGAAGGAGAAGGAGAAGGTGAAGTCTGGAGGGTGAATCAGAAGAAGCAGAAGAAGTAGAAGGAGAAGGTGAAGTCTGGAGGGTGAATCAGAAGAAGCAGAATAAGGAGAAGGAGAAGGTGAAGTCTGGAGGGTGAATCAGAAGAAGCAGAAGAAGGAGAAGGAGAAGGTGAAGTCTGGAGGGTGAATCAGAAGAAGTAGAAGAAGGAGAAGGAGAAGGTGAAGTCTGGAGGGTGAAGCAGAAGAAGTAGAAGAAGGAGAAGGAGAAGGTGAAGTCAGGAGGGTGAATCAGAAGAAGTAGAAGAAGGAGAAGGAGAAGGTGAAGTCAGGAGGGTGAATCAGAAGAAGCAGAAGAAGGAGATAGAGAAGGTGAAGTCTGGAGGGTGAATCAGAAGAATCAGAAGAAGGAGAAGGAGAAGGTGAAGTCTGGAGGGTGAAACAGAAGAAGCAGAAGAAAGAGAAGGAGAAGGTGAAGTCTGGAGGGTGAAGCAGAAGAAACAGAAGAAGGAGAAGGAGAAGGTGAAGACTGGAGGGTGAATCAGAAGAAGTAGAAGAAGGAGAAGGAGAAGGTGAAGTCTGGAGGGTGAATCAGAAGAAGTAGAAGAAGGAGAAGGAGAAGGTGAAGTCTGGAGGGTGAATCAGAAGAAGCAGAAGAAGGAGAAGGAGAAGGTGAAGTCTGGAGGGTGAATCAGAAGAAGCAGAAGAAGGAGAAGGAGAAGATGAAGTCTGGAGGGTGAATCAGAAGAAGTAGAAGAAGGAGAAGGAGAAGGTGAGGTCTGGAGGGTGAATCAGAAGAAGCAGAAGAAGGAGAAGGAGAAGGTGAAGTCTGGAGGGTGAATCAGAAGAAGCAGAAGAAGGAGAAGGAGAAGGTGAAGTCTGGAGGGTGAATCAGAAGAAGCAGAAGAAGGAGAAGGAGAAGGTGAAGTCAGGAGGGTGAATCAGAAGAAGCAGAAGAAGGAGAAGGAGAAGGTGAAGTTGGGAGGGTGAATCAGAAGAAGCAGAAGAAGGAGAAGGAGCAGGTGAAGTCAGGGGGGTGTAGCAGATGAAGTAGAAGAAGGAGAAGGAGAAGGTGAAGTCAGGACGGTGAAGCAGAAGAAGCAGAAGAAGGAGAAGGAGAAGGTGAAGCCTGGAGGGCGCAGCAGAAGAAGCAGAAGAAGGAGAAGGAGAAGGTGAAGTCTGGAGTGTGAAGCAGAAGAAGCAGAAGAAGGAGAAGGAGAAGGTGAAGTCTGGAGGGCGCAGCAGAAGAAGCAGAAGAAGGAGAATGAGAAGGTGAAGTCTGGAGGGTGAATCAGAAGAAGCAGAAGAAGGAGAAGGAGAAGGTGAAGTCTGGAGGGTGAATCAGAAGAAGCAGAAGAAGGAGAAGGAGAAGGTGAAGTCTGGAGGGTGAATCAGAAGAAGCAGAAGAAGGAGAAGGAGAAGGTGAAGTCTGGAGGGTGAATCAGAAGAAGTAGAAGAAGGAGAAGGAGAATTTGAAGTCTGGAGGGTGAAGCAGAAGAAGTAGAAGATGGAGAAGGAGAAGGTGAAGTCAGGAGGGTGAATCAGAAGAAGTAGAAGAAGGAGAAGGAGAAGGTGATGTCAGGAGGGTGAATCAGAAGAAGCAGAAGATGGAGAAGGAGAAGGTGAAGTCTGGAGGGTGAATCAGAAGAATCAGAAGAAGGAGAAGGAGAAGGTGAAGTCTGGAGGGTGAATCAGAAGAAGCAAAGGAAGGAGAAGGAGAAGGTGAAGTCTGGAGGGTGAATCAGAAGAAGCAGAATAAGGAGAAGGAGAAGGTGAAGTCTGGAGGGTGAATCAGAAGAAGCAGAATAAGTAGAAGGAGAAGGTGAAGTCTGGAGGGTGAATCAGAAGAAGCAGAAGAAGGAGAAGGAGAAGGTGAAGTCTGGAGGGTGAATCAGAAGAAGTAGAAGAAGGAGAAGGAGAAGGTGAAGTCTGGAGGGTGAAGCAGAAGAAGTAGAAGAAGGAGAAGGAGAAGGTGAAGTCAGGAGTGTGAATCAGAAGAAGTAGAAGAAGGAGAAGGAGAAGGTGAAGTCAGGAGGGTGAATCAGAAGAAGCAGAAGAAGGAGAATGAGAAGGTGAAGTCTGGAGGGTGAATCAGGAGAATCAGAAGAAGGAGAAGGAGAAGGTGAAGTCTGGAGGGTGAAACAGAAGAAGCAGAAGAAAGAGAAGGAGAAGGTGAAGTCTGGAGGGTGAAGCAGAAGAAACAGAAGAAGGAGAAGGAGAAGGTGAAGACTGGAGGGTGAATCAGAAGAAGTAGAAGAAGGAGAAGGAGAAGGTGAAGTCTGGAGGGTGAATCAGAAGAAGCAGAGGAAGGAGAAGGAGAAGATGAAGTCTGGTGGGTGAATCAGAAGAAGTAGAGAAGGAGAAGGAGAAGGTGAAGTCTGGAGGGTGAATCAGAAGTAGTAGAAGAAGGAGAAGGAGAAGGTGAAGTCTGGAGGGTGAATCAGAAGAAACAGAAGAAGGAGAAGGTGAAGGTGAAGTCTGGAGGGTGAATCAGAAGAAGTAGAAGAAGGAGAAGGAGAAGGTGTTGTCTGGAGGGTGAATCAGAAGAAGTAGACGAAGGAGAAGGAGAAGGTGAAGTCTGGAGGGTGAATCAGAAGAAGCAGAAGAAGGAGATGGAGAAGGTGAAGTCTGGAGGGTGAATCAGAAGAAGTAGAAGAAGGAGAAGGAGAAGGTGAAGTCTGGAGGGTGAATCAGAAGAAGCAGAAGAAGGAGAAGGAGAAGGTGAAGTCTGGAGGGTGAATCAGAAGAAGCAGAAGAAGGAGAAGGAGAAGGTGAAGTCTGGAGGGTGATTCAGAAGAAGCAGAATAAGGAGAAGGAGAAGGTGATGTCTGGAGGGTGAATCAGAAGAAGCAGAAGAAGGAGAAGGAGAAGGTGAAGTCTGGAGGGTGAATCAGAAGAAGTAGAAGAAGGAGAAGGAGAAGGTGAAGTCTGGAGGGTGAATCAGAAGAAGTAGAAGAAGAAGAAGGAGAAGGTGAAGTCTGGAGGGTGAATCAGAAGAAGTAGAAGAAGGAGAAGGAGAAGGTGAAGTCTGGAGGGTGAAGCAGAAGAAGTAGAAGAAGGAGAAGGAGAAGGTGAAGTCAGGAGGGTGAATCAGAAGATGTAGAAGAAGGAGAAGGAGAAGGTGAAGTCAGGAGGGTGAATCAGAAGAAGCAGAAGAAGGAGAAGGAGAAGGTGAAGTCTGGAGGGTGAATCAGAAGAATCAGAAGAAGGAGAAGGAGAAGGTGAAGTCTGGAGGGTGAATCAGAAGAAGCAGAAGAAAGAGAAGGAGAAGGTGAAGTCTGGAGGGTGAATCAGAAGAAGTAGAAGAAGGAGAAGGAGAAGGTGAAGTCTGGAGGGTGAATCAGAAGAAGCAGAAGAAGGAGAAGGAGAAGGTGAAGTCTGGAGGGTGAATCAGAAGAAGTAGACGAAGGAGAAGGAGAAGGTGAAGTCTGGAGGGTGAATCAGAAGAAGCAGAAGAAGGAGATGGAGAAGGTGAAGTCTGGAGGGTGAATCAGAAGAAGTAGAAGAAGGAGAAGGTGAAGGTGAAGTCTGGAGGGTGAATCAGAAGAAGCAGAAGAAGGAGAAGGAGAAGGTGAAGTCTGGAGGGAAAATCAGAAGAAGCAGAAGAAGGAGAAGGAGAAGGTGAAGTCTGGAGGGTGATTCCGAAGAAGCAGAATAAGGAGAAGGAGAAGGTGAATTCTGGAGGGTGAATCAGAAGAAGCAGTAGAAGGAGAAGGAGAAGGTGAAGTCTGGAGGGTGAATCAGAAGAAGTAGAAGAAGGAGAAGGAGAAGGTGAAGTCTGGAGGGTGAATCAGAAGAAGTAGAAGAAGGAGAAGGAGAAGGTGAAGTCTGGAGGGTGAATCAGAAGAAGTAGAAGAAGGAGAAGGAGAAGGTGAAGTCTGGAGGGTGAAGCAGAAGAAGTAGAAGAAGGAGAAGGAGAAGGTGAAGTCAGGAGGGTGAATCAGAAGATGTAGAAGAAGAAGAAGGAGAAGGTGAAGTCAGGAGGGTGAATCAGAAGAAGCAGAAGAAGGAGAAGGAGAAGGTGAAGTCTGGAGGGTGAATCAGAAGAAGTAGAAGAAGGAGAAGGAGAAGGTGAAGTCTGGAGGGTGAATCAGAAGAAGCAGAAGAAGGAGAAGGAGAAGGTGAAGTCTGGAGGGTGAATCAGAAGAAGCAGAAGAAGGAGAAGGAGAAGGTGAAGTCTGGAGGGTGAATCAGAAGAAGCAGAAGAAGTAGAAGGAGAAGGTGAAGTCTGGAGGGTGAATCAGAAGAAGCAGAATAAGGAGAAGGAGAAGGTGAAGTCTGGAGGGTGAATCAGAAGAAGCAGAAGAAGGAGAAGGAGAAGGTGAAGTCTGGAGGGTGAATCAGAAGAAGTAGAAGAAGGAGAAGGAGAAGGTGAAGTCTGGAGGGTGAAGCAGAAGAAGTAGAAGAAGGAGAAGGAGAAGGTGAAGTCAGGAGGGTGAATCAGAAGAAGTAGAAGAAGGAGAAGGAGAAGGTGAAGTCAGGAGGGTGAATCAGAAGAAGCAGAAGAAGGAGATAGAGAAGGTGAAGTCTGGAGGGTGAATCAGAAGAATCAGAAGAAGGAGAAGGAGAAGGTGAAGTCTGGAGGGTGAAACAGAAGAAGCAGAAGAAAGAGAAGGAGAAGGTGAAGTCTGGAGGGTGAAGCAGAAGAAACAGAAGAAGGAGAAGGAGAAGGTGAAGACTGGAGGGTGAATCAGAAGAAGTAGAAGAAGGTGAAGGAGAAGGTGAAGTCTGGAGGGTGAATCAGAAGAAGTAGAAGAAGGAGAAGGAGAAGGTGAAGTCTGGAGGGTGAATCAGAAGAAGCAGAAGAAGGAGAAGGAGAAGGTGAAGTCTGGAGGGTGAATCAGAAGAAGTAGAAGAAGGAGAAGGAGAAGGTGAAGTCTGGAGGGTGAATCAGAAGAAGTAGAAGAAGGAGAAGGAGAAGGTGAAGTCTGGAGGGTGAAGCAGAAGAAGTAGAAGAAGGAGAAGGAGAAGGTGAAGTCAGGAGGGTGAATCAGAAGATGTAGAAGAAGGAGAAGGAGAAGGTGAAGTCAGGAGGGTGAATCAGAAGAAGCAGAAGAAGGAGAAGGAGAAGGTGAAGTCTGGAGGGTGAATCAGAAGAATCAGAAGAAGGAGAAGGAGAAGGTGAAGTCTGGAGGGTGAATCAGAAGAAGCAGAAGAAAGAGAAGGAGAAGGTGAAGTCTGGAGGGTGAATCAGAAGAAGTAGAAGAAGGAGAAGGAGAAGGTGAAGTCTGGAGGGTGAATCAGAAGAAGCAGAATAAGGAGAAGGAGAAGGTGAAGTCTGGAGGGTGAATCAGAAGAATCAGAAGAAGGAGAAGGAGAAGGTGAAGTCTGGAGGGTGAAACAGAAGAAGCAGAAGAAAGAGAAGGAGAAGGTGAAGTCTGGAGGGTGAAGCAGAAGAAACAGAAGAAGGAGAAGGAGAAGGTGAAGACTGGAGGGTGAATCAGAAGAAGTAGAAGAAGGAGAAGGAGAAGGTGAAGTCTGGAGGGTGAATCAGAAGAAGTAGAAGAAGGAGAAGGAGAAGGTGAAGTCTGGAGGGTGAATCAGAAGAAGCAGAAGAAGGAGAAGGAGAAGGTGAAGTCTGGAGGGTGAATCAGAAGAAGCAGAAGAAGGAGAAGGAGAAGATGAAGTCTGGAGGGTGAATCAGAAGAAGTAGAAGAAGGAGAAGGAGAAGGTGAAGTCTGGAGGGTGAATCAGAAGTAGTAGAAGAAGGAGAAGGAGAAGGTGAAGTCTGGAGGGTGAATCAGAAGAAACAGAAGGAGGAGAAGGAGAAGGTGAAGTCTGGAGGGTGAATCAGAAGAAGTAGAAGAAGGAGAAGGAGAAGGTGTTGTCTGGAGGGTGAATCAGAAGAAGTAGACGAAGGAGAAGGAGAAGGTGAAGTCTGGAGGGTGAATCAGAAGAAGCAGAAGAAGGAGATGGAGAAGGTGAAGTCTGGAGGGTGAATCAGAAGAAGTAGAAGAAGGAGAAGGAGAAGGTGAAGTCTGGAGGGTGAATCAGAAGAAGCAGAAGAAGGAGAAGGAGAAGGTGAAGTCTGGAGGGTGAATCAGAAGAAGCAGAAGAAGGAGAAGGAGAAGGTGAAGTCTGGAGGGTGATTCAGAAGAAGCAGAATAAGGAGAAGGAGAAGGTGATGTCTGGAGGGTGAATCAGAAGAAGCAGAAGAAGGAGAAGGAGAAGGTGAAGTCTGGAGGGTGAATCAGAAGAAGTAGAAGAAGGAGAAGGAGAAGGTGAAGTCTGGAGGGTGAATCAGAAGAAGTAGAAGAAGGAGAAGGAGAAGGTGAAGTCTGGAGGGTGAATCAGAAGAAGTAGAAGAAGGAGAAGGAGAAGGTGAAGTCTGGAGGGTGAAGCAGAAGAAGTAGAAGAAGGAGAAGGAGAAGGTGAAGTCAGGAGGGTGAATCAGAAGATGTAGAAGAAGGAGAAGGAGAAGGTGAAGTCAGGAGGGTGAATCAGAAGAAGCAGAAGAAGGAGAAGGAGAAGGTGAAGTCTGGAGGGTGAATCAGAAGAATCAGAAGAAGGAGAAGGAGAAGGTGAAGTCTGGAGGGTGAATCAGAAGAAGTAGAAGAAGGAGAAGGAGAAGGTGTAGTCTGGAGGGTGAATCAGAAGAAGTAGACGAAGGAGAAGGAGAAGGTGAAGTCTGGAGGGTGAATCAGAAGAAGCAGAAGAAGGAGAAGGAGAAGGTGAAGTCTGGAGGGTGAATCAGAAGAAGCAGAAGAAGGAGAAGGAGAAGGTGAAGTCTGGAGGGTGAATCAGAAGAAGCAGAAGAAGGAGAAGGAGAAGGTGAAGTCTGGAGGGTGAATCAGAAGAAGCAGAAGAAGGAGAAGGAGAAGGTGAAGTCTGGAGGGTGAATCAGAAGAAGTAGAAGAAGGAGAAGGAGAATTTGAAGTCTGGAGGGTGAAGCAGAAGAAGTAGAAGATGGAGAAGGAGAAGGTGAAGTCAGGAGGGTGAATCAGAAGAAGTAGAAGAAGGAGAAGGAGAAGGTGATGTCAGGAGGGTGAATCAGAAGAAGCAGAAGATGGAGAAGGAGAAGGTGAAGTCTGGAGGGTGAATCAGAAGAATCAGAAGAAGGAGAAGGAGAAGGTGAAGTCTGGAGGGTGAATCAGAAGAAGCAAAGGAAGGAGAAGGAGAAGGTGAAGTCTGGAGGGTGAATCAGAAGAAGCAGAATAAGGAGAAGGAGAAGGTGAAGTCTGGAGGGTGAATCAGAAGAAGCAGAATAAGGAGAAGGAGAAGGTGAAGTCTGGAGGGTGAATCAGAAGAAGCAGAAGAAGGAGAAGGAGAAGGTGAAGTCTGGAGGGTGAATCAGAAGAAGTAGAAGGAGGAGAAGGAGAAGGTGAAGTCTGGAGGGTGAAGCAGAAGAAGTAGAAGAAGGAGAAGGAGAAGGTGAAGTCAGGAGGGTGAATCAGAAGAAGTAGAAGAAGGAGAAGGAGAAGGTGAAGTCAGGAGGGTGAATCAGAAGAAGCAGAAGAAGGAGAAGGAGAAGGTGAAGTCTGGAGGGTGAATCAGAAGAATCAGAAGAAGGAGAAGGAGAAGGTGAAGTCTGGAGGGTGAAACAGAAGAAGCAGAAGTAAGAGAAGGAGAAGGTGAAGTCTGGAGGGTGAAGCAGAAGAAACAGAAGAAGGAGAAGGAGAAGGTGAAGACTGGAGGGTGAATCAGAAGAAGTAGAAGAAGGAGAAGGAGAAGGTGAAGTCTGGAGGGTGAATCAGAAGAAGTAGAAGAAGGAGAAGGAGAAGGTGAAGTCTGGAGGGTGAATCAGAAGAAGCAGAAGAAGGAGAAGGAGAAGGTGAAGTCTGGAGGGTGAATCAGAAGAAGCAGAAGAAGGAGAAGGAGAAGATGAAGTCTGGAGGGTGAATCAGAAGAAGTAGAAGAAGGAGAAGGAGAAGGTGAAGTCTGGAGGGTGAATCAGAAGTAGTAGAAGAAGGAGAAGGAGAAGGTGAAGTCTGGAGGGTGAATCAGAAGAAACAGAAGGAGGAGAAGGAGAAGGTGAAGTCTGGAGGGTGAATCAGAAGAAGTAGAAGAAGGAGAAGGGGAAGGTGTTGTCTGGAGGGTGAATCAGCAGAAGTAGACGAAGGAGAAGGAGAAGGTGAAGTCTGGAGGGTGAATCAGAAGAAGCAGAAGAAGGAGATGGAGAAGGTGAAGTCTGGAGGGTGAATCAGAAGAAGTAGAAGAAGGAGAAGGAGAAGGTGAAGTCTGGAGGGTGAATCAGAAGAAGCAGAAGAAGGAGAAGGAGAAGGTGAAGTCTGGAGGGTGAATCAGAAGAAGCAGAAGAAGGAGAAGGAGAAGGTGAAGTCTGGAGGGTGATTCAGAAGAAGCAGAATAAGGAGAAGGAGAAGGTGATGTCTGGAGGGTGAATCAGAAGAAGCAGAAGAAGGAGAAGGAGAAGGTGAAGTCTGGAGGGTGAATCAGAAGAAGTAGAAGAAGGAGAAGGAGAAGGTGAAGTCTGGAGGGTGAATCAGAAGAAGTAGAAGAAGGAGAAGGAGAAGGTGAAGTCTGGAGGGTGAATCAGAAGAAGTAGAAGAAGGAGAAGGAGAAGGTGAAGTCTGGAGGGTGAAGCAGAAGAAGTAGAAGAAGGAGAAGGAGAAGGTGAAGTCAGGAGGGTGAATCAGAAGATGTAGAAGAAGGAGAAGGAGAAGGTGAAGTCAGGAGGGTGAATCAGAAGAAGCAGAAGAAGGAGAAGGAGAAGGTGAAGTCTGGAGGGTGAATCAGAAGAATCAGAAGAAGGAGAAGGAGAAGGTGAAGTCTGGAGGGTGAATCAGAAGAAGCAGAAGAAAGAGAAGGAGAAGGTGAAGTCTGGAGGGTGAATCAGAAGAAGTAGAAGAAGGTGAAGGAGAAGGTGAAGTCTGGAGGGTGAATCAGAAGAAGCAGAAGAAGGAGAAGGAGAAGGTGAAGTCTGGAGGTTGAATCAGAAGAAGTAGACGAAGGAGAAGGAGAAGGTGAAGTCTGGAGGGTGAATCAGAAGAAGCAGAAGAAGGAGATGGAGAAGGTGAAGTCTGGAGGGTGAATCAGAAGAAGTAGAAGAAGGAGAAGGTGAAGGTGAAGTCTGGAGGGTGAATCAGAAGAAGCAGAAGAAGGAGAAGGAGAAGGTGAAGTCTGGAGGGTGAATCAGAAGAAGCAGAAGAAGGAGAAGGAGAAGGTGAAGTCTGGAGGGTGATTCAGAAGAAGCAGAATAAGGAGAAGGTGAATTCTGGAGGGTGAATCAGAAGAAGTAGAAGAAGGAGAAGGAGAAGGTGAAGTCTGGAGGGTGAATCAGAAGAAGTAGAAGAAGGAGAAGGAGAAGGTGAAGTCTGGAGGGTGAATCAGAAGAAGCAGAAGAAGGAGAAGGAGAAGGTGAAGTCTGGAGGGTGAATCAGAAGAAGAAGAAGAAGGAGAAGGAGAAGGTGAAGTCTGGAGGGTGAAGCAGAAGAAGTAGAAGAAGGAGAAGGAGAAGGTGAAGTCAGGAGGGTGAATCAGAAGATGTAGAAGAAGGAGAAGGAGAAGGTGAAGTCTGGAGGGTGAATCAGAAGAAGCAGAAGAAGGAGAAGGAGAAGGTGAAGTCTGGAGGGTGAATCAGAAGAAGCAGAAGAAGGAGAAGGAGAAGGTGCAGTCTGGAGGGTGAATCAGAAGAAGCAGAAGAAGGAGAAGGAGAAGATGAAGTCTGGAGGGTGAATCAGAAGAAGTAGAAGAAGGAGAAGGAGAAGGTGAAGTCTGGAGGGTGAATCAGAAGTAGTAGAAGAAGGAGAAGGAGAAGGTGAAGTCTGGAGGGTGAATCAGAAGAAACAGAAGGAGGAGAAGGAGAAGGTGAAGTCTGGAGGGTGAATCAGAAGAAGTAGAGGAAGGAGAAGGGGATTGTGTTGTCTGGAGGGTGAATCAGAAGAAGTAGACGAAGGAGAAGGAGAAGGTGAAGTCTGGAGGGTGAATCAGAAGAAGCAGAAGAAGGAGATGGAGAAGGTGAAGTCTGGAGGGTGAATCAGAAGAAGTAGAAGAAGGAGAAGGAGAAGGTGAAGTCTGGAGGGTGAATCAGAAGAAGCAGAAGAAGGAGAAGGAGAAGGTGAAGTCTGGAGGGTGAATCAGAAGAAGCAGAAGAAGGAGAAGGAGAAGGTGAAGTCTGGAGGGTGATTCAGAAGAAGCAGAATAAGGA
Organism: Somniosus microcephalus; assembly: GCF_052327205.1. Taxonomy (NCBI): domain Eukaryota; kingdom Metazoa; phylum Chordata; class Chondrichthyes; order Squaliformes; family Somniosidae; genus Somniosus; species Somniosus microcephalus. The sequence continues at coordinate 137,291 of NW_028225503.1, forward strand.
GAAGGAGAAGGTGATGTCTGGAGGGTGAATCAGAAGAAGCAGAAGAAGGAGAAGGAGAAGGTGAAGTCTGGAGGGTGAATCAGAAGAAGTAGAAGAAGGAGAAGGAGAAGGTGAAGTCTGGAGGGTGAATCAGAAGAAGTAGAAGAAGGAGAAGGAGAAGTTGAAGTCTGGAGGGTGAATCAGAAGAAGTAGAAGAAGGTGAAGGAGAAGGTGAAGTCTGGAGGGTGAATCAGAAGAAGCAGAAGAAGGAGAAGGAGAAGGTGAAGTCTGGAGGTTGAATCAGAAGAAGTAGACGAAGGAGAAGGAGAAGGTGAAGTCTGGAGGGTGAATCAGAAGAAGCAGAAGAAGGAGATGGAGAAGGTGAAGTCTGGAGGGTGAATCAGAAGAAGTAGAAGAAGGAGAAGGTGAAGGTGAAGTCTGGAGGGTGAATCAGAAGAAGCAGAAGAAGGAGAAGGAGAAGGTGAAGTCTGGAGAGTGAATCAGAAGAAGCAGAAGAAGGAGAAGGAGAAGGTGAAGTCTGGAGGGTGATTCAGAAGAAGCAGAATAAGGAGAAGGAGAAGGTGAATTCTGGAGGGTGAATCAGAAGAAGCAGAAGAAGGAGAAGGAGAAGGTGAAGTCTGGAGGGTGAATCAGAAGAAGTAGAAGAAGGAGAAGGAGAAGGTGAAGTCTGGAGGGTGAATCAGAAGAAGTAGAAGAAGGAGAAGGAGAAGGTGAAGTCTGGAGGGTGTATCAGAAGAAGTAGAAGAAGGAGAAGGAGAAGGTGAAGTCTGGAGGGTGAAGCAGAAGAAGTAGAAGAAGGAGAAGGAGAAGGTGAAGTCAGGAGGGTGAATCAGAAGATGTAGAAGAAGGAGAAGGAGAAGGTGAAGTCAGGAGGGTGAATCAGAAGAAGCAGAAGAAGGAGAAGGAGAAGGTGAAGTCTGGAGGGTGAATCAGAAGAAGTAGAAGAAGGAGAAGGAGAAGGTGTAGTCTGGAGGGTGAATCAGAAGAAGCAGAAGAAGGAGAAGGAGAAGGTGAAGTCTGGAGGGTGAATCAGAAGAAGCAGAAGAAGGAGAAGGAGAAGGTGAAGTCTGGAGGGTGAATCAGAAGAAGCAGAAGAAGTAGAAGGAGAAGGTGAAGTCTGGAGGGTGAATCAGAAGAAGCAGAATAAGGAGAAGGAGAAGGTGAAGTCTGGATTGTGAATCAGAAGAAGCAGAAGAAGGAGAAGGAGAAGGTGAAGTCTGGAGGGTGAATCAGAAGAAGTAGAAGAAGGAGAAGGAGAAGGTGAAGTCTGGAGGGTGAAGCAGAAGAAGTAGAAGAAGGAGAAGGAGAAGGTGAAGTCAGGAGGGTGAATCAGAAGAAGTAGAAGAAGGAGAAGGAGAAGGTGAAGTCAGGAGGGTGAATCAGAAGAAGCAGAAGAAGGAGATAGAGAAGGTGAAGTCTGGAGGGTGAATCAGAAGAATCAGAAGAAGGAGAAGGAGAAGGTGAAGTCTGGAGGGTGAAGCAGAAGAAACAGAAGAAGGAGAAGGAGAAGGTGAAGACTGGAGGGTGAATCAGAAGAAGTAGAAGAAGGAGAAGGAGAAGGTGAAGTCTGGAGGGTGAATCAGAAGAAGTAGAAGAAGGAGAAGGAGAAGGTGAAGTCTGGAGCGTGAATCAGAAGAAGCAGAAGAAGGAGAAGGAGAAGGTGAAGTCTGGAGGGTGAATCAGAAGAAGCAGTAGAAGGAGAAGGAGAAGATGAAGTCTGGAGGGTGAATCAGAAGAAGTAGAAGAAGGAGAAGGAGAAGGTGAGGTCTGGAGGGTGAATCAGAAGAAGCAGAAGAAGGAGAAGGAGAAGGTGAAGTCTGGAGGGTGAATCAGAAGAAGCAGAAGAAGGAGAAGGAGAAGGTGAAGTCTGGAGGGTGAATCTGAAGAAGCAGAAGAAGGAGAAGGAGAAGATGAAGTCAGGAGGGTGAATCAGAAGAAGCAGAAGAAGGAGAAGGAGAAGGTGAAGTTAGGAGGGTGAATCAGAAGAAGCAGAAGAAGGAGAAGGAGCAGGTGAAGTCAGGGGGGTGTAGCAGATGAAGTAGAAGAAGGAGAAGGAGAAGGTGAAGTCAGGACGGTGAAGCAGAAGAAGCAGAAGAAGGAGAAGGAGAAGGTGAAGCCTGGAGGGCGCAGCAGAAGAAGCAGAAGAAGGAGAAGGAGAAGGTGAAGTCTGGAGTGTGAAGCAGAAGAAGCAGAAGAAGGAGAAGGAGAAGGTAAAGTCTGGAGGGCGCAGCAGAAGAAGCAGAAGAAGGAGAATGAGAAGTTGAAGTCTGGAGGGTGAATCAGAAGAAGCAGAAGAAGGAGAAGGAGAAGGTGAAGTCTGGAGGGTGAATCAGAAGAAGTAGAAGAAGGAGAAGGAGAAGGTGAAGTCTGGAGGGTGAATCAGAAGAAGCAGAAGAAGGAGAAGGAGAAGGTGAAGTCTGGAGGGTGAATCAGAAGAAGCAGAATAAGGAGAAGGAGAAGGTGAAGTCTGGAGGGTGAATCAGAAGAAGCAGAAGAAGGAGAAGGAGAAGGTGAAGTCTGGAGGGTGAATCAGAAGAAGTAGAAGAAGGAGAAGGAGAAGGTGAAGTCTGGAGGGTGAAGCAGAAGAAGTAGAAGAAGGAGAAGGAGAAGGTGAAGTCAGGAGGGTGAATCAGAAGAAGTAGAAGAAGGAGAAGGAGAAGGTGAAGTCAGGAGGGTGAATCAGAAGAAGCAGAAGAAGGAGATAGAGAAGGTGAAGTCTGGAGGGTGAATCAGAAGAATCAGAAGAAGGAGAAGGAGAAGGTGAAGTCTGGAGGGTGAAGCAGAAGAAGCAGAAGAAAGAGAAGGAGAAGGTGAAGTCTGGAGGGTGAAGCAGAAGAAACAGAAGAAGGAGAAGGAGAAGGTGAAGACTGGAGGGTGAATCAGAAGAAGTAGAAGAAGGAGAAGGAGAAGGTGAAGTCTGGAGGGTGAATCAGAAGAAGTAGAAGAAGGAGAAGGAGAAGGTGAAGTCTGGAGCGTGAATCAGAAGAAGCAGAAGAAGGAGAAGGAGAAGGTGAAGTCTGGAGGGTGAATCAGAAGAAGCAGAAGAAGGAGAAGGAGAAGATGAAGTCTGGAGGTCGAATCAGAAGAAGTAGAAGAAGGAGAAGGAGAAGGTGAGGTCTGGAGGGTGAATCAGAAGAAGCAGAAGAAGGAGAAGGAGAAGGTGAAATCTGGAGGGTGAATCAGAAGAAGCAGAAGAAGGAGAAGGAGAAGGTGAAGTCAGGATGGTGAATCAGAAGAAGCAGAAGAAGGAGAAGGAGAAGGTGAATTTAGGAGGGTGAATCAGAAGAAGCAGAAGAAGGAGAAGGAGCAGGTGAAGTCAGGGGGGTGTAGCAGAAGAAGTAGAAGAAGGAGAAGGAGAAGGTGAAGTCAGGACGGTGAAGCAGAAGAAGCAGAAGAAGGAGAAGGAGAAGGGGAAGCCTGGAGGGCGCAGCAGAAGAAGCAGAAGAAGGAGAAGGAGAAGGTGAAGTCTGGAGTGTGAAGCAGAAGAATCAGAAGAAGGAGAAGGAGAAGGTGAAGTCTGGAGGGCGCAGCAGAAGAAGCAGAAGAAGGAGAATGAGAAGGTGAAGTCTGGAGGGTGAATCAGAAGAAGCAGAAGAAGGAGAAGGAGAAGGTGAAGTCTGGAGGGTGAATCAGAAGAAGTAGACGAAGGAGAAGGAGAAGGTGAAGTCTGGAGGGTGAAGCAGAAGAAGTAGAAGAAGGAGAAGGAGAAGGTGAAGTCAGGAGGGTGAATCAGAAGAAGTAGAAGAAGGAGAAGGAGAAGGTGTAGTCTGGAGGGTGAATCAGAAGAAGTAGACGAAGGAGAAGGAGAAGGTGAAGTCTGGAGGGTGAATCAGAAGAAGCAGAAGAAGGAGAAGGAGAAGGTGAAGTCTGGAGGGTGAATCAGAAGAAGGAGAAGGAGAAGGTGAAGTCTGGAGGGTGAATCAGAAGAAGCAGAAGAAGGAGAAGGAGAAGGTGAAGTCTGGAGGGTGAATCAGAAGAAGCAGAATAAGGAGAAGGAGAAGGTGAAGTCTGGAGGGTGAATCAGAAGAAGCAGAAGAAGGAGAAGGAGAAGGTGAAGTCTGGAGGGTGAATCAGAAGAAGTAGAAGAAGGAGAAGGAGAAGATGAAGTCTGGAGGGTGAATCAGAAGAAGTAGAAGAAGGAGAAGGAGAAGGTGAAGTCTGGAGGGTGAATCAGAAGAAGTAGAAGAAGGAGAAGGAGGAGATGAAGTCTGGAGGGTGAATCAGAAGAAACAGAAGAAGGAGAAGGAGAAAGTGAAGTCTGGAGGGTGAATCAGAAGAAGTAGAAGAAGGAGAAGGAGAAGGTGTAGTCTGGAGGGTGAATCAGAAGAAGTAGACGAAGGAGAAGGAGAAGGTGAAGTCTGGAGGGTGAATCAGAAGAAGCAGAAGAAGGAGAAGGAGAAGGTGAAGTCTGGAGGGTGAATCAGAAGAAGTAGAAGATGGAGAAGGAGAAGGTGAAGTCTGGAGGGTGAATCAGAAGAAGCAGAATAAGGAGAAGGTGAAGGTGAAGTCTGGAGGGTGAATCAGAAGAAGCAGAAGAAAGAGAAGGAGAAGGTGAAGTCTGGAGGGTGAATCAGAAGAAGTAGAAGAAGGAGAAGGAGAAGATGAAGTCTGGAGGATGAATCAGAAGAAGAAAAGAAGGAGAAGGAGAAGGTGAAGTCTGGAGGGTGAATCAGAAGAAGTAGAAGAAGGTGAAGGAGAAGATGAAGTCTGGAGGGTGAATCAGAAGAAACAGAAGAAGGAGAAGGAGAAGGTGAAGTCTGGAGGGTGAATCAGAAGAAGTAGAAGAAGGAGAAGGAGAAGGTGTAGTCTGGAGGGTGAATCAGAAGAAGTAGACGAAGGAGAAGGAGAAGGTGAAGTCTGGAGGGTGAATCAGAAGAAGCAGAAGAAGGAGAAGGAGAAGGTGAAGTCTGGAGGGTGAATCAGAAGAAGTAGAAGAAGGAGAAGGAGAAGGTGAAGTCTGGAGGTTGAATCAGAAGAAGCAGAAGAAGGAGAAGGAGAAGGTGAAGTCTGGAGGGTGAATCAGAAGAAGCAGAAGAAGGAGAAGGAGAAGGTGAAGTCTGGAGGGTGAATAAGAAGAAGTAGAAGAAGGAGAAGGAGAATTTGAAGTCTGGAGGGTGAAGCAGAAGAAGTAGAAGATGGAGAAGGAGAAGGTGAAGTCAGGAGGGTGAATCAGAAGAAGTAGAAGAAGGAGAAGGAGAAGGTGATGTCAGGAGGGTGAATCAGAAGAAGCAGAAGATGGAGAAGGAGAAGGTGAAGTCTGGAGGGTGAATCAGAAGAATCAGAAGAAGGAGAAGGAGAAGGTGAAGTCTGGAGGGTGAATCAGAAGAAGAAAAGGAAGGAGAAGGAGAAGGTGAAGTCTGGAGGGTGAATCAGAAGAAGCAGAATAAGGAGAAGGAGAATGTGAAGTCTGGAGGGTGAATCAGAAGAAGCAGAATAAGGAGAAGGAGAAGGTGAAGTCTGGAGGGTGAATCAGAAGAAGCAGTAGAAGGAGAAGGAGAAGGTGAAGTCTGGAGGGTGAATCAGAAGAAGTAGAAGAAGGAGAAGGAGAAGGTGAAGTCTGGAGGGTGAAGCAGAAGAAGTAGAAGAAGGAGAAGGAGAAGGTGAAGTCAGGAGTGTGAATCAGAAGAAGTAGAAGAAGGAGAAGGAGAAGGTGAAGTCAGGAGGGTGAATCAGAAGAAGCAGAAGAAGGAGAAGGAGAAGGTGAAGTCTGGAGGGTGAAACAGAAGAAGCAGAAGAAAGAGAAGGAGAAGGTGAAGTCTGGAGGGTGAAGCAGAAGAAACAGAAGAAGGAGAAGGAGAAGGTGAAGACTGGAGGGTGAAGCAGAAGAAGTAGAAGAAGGAGAAGGAGAAGGTGAAGTCAGGAGTGTGAATCAGAAGAAGTAGAAGAAGGAGAAGGAGAAGGTGAAGTCAGGAGGGTGAATCAGAAGAATCAGAAGAAGGAGAAGGAGAAGGTGAAGTCTGGAGGGTGAAACAGAAGAAGCAGAAGAAAGAGAAGGAGAAGGTGAAGTCTGGAGGGTGAAGCAGAAGAAACAGAAGAAGGAGAAGGAGAAGGTGAAGACTGGAGGGTGAATCAGAAGAAGTAGAAGAAGGAGAAGGAGAAGGTGAAGTCTGGAGGGTGAATCGGAAGAAGCAGAAGAAGGAGAAGGAGAAGATGAAGTCTGGAGGGTGAATCAGAAGAAGTAGAAGAAGGAGAAGGAGAAGCTGAAGTCTGGAGGGTGAATCAGAAGTAGTAGAAGAAGGAGAAGGAGAAGGTGAAGTCTGGAGGTTGAATCAGAAGAAACAGAAGAAGGAGAAGGAGAAGGTGAAGTCTGGAGGGTGAATCAGAAGAAGTAGAAGAAGGAGAAGGAGAAGGTTTTGTCTGGAGGGTGAATCAGAAGAAGTAGACGAAGGAGAAGGAGAAGGTGAAGTCTGGAGGGTGAATCAGAAGAAGCAGAAGAAGGAGATGGAGAAGGTGAAGTCTGGAGGGTGAATCAGAAGAAGTAGAAGAAGGAGAAGGAGAAGGTGAAGTCTGGAGGGTGAATCAGAAGAAGCAGAAGAAGGAGAAGGAGAAGGTGAAGTCTGGAGGGTGAATCAGAAGAAGTAGAAGAAGGAGAAGGAGAAGATGAAGTCTGGAGGGTGAATCAGAAGAAACAGAAGAAGGAGAAGGAGAAGGTGAAGTCTGGAGGGTGAATCAGAAGAAGTAGAAGAAGGAGAAGGAGAAGGTGTAGTCTGGAGGGTGAATCAGAAGAAGTAGACGAAGGAGAAGGAGAAGGTGAAGTCTGGAGGGTGAATCAGAAGAAGCAGAAGAAGGAGAAGGAGAAGGTGAAGTCTGGAGGGTGAATCAGAAGAAGTAGAAGAAGGAGAAGGAGAAGGTGAAGTCTGGAGGGTGAATCAGAAGAAGCAGAAGAAGGAGAAGGAGAAGGTGAAGTCTGGAGGGTGAATCAGAAGAAGCAGAAGAAGGAGAAGGAGAAGGTGAAGTCTGGAGGGTGAATAAGAAGAAGTAGAAGAAGGAGAAGGAGAATTTGAAGTCTGGAGGGTGAAGCAGAAGAAGTAGAAGATGGAGAAGGAGAAGGTGAAGTCAGGAGGGTGAATCAGAAGAAGTAGAAGAAGGAGAAGGAGAAGGTGATGTCAGGAGGGTGAATCAGAAGAAGCAGAAGATGGAGAAGGAGAAGGTGAAGTCTGGAGGGTGAATCAGAAGAATCAGAAGAAGGAGAAGGAGAAGGTGAAGTCTGGAGGGTGAATCAGAAGAAGCAAAGGAAGGAGAAGGAGAAGGTGAAGTCTGGAGGGTGAATCAGAAGAAGCAGAATAAGGAGAAGGAGAAGGTGAAGTCTGGAGGGTGAATCAGAAGAAGCAGAATAAGGAGAAGGAGAAGGTGAAGTCTGGAGGGTGAATCAGAAGAAGCAGAAGAAGGAGAAGGAGAAGGTGAAGTCTGGAGGGTGAATCAGAAGAAGTAGAAGAAGGAGAAGGAGAAGGTGAAGTCTGGAGGGTGAAGCAGAAGAAGTAGAAGAAGGAGAAGGAGAAGGTGAAGTCAGGAGTGTGAATCAGAAGAAGTAGAAGAAGGAGAAGGAGAAGGTGAAGTCAGGAGGGTGAATCAGAAGAAGCAGAAGAAGGAGAAGGAGAAGGTGAAGTCTGGAGGGTGAAACAGAAGAAGCAGAAGAAAGAGAAGGAGAAGGTGAAGTCTGGAGGGTGAAGCAGAAGAAACAGAAGAAGGAGAAGGAGAAGGTGAAGACTGGAGGGTGAAGCAGAAGAAGTAGAAGAAGGAGAAGGAGAAGGTGAAGTCAGGAGTGTGAATCAGAAGAAGTAGAAGAAGGAGAAGGAGAAGGTGAAGTCAGGAGGGTGAATCAGAAGAATCAGAAGAAGGAGAAGGAGAAGGTGAAGTCTGGAGGGTGAAACAAAAGAAGCAGAAGAAAGAGAAGGAGAAGGTGAAGTCTGGAGGGTGAAGCAGAAGAAACAGAAGAAGGAGAAGGAGAAGGTGAAGTCTGGAGGGTGAATCGGAAGAAGCTGAAGAAGGAGAAGGAGAAGATGAAGTCTGGAGGGTGAATCAGAAGAAGTAGAAGAAGGAGAAGGAGAAGCTGAAGTCTGGAGGGTGAATCAGAAGTAGTAGAAGAAGGAGAAGGAGAAGGTGAAGTCTGGAGGGTGAATCAGAAGAAACAGAAGAAGGAGAAGGAGAAGGTGAAGTCTGGAGGGTGAATCAGAAGAAGTAGAAGAAGGAGAAGGAGAAGGTTTTGTCTGGAGGGTGAATCAGAAGAAGTAGACGAAGGAGAAGGAGAAGGTGAAGTCTGGAGGGTGAATCAGAAGAAGCAGAAGAAGGAGATGGAGAAGGTGAAGTCTGGAGGGTGAATCAGAAGAAGTAGAAGAAGGAGAAGGAGAAGGTGAAGTCTGGAGGGTGAATCAGAAGAAGCAGAAGAAGGAGAAGGAGAAGGTGAAGTCTGGAGGGTGAATCAGAAGCAAGCAGAAGAAGGAGAAGGAGAAGGTGAAGTCTGGAGGGTGATTCAGAAGAAGCAGAATAAGGAGAAGGAGAAGGTGATGTCTGGAGAGTGAATCAGAAGAAGCAGAGGAAGGAGAAGGAGAAGGTGAAGTCTGGAGGGTGAATCAGAAGAAGTAGAAGAAGGAGAAGGAGAAGGTGAAGTCTGGAGGGTGAATCAGAAGAAGTAGAAGAAGGAGAAGGAAAAGGTGAAGTCTGGAGGGTGAATCAGAAGAAGTAGAAGAAGGAGAAGGAGAAGGTGAAGTCTGGAGGGTGAAGCAGAAGAAGTAGAAGAAGGAGAAGGAGAAGGTGAAGTCAGGAGGGTGAATCAGAAGATGTAGAAGAAGGAGAAGAAGAAGGTGAAGTCAGGAGGGTGAATCAGAAGAAGCAGAAGAAGGAGAAGGAGAAGGTGAAGTCTGGAGGGTGAATCAGAAGAATCAGAAGAAGGAGAAGGAGAAGGTGAAGTCTGGAGGGTGAATCAGAAGAAGCAGAAGAAAGAGAAGGAGAAGGTGAAGTCTGGAGGGTGAATCAGAAGAAGTAGAAGAAGGAGAAGGAGAAGGTGAAGTCTGGAGGGTGAATCAGAAGAAGCAGAAGAAGGAGAAGGAGAAGGTGAAGTCTGGAGGGTGAATCAGAAGAAGTAGAAGAAAGAGAAGGAGAAGGTGAAGTCTGGAGGGTGAATCAGAAGAAGTAGAAGAAGGAGAAGGAGAAGGTGAAGTCTGGAGGTTGAATCATAAGAAGCAGAAGAAGGAGAAGGAGAAGATGAAGTCTGGAGGGTGAATCAGAAGAAGTAGAAGAAGGAGAAGGAGAAGGTGAAGTCTGGAGGGTGAATCAGAAGTAGTAGAAGAAGGAGAAGGAGAAGGTGAAGTCTGGAGGGTGAATCAGAAGAAACAGAAGAAGGAGAAGGAGAAGGTGAAGTCTGGAGGGTGAATCAGAAGAAGTAGAAGAAGGAGAAGGAGAAGGTGTAGTCTGGAGGGTGAATCAGAAGAAGTAGACGAAGGAGAAGGAGAAGGTGAAGTCTGGAGGGTGAATCAGAAGAAGCAGAAGAAGGAGATGGAGAAGGTGAAGTCTGGAGGGTGAATCAGAAGAAGTAGAAGAAGGAGAAGGAGAAGGTGAAGTCTGGAGGGTGAATCAGAAGAAGCAGAAGAAGGAGAAGGAGAAGGTGAAGTCTGGAGGGTGAATCAGAAGAAGCAGAAGAAGGAGAAGGAGAAGGTGAAGTCTGGAGGGTGATTCAGAAGAAGCAGAATAAGGAGAAGGAGAAGGTGATGTCTGGAGGGTGAATCAGAAGAAGCAGAAGAAGGAGAAGGAGAAGGTGAAGTCTGGAGGGTGAATCAGAAGAAGTAGAAGAAGGAGAAGGAGAAGGTGAAGTCTGGAGGGTGAATCAGAAGAAGTAGAAGAAGGAGAAGGAGAAGGTGAATTCTGGAGGGTGAATCAGAAGAAGTAGAAGAAGGAGAAGGAGAAGGTGAAGTCTGGAGGGTGAAGCAGAAGAAGTAGAAGAAGGAGAAGGAGAAGGTGAAGTCAGGAGGGTGAATCAGAAGATGTAGAAGAAGGAGAAGGAGAAGGTGAAGTCAGGAGGGTGAATCAGAAGAAGCAGAAGAAGGAGAAGGAGAAGGTGGAGTCTGGAGGGTGAATCAGAAGAATCAGAAGAAGGAGAAGGAGAAGGTGAAGTCTGGAGGGTGAATCAGAAGAAGCAGAAGAAAGAGAAGGAGAAGGTGAAGTCTGGAGGGTGAATCAGAAGAAGTAGAAGAAGGAGAAGGAGAAGGTGAAGTCTGGAGGCTGAATCAGAAGAAGCAGAAGAAGGAGAAGGAGAAGGTGAAGTCTGGAGGGTGAATCAGAAGAAGTAGACGAAGGAGAAGGAGAAGGTGAAGTCTGGAGGGTGAATCAGAAGAAGCAGAAGATGGAGATGGAGAAGGTGAAGTCTGGAGGGTGAATCAGAAGAAGTAGAAGAAGGAGAAGGTGAAGGTGAAGTCTGGAGGGTGAATCAGAAGAAGCAGAAGAAGGAGAAGGAGAAGGTGAAGTCTGGAGGGTGAATCAGAAGAAGCAGAAGAAGGAGAAGGAGATGGTGAAGTCTGGAGGGTGATTCAGAAGAAGCAGAATAAGGAGAAGGAGAAGGTGAAGTCTGGAGGGTGAATCAGAAGAAGCAGAAGAAGGAGAAGGAGAAGGTGAAGTCTGGAGGGTTAATCAGAAGAAGTAGAAGAAGGAGAAGGAGAAGGTGAAGTCTGGAGGGTGAATCAGAAGAAGTAGAAGAAGGAGAAGGAGAAGGTGAAGTCTGGAGGGTGAATCAGAAGAAGTAGAAGAAGGAGAAGGAGAAGGTGAAGTCTGGAGGGTGAAGCAGAAGAAGTAGAAGAAGGAGAAGGAGAAGGTGAAGTCAGGAGGGTGAATCAGAAGATGTAGAAGAAGGAGAAGGAGAAGGTGAAGTCAGGAGGGTGAATCAGAAGAAGCAGAAGAAGGAGAAGGAGAAGGTGAAGTCTGGAGGGTGAATCAGAAGAAGCAGAAGAAGGAGAAGGAGAAGGTGAAGTATGGAGGGTGAATCAGAAGAAGCAGAAGAAGGAGAAGGAGAAGGTGAAGTCTGGAGGGTGAATCAGAAGAAGCAGAATAAGGAGAAGGAGAAGGTGAAGTCTGGAGGGTGAATCAGAAGAAGCAGAAGAAGGAGAAGGAGAAGGTGAAGTCTGGAGGGTGAATCAGAAGAAGTAGAAGAAGGAGAAGGAGAAGGTGAAGTCTGGAGGGTGAAGCAGAAGAAGTAGAAGAAGGAGAAGGAGAAGGTGAAGTCAGGAGGGTGAATCAGAAGAAGTAGAAGAAGGAGAAGGAGAAGGTGAAGTCAGGAGGGTGAATCAGAAGAAGCAGGAGAAGGAGATAGAGAAGGTGAAGTCTGGAGTGTGAATCAGAAGAATCAGAAGAAGGAGAAGGAGAAGGTGAAGTCTGGAGGGTGAAGCAGAAGAAGCAGAAGAAAGAGAAGGAGAAGGTGAAGTCTGGAGGGTGAAGCAGAAGAAACAGAAGAAGGAGAAGGAGAAGGTGAAGTCTGGAGGGTGAATCAGAAGAAGTAGAAGAAGGAGAAGGAGAAGGTGAAGTCTGGAGGGTGAAGCAGAAGCAGTAGAAGAAGGAGAAGGAGAAGGTGAAGTCAGGAGGGTGTATCAGAAGAAGAAGAAGAAGGAGAAGGAGAAGGTGAAGTCAGGAGGGTGAATCAGAAGAATCAGAAGAAGGAGAAGGAGAAGGTGAAGTCTGGAGGGTGAATCAGAAGAAGCAGAAGAAAGAGAAGGAGAAGGTGAAGTCTGGAGAGTGAAGCAGAAGAAACAGAAGAAGGAGAAGGAGAAGGTGAAGACTGGAGGGTGAATCAGAAGAAGTAGAAGAAGCAGAAGGAGAAGGTGAAGTCTGGAGGGTGAATCAGATGAAGTAGAAGAAGGAGAAGGAGAAGTTGAAGTCTGGAGGGTGAATCAGAAGAAGCAGAAGAAGGAGAAGGAGAAGGTGAAGTCTGGAGGGTGAATCAGAAGAAGCAGAAGAAGGAGAAGGAGAAGATGAAGTCTGGATGGTGAATCAGAAGAAGTAGAAGAAGGAGAAGGAGAAGGTGAAGTCTGGAGGGTGAATAAGAAGAAGTAGAAGAAGGAGAATGAGAAGATGAAGTCTGGAGGGTGAATCAGAAGAAACAGAAGAAGGAGAAGGAGAAGGTGAAGTCTGGAGGGTGAATCAGAAGAAGTAGAAGAAGGAGAAGGAGAAGGTGTAGTCTGGAGGGTGAATCAGAAGAAGTAGACGAAGGAGAAGGAGAAGGTGAAGTCTGGAGGGTGAATCAGAAGAAGCAGAAGAAGGAGAAGGAGAAGGTGAAGTCTGGAGGGTGAATCAGAAGAAGTAGAAGAAGGAGAAGGAGAAGGTGAAGTCTGGAGGGTGAATCAGAAGAAGCAGAAGAAGGAGAAGGAGAAGGTGAAGTCTGGAGGGTGAATCAGAAGAAGCAGAAGAAGGAGAAGGAGAAGGTGAAGTCTGGAGGGTGAATCAGAAGAAGCAGAATAAGGAGAAGGAGAAGGTGAAGTCTGGACGGTGAATCAGAAGAAGCAGAAGAAGGAGAAGGAGAAGGTGAAGTCTGGAGGGTGAATCAGAAGAAACAGAAGAAGGAGAAGGAGAAGGTGAAGTCTGGAGGGTGAATCAGAAGAAGTAGAAGAAGGAGAAGGAGAAGGTGTAGTCTGGAGGGTGAATCAGAAGAAGTAGACGAAGGAGAAGGAGAAGGTGAAGTCTGGAGGGTGAATCAGAAGAAGCAGAAGAAGGAGAAGGAGAAGGTGAAGTCTGGAGGGTGAATCAGAAGAAGTAGAAGAAGGAGAAGGAGAAGGTGAAGTCTGGAGGGTGAATCAGAAGAAGCAGAATAAGGAGAAGGAGAAGGTGAAGTCTGGAGGGTGAATCAGAAGAAGCAGAAGAAGGAGAAGGAGAAGGTGAAGTCTGGAGGGTGAATCAGAAGAAGTAGAAGAAGGAGAAGGAGAAGATGAAGTCTGGAGGGTGAATCAGAAGAAGTAGAAGAAGGAGAAGGAGAAGGTGAAGTCTGTAGGGTGAATCAGAAGAAGTAGAAGAAGGAGAAGGAGAAGATGAAGTCTGGAGGGTGAATCAGAAGAAACAGAAGAAGGAGAAGGAGAAGGTGAAGTCTGGAGGGTGAATCAGAAGAAGTAGAAGAAGGAGAAGGAGAAGGTGTAGTCTGGAGGGTGAATCAGAAGAAGTAGACGAAGGAGAAGGAGAAGTGTAAGTCTGGAGGGTGAATCAGAAGAAGCAGAAGAAGGAGAAGGAGAAGGTGAAGTCTGGAGGGTGAATCAGAAGAAGTAGAAGAAGGAGAAGGAGAAGGTGAAGTCTGGAGGGTGAATCAGAAGAAGCAGAAGAAGGAGAAGGAGAAGGTGAAGTCTGGAGGGTGAATCAGAAGAAGCAGAAGAAGGAGAAGGAGAAGGTGAAGTCTGGAGGGTGAATCAGAAGAAGTAGAAGAAGGAGAAGGAGAATTTGAAGTCTGGAGGGTGAAGCAGAAGAAGTAGAAGATGGAGAAGGAGAAGGTGAAGTCAGGAGGGTGAATCAGAAGAAGTAGAAGAAGGAGAAGGAGAAGGTGATGTCAGGAGGGTGAATCAGAAGAAGCAGAAGATGGAGAAGGAGAAGGTGAAGTCTGGAGGGTGAATCAGAAGAATCAGAAGAAGGAGAAGGAGAAGGTGAAGTCTGGAGGGTGAATCAGAAGAAGCAAAGGAAGGAGAAGGAGAAGGTGAAGTCTGGAGGGTGAATCAGAAGAAGCAGAATAAGGAGAAGGAGAAGGTGAAGTCTGGAGGGTGAATCAGAAGAAGCAGAATAAGGAGAAGGAGAAGGTGAAGTCTGGAGGGTGAATCAGAAGAAGCAGAAGAAGGAGAAGGAGAAGGTGAAGTCTGGAGGGTGAATCAGAAGAAGTAGAAGAAGGAGAAGGAGAAGGTGAAGTCTGGAGGGTGAAGCAGAAGAAGTAGAAGAAGGAGAAGGAGAAGGTGAAGTCAGGAGGGTGAATCAGAAGAAGTAGAAGAAGGAGAAGGAGAAGGTGAAGTCAGGAGGGTGAATCAGAAGAAGCAGAAGAAGGAGAAGGAGAAGGTGAAGTCTGGAGGGTGAATCAGAAGAATCAGAAGAAGCAGAAGGAGAAGGTGAAGTCTGGAGGGTGAAACAGAAGAAGCAGAAGAAAGAGAAGGAGAAGGTGAAGTCTGGAGGGTGAAGCAGAAGAAACAGAAGAAGGAGAAGGAGAAGGTGAAGTCTGGAGGGTGAATCAGAAGAAGCAGAAGAAAGAGAAGGAGAAGGTGAAGTCTGGAGGGTGAAGCAGAAGAAGTAGAAGAAGGAGAAGGAGAAGGTGAAGTCAGGAGGGTGAATCAGAAGATGTAGAAGAAGGAGAAGGAGAAGGTGAAGTCAGGAGGGTGAATCAGAAGAAGCAGAAGAAGGAGAAGGAGAAGGTGAAGTCTGGAGGGTGAATCAGAAGAAGTAGACGAAGGAGAAGGAGAAGGTGAAGTCTGGAGGGTGAATCAGAAGAAGCAGAAGATGGAGATGGAGAAGGTGAAGTCTGGAGGGTGAATCAGAAGAAGTAGAAGAAGGAGAAGGTGAAGGTGAAGTCTGGAGGGTGAATCAGAAGAAGCAGAAGAAGGAGAAGGAGAAGGTGAAGTCTGGAGGGTGAATCAGAAGAAGCAGAAGAAGGAGAAGGAGATGGTGAAGTCTGGAGGGTGATTCAGAAGAAGCAGAATAAGGAGAAGGAGAAGGTGAAGTCTGGAGGGTGAATCAGAAGAAGCAGAAGAAGGAGAAGGAGAAGGTGAAGTCTGGAGGGTTAATCAGAAGAAGTAGAAGAAGGAGAAGGAGAAGGTGAAGTCTGGAGGGTGAATCAGAAGAAGTAGAAGAAGGAGAAGGAGAAGGTGAAGTCTGGAGGCTGAATCAGAAGAAGTAGAAGAAGGAGAAGGAGAAGGTGAAGTCTGGAGGGTGAAGCAGAAGAAGTAGAAGAAGGAGAAGGAGAAGGTGAAGTCAGGAGGGTGAATCAGAAGATGTAGAAGAAGGAGAAGGAGAAGGTGAAGTCAGGAGGGTGAATCAGAAGAAGCAGAAGAAGGAGAAGGAGAAGGTGAAGTCTGGAGGGTGAATCAGAAGAAGCAGAAGAAGGAGAAGGAGAAGGTGAAGTATGGAGGGTGAATCAGAAGAAGCAGAAGAAGGAGAAGGAGAAGGTGAAGTCTGGAGGGTGAATCAGAAGAAGCAGAATAAGGAGAAGGAGAAGGTGAAGTCTGGAGGGTGAATCAGAAGAAGCAGAAGAAGGAGAAGGAGAAGGTGAAGTCTGGAGGGTGAATCAGAAGAAGTAGAAGAAGGAGAAGGAGAAGGTGAAGTCTGGAGGGTGAAGCAGAAGAAGTAGAAGAAGGAGAAGGAGAAGGTGAAGTCAGGAGGGTGAATCAGAAGAAGTAGAAGAAGGAGAAGGAGAAGGTGAAGTCAGGAGGGTGAATCAGAAGAAGCAGGAGAAGGAGATAGAGAAGGTGAAGTCTGGAGTGTGAATCAGAAGAATCAGAAGAAGGAGAAGGAGAAGGTGAAGTCTGGAGGGTGAAGCAGAAGAAGCAGAAGAAAGAGAAGGAGAAGGTGAAGTCTGGAGGGTGAAGCAGAAGAAACAGAAGAAGGAGAAGGAGAAGGTGAAGTCTGGAGGGTGAATCAGAAGAAGTAGAAGAAGGAGAAGGAGAAGGTGAAGTCTGGAGGGTGAAGCAGAAGCAGTAGAAGAAGGAGAAGGAGAAGGTGAAGTCAGGAGGGTGTATCAGAAGAAGAAGAAGAAGGAGAAGGAGAAGGTGAAGTCAGGAGGGTGAATCAGAAGAATCAGAAGAAGGAGAAGGAGAAGGTGAAGTCTGGAGGGTGAATCAGAAGAAGCAGAAGAAAGAGAAGGAGAAGGTGAAGTCTGGAGAGTGAAGCAGAAGAAACAGAAGAAGGAGAAGGAGAAGGTGAAGACTGGAGGGTGAATCAGAAGAAGTAGAAGAAGGAGAAGGAGAAGGTGTAGTCTGGAGGGTGAATCAGAAGAAGTAGACGAAGGAGAAGGAGAAGGTGAAGTCTGGAGGGTGAATCAGAAGAAGCAGAAGAAGGAGAAGGAGAAGGTGAAGTCTGGAGGGTGAATCAGAAGAAGTAGAAGAAGGAGAAGGAGAAGGTGAAGTCTGGAGGGTGAATCAGAAGAAGCAGAAGAAGGAGAAGGAGAAGGTGAAGTCTGGAGGGTGAATCAGAAGAAGCAGAAGAAGGAGAAGGAGAAGGTGAAGTCTGGAGGGTGAATCAGAAGAAGTAGAAGAAGGAGAAGGAGAATTTGAAGTCTGGAGGGTGAAGCAGAAGAAGTAGAAGATGGAGAAGGAGAAGGTGAAGTCAGGAGGGTGAATCAGAAGAAGTAGAAGAAGGAGAAGGAGAAGGTGATGTCAGGAGGGTGAATCAGAAGAAGCAGAAGATGGAGAAGGAGAAGGTGAAGTCTGGAGGGTGAATCAGAAGAATCAGAAGAAGGAGAAGGAGAAGGTGAAGTCTGGAGGGTGAATCAGAAGAAGCAAAGGAAGGAGAAGGAGAAGGTGAAGTCTGGAGGGTGAATCAGAAGAAGCAGAATAAGGAGAAGGAGAAGGTGAAGTCTGGAGGGTGAATCAGAAGAAGCAGAATAAGGAGAAGGAGAAGGTGAAGTCTGGAGGGTGAATCAGAAGAAGCAGAAGAAGGAGAAGGAGAAGGTGAAGTCTGGAGGGTGAATCAGAAGAAGTAGAAGAAGGAGAAGGAGAAGGTGAAGTCTGGAGGGTGAAGCAGAAGAAGTAGAAGAAGGAGAAGGAGAAGGTGAAGTCAGGAGGGTGAATCAGAAGAAGTAGAAGAAGGAGAAGGAGAAGGTGAAGTCAGGAGGGTGAATCAGAAGAAGCAGAAGAAGGAGAAGGAGAAGGTGAAGTCTGGAGGGTGAATCAGAAGAATCAGAAGAAGCAGAAGGAGAAGGTGAAGTCTGGAGGGTGAAACAGAAGAAGCAGAAGAAAGAGAAGGAGAAGGTGAAGTCTGGAGGGTGAAGCAGAAGAAACAGAAGAAGGAGAAGGAGAAGGTGAAGTCTGGAGGGTGAATCAGAAGAAGCAGAAGAAAGAGAAGGAGAAGGTGAAGTCTGGAGGGTGAAGCAGAAGAAGTAGAAGAAGGAGAAGGAGAAGGTGAAGTCAGGAGGGTGAATCAGAAGATGTAGAAGAAGGAGAAGGAGAAGGTGAAGTCAGGAGGGTGAATCAGAAGAAGCAGAAGAAGGAGAAGGAGAAGGTGAAGTCTGGAGGGTGAATCAGAAGAAGTAGACGAAGGAGAAGGAGAAGGTGAAGTCTGGAGGGTGAATCAGAAGAAGCAGAAGATGGAGATGGAGAAGGTGAAGTCTGGAGGGTGAATCAGAAGAAGTAGAAGAAGGAGAAGGTGAAGGTGAAGTCTGGAGGGTGAATCAGAAGAAGCAGAAGAAGGAGAAGGAGAAGGTGAAGTCTGGAGGGTGAATCAGAAGAAGCAGAAGAAGGAGAAGGAGATGGTGAAGTCTGGAGGGTGATTCAGAAGAAGCAGAATAAGGAGAAGGAGAAGGTGAAGTCTGGAGGGTGAATCAGAAGAAGCAGAAGAAGGAGAAGGAGAAGGTGAAGTCTGGAGGGTTAATCAGAAGAAGTAGAAGAAGGAGAAGGAGAAGGTGAAGTCTGGAGGGTGAATCAGAAGAAGTAGAAGAAGGAGAAGGAGAAGGTGAAGTCTGGAGGCTGAATCAGAAGAAGTAGAAGAAGGAGAAGGAGAAGGTGAAGTCTGGAGGGTGAAGCAGAAGAAGTAGAAGAAGGAGAAGGAGAAGGTGAAGTCAGGAGGGTGAATCAGAAGATGTAGAAGAAGGAGAAGGAGAAGGTGAAGTCAGGAGGGTGAATCAGAAGAAGCAGAAGAAGGAGAAGGAGAAGGTGAAGTCTGGAGGGTGAATCAGAAGAAGCAGAAGAAGGAGAAGGAGAAGGTGAAGTATGGAGGGTGAATCAGAAGAAGCAGAAGAAGGAGAAGGAGAAGGTGAAGTCTGGAGGGTGAATCAGAAGAAGCAGAATAAGGAGAAGGAGAAGGTGAAGTCTGGAGGGTGAATCAGAAGAAGCAGAAGAAGGAGAAGGAGAAGGTGAAGTCTGGAGGGTGAATCAGAAGAAGTAGAAGAAGGAGAAGGAGAAGGTGAAGTCTGGAGGGTGAAGCAGAAGAAGTAGAAGAAGGAGAAGGAGAAGGTGAAGTCAGGAGGGTGAATCAGAAGAAGTAGAAGAAGGAGAAGGAGAAGGTGAAGTCAGGAGGGTGAATCAGAAGAAGCAGGAGAAGGAGATAGAGAAGGTGAAGTCTGGAGTGTGAATCAGAAGAATCAGAAGAAGGAGAAGGAGAAGGTGAAGTCTGGAGGGTGAAGCAGAAGAAGCAGAAGAAAGAGAAGGAGAAGGTGAAGTCTGGAGGGTGAAGCAGAAGAAACAGAAGAAGGAGAAGGAGAAGGTGAAGTCTGGAGGGTGAATCAGAAGAAGTAGAAGAAGGAGAAGGAGAAGGTGAAGTCTGGAGGGTGAAGCAGAAGCAGTAGAAGAAGGAGAAGGAGAAGGTGAAGTCAGGAGGGTGTATCAGAAGAAGAAGAAGAAGGAGAAGGAGAAGGTGAAGTCAGGAGGGTGAATCAGAAGAATCAGAAGAAGGAGAAGGAGAAGGTGAAGTCTGGAGGGTGAATCAGAAGAAGCAGAAGAAAGAGAAGGAGAAGGTGAAGTCTGGAGAGTGAAGCAGAAGAAACAGAAGAAGGAGAAGGAGAAGGTGAAGACTGGAGGGTGAATCAGAAGAAGTAGAAGAAGCAGAAGGAGAAGGTGAAGTCTGGAGGGTGAATCAGATGAAGTAGAAGAAGGAGAAGGAGAAGTTGAAGTCTGGAGGGTGAATCAGAAGAAGCAGAAGAAGGAGAAGGAGAAGGTGAAGTCTGGAGGGTGAATCAGAAGAAGCAGAAGAAGGAGAAGGAGAAGATGAAGTCTGGATGGTGAATCAGAAGAAGTAGAAGAAGGAGAAGGAGAAGGTGAAGTCTGGAGGGTGAATAAGAAGAAGTAGAAGAAGGAGAATGAGAAGATGAAGTCTGGAGGGTGAATCAGAAGAAACAGAAGAAGGAGAAGGAGAAGGTGAAGTCTGGAGGGTGAATCAGAAGAAGTAGAAGAAGGAGAAGGAGAAGGTGTAGTCTGGAGGGTGAATCAGAAGAAGTAGACGAAGGAGAAGGAGAAGGTGAAGTCTGGAGGGTGAATCAGAAGAAGCAGAAGAAGGAGAAGGAGAAGGTGAAGTCTGGAGGGTGAATCAGAAGAAGTAGAAGAAGGAGAAGGAGAAGGTGAAGTCTGGAGGGTGAATCAGAAGAAGCAGAAGAAGGAGAAGGAGAAGGTGAAGTCTGGAGGGTGAATCAGAAGAAGCAGAAGAAGGAGAAGGAGAAGGTGAAGTCTGGAGGGTGAATCAGAAGAAGCAGAATAAGGAGAAGGAGAAGGTGAAGTCTGGACGGTGAATCAGAAGAAGCAGAAGAAGGAGAAGGAGAAGGTGAAGTCTGGAGGGTGAATCAGAAGAAACAGAAGAAGGAGAAGGAGAAGGTGAAGTCTGGAGGGTGAATCAGAAGAAGTAGAAGAAGGAGAAGGAGAAGGTGTAGTCTGGAGGGTGAATCAGAAGAAGTAGACGAAGGAGAAGGAGAAGGTGAAGTCTGGAGGGTGAATCAGAAGAAGCAGAAGAAGGAGAAGGAGAAGGTGAAGTCTGGAGGGTGAATCAGAAGAAGTAGAAGAAGGAGAAGGAGAAGGTGAAGTCTGGAGGGTGAATCAGAAGAAGCAGAATAAGGAGAAGGAGAAGGTGAAGTCTGGAGGGTGAATCAGAAGAAGCAGAAGAAGGAGAAGGAGAAGGTGAAGTCTGGAGGGTGAATCAGAAGAAGTAGAAGAAGGAGAAGGAGAAGATGAAGTCTGGAGGGTGAATCAGAAGAAGTAGAAGAAGGAGAAGGAGAAGGTGAAGTCTGTAGGGTGAATCAGAAGAAGTAGAAGAAGGAGAAGGAGAAGATGAAGTCTGGAGGGTGAATCAGAAGAAACAGAAGAAGGAGAAGGAGAAGGTGAAGTCTGGAGGGTGAATCAGAAGAAGTAGAAGAAGGAGAAGGAGAAGGTGTAGTCTGGAGGGTGAATCAGAAGAAGTAGACGAAGGAGAAGGAGAAGGTGAAGTCTGGAGGGTGAATCAGAAGAAGCAGAAGAAGGAGAAGGAGAAGGTGAAGTCTGGAGGGTGAATCAGAAGAAGTAGAAGAAGGAGAAGGAGAAGGTGAAGTCTGGAGGGTGAATCAGAAGAAGCAGAAGAAGGAGAAGGAGAAGGTGAAGTCTGGAGGGTGAATCAGAAGAAGCAGAAGAAGGAGAAGGAGAAGGTGAAGTCTGGAGGGTGAATCAGAAGAAGTAGAAGAAGGAGAAGGAGAATTTGAAGTCTGGAGGGTGAAGCAGAAGAAGTAGAAGATGGAGAAGGAGAAGGTGAAGTCAGGAGGGTGAATCAGAAGAAGTAGAAGAAGGAGAAGGAGAAGGTGATGTCAGGAGGGTGAATCAGAAGAAGCAGAAGATGGAGAAGGAGAAGGTGAAGTCTGGAGGGTGAATCAGAAGAATCAGAAGAAGGAGAAGGAGAAGGTGAAGTCTGGAGGGTGAATCAGAAGAAGCAAAGGAAGGAGAAGGAGAAGGTGAAGTCTGGAGGGTGAATCAGAAGAAGCAGAATAAGGAGAAGGAGAAGGTGAAGTCTGGAGGGTGAATCAGAAGAAGCAGAATAAGGAGAAGGAGAAGGTGAAGTCTGGAGGGTGAATCAGAAGAAGCAGAAGAAGGAGAAGGAGAAGGTGAAGTCTGGAGGGTGAATCAGAAGAAGTAGAAGAAGGAGAAGGAGAAGGTGAAGTCTGGAGGGTGAAGCAGAAGAAGTAGAAGAAGGAGAAGGAGAAGGTGAAGTCAGGAGGGTGAATCAGAAGAAGTAGAAGAAGGAGAAGGAGAAGGTGAAGTCAGGAGGGTGAATCAGAAGAAGCAGAAGAAGGAGAAGGAGAAGGTGAAGTCTGGAGGGTGAATCAGAAGAATCAGAAGAAGCAGAAGGAGAAGGTGAAGTCTGGAGGGTGAAACAGAAGAAGCAGAAGAAAGAGAAGGAGAAGGTGAAGTCTGGAGGGTGAAGCAGAAGAAACAGAAGAAGGAGAAGGAGAAGGTGAAGACTGGAGGGTGAATCAGAAGAAGTAGAAGAAGGAGAAGGAGAAGGTGAAGTCTGGAGGGTGAATCAGAAGAAGTAGAAGAAGCAGAAGGAGAAGGTGAAGTCTGGAGGGTGAATCAGAAGAAGCAGAAGAAGGAGAAGGAGAAGGTGAAGTCTGGAGGGTGAATCAGAAGAAGCAGAAGAAGGAGAAGGAGAAGATGAAGTCTGGAGGGTGAATCAGAAGAAGTAGAAGAAGGAGAAGGAGAAGGTGAAGTCTGGAGGGTGAATCAGAAGTAGTAGAAGAAGGAGAAGGAGAAGGTGAAGTCTGGAGGGTGAATCAGAAGAAACAGAAGGAGGAGAAGGAGAAGGTGAAGTCTGGAGGGTGAATCAGAAGAAGTAGAAGAAGGAGAAGGAGAAGGTGTTGTCTGGAGGGTGAATCAGAAGAAGTAGACGAAGGAGAAGGAGAAGGTGAAGTCTGGAGGGTGAATCAGAAGAAGCAGAAGAAGGAGAAGGAGAAGGTGAAGTCAGGAGGGTGAATCAGAAGAAGTAGAAGAAGGAGAAGGAGAAGGTGAAGTCAGGAGGGTGAATCAGAAGAAGCAGGAGAAGGAGATAGAGAAGGTGAAGTCTGGAGGGTGAATCAGAAGAATCAGAAGAAGGAGAAGAAGAAGGTGAAGTCTGGAGGGTGAAGCAGAAGAAGCAGAAGAAAGAGAAGGAGAAGGTGAAGTCTGGAGGGTGAAGCAGAAGAAACAGAAGAAGGAGAAGGAGAAGGTGAAGTCTGGAGGGTGAATCAGAAGAAGTAGAAGAAGGAGAAGGAGAAGGTGAAGTCTGGAGGGTGAATCAGAAGAAGCAGAAGAAGGAGAAGGAGAAGGTGAAGTCTGGAGGGTGAATCAGAAGAAGCAGAAGAAGGAGAAGGAGAAGATGAAGTCTGGAGGGTGAATCAGAAGAAGTAGAAGAAGGAGAAGGAGTAGGTGAGGTCTGGAGGGTGAATCAGAAGAAGCAGAAGAAGGAGAAGGAGAAGGTGAAGTCTGGAGGGTGAATCAGAAGAAGCAGAAGAAGGAGAAGGAGAAGGTGAAGTCTGGAGGGTGAATCAGAAGAAGCAGAAGAAGGAGAAGGAGAAGGTGAAGTCAGGAGGGTGAATCAGAAGAAGCAGAAGAAGGAGAAGGAGAAGGTGAAGTTAGGAGGGTGAATCAGAAGAAGCAGAAGAAGGAGAAGGAGCAGGTGAAGTCAGGGGGGTGTAGCAGAAGAAGTAGAAGAAGGAGGAGCAGAAGGTGAAGTCAGGACGGTGAAGCAGAAGAAGCAGAAGAAGGAGAAGGAGAAGGTGAAGCCTGGAGGGCGCAGCAGAAGAAGCAGAGGAAGGAGAAGGAGAAGGTGAAGTCTGGAGTGTGAAGCAGAAGAAACAGAAGAAGGAGAAGGAGAAGGTGAAGTCTGGAGGGTGAATCAGAAGAAGTAGAAGAAGGAGAAGGAGAAGGTGAAGTCTGGAGGGTGAAGCAGAAGCAGTAGAAGAAGGAGAAGGAGAAGGTGAAGTCAGGAGGGTGAATCAGAAGAAGAAGAAGAAGGAGAAGGAGAAGGTGAAGTCAGGAGGGTGAATCAGAAGAATCAGAAGAAGGAGAAGGAGAAGGTGAAGTCTGGAGGGTGAATCAGAAGAAGCAGAAGAAAGAGAAGGAGAAGGTGAAGTCTGGAGAGTGAAGCAGAAGAAACAGAAGAAGGAGAAGGAGAAGGTGAAGACTGGAGGGTGAATCAGAAGAAGTAGAAGAAGCAGAAGGAGAAGGTGAAGTCTGGAGGGTGAATCAGAAGAAGCAGAAGAAGGAGAAGGAGAAGATGAAGTCTGGATGGTGAAACAGAAGAAGTAGAAGAAGGAGAAGGAGAAGGTGAAGTCTGGAGGGTGAATCAGAAGAAGTAGAAGAAGGAGAAGGAGAAGATGAAGTCTGGAGGGTGAATCAGAAGAAACAGAAGAAGGAGAAGGAGAAGGTGAAGTCTGGAGGGTGAATCAGAAGAAGTAGAAGAAGGAGAAGGAGAAGGTGTAGTCTGGAGGGTGAATCAGAAGAAGTAGACGAAGGAGAAGGAGAAGGTGAAGTCTGGAGGGTGAATCAGAAGAAGCAGAAGAAGGAGAAGGAGAAGGTGAAGTCTGGAGGGTGAATCAGAAGAAGTAGAAGAAGGAGAAGGAGAAGGTGAAGTCTGGAGGGTGAATCAGAAGAAGCAGAAGAAGGAGAAGGAGAAGGTGAAGTCTGGAGGGTGAATCAGAAGAAGCAGAAGAAGGAGAAGGAGAAGGTGAAGTCTGGAGGGTGAATCAGAAGAAGCAGAATAAGGAGAAGGAGAAGGTGAAGTCTGGACGGTGAATCAGAAGAAGCAGAAGAAGGAGAAGGAGAAGGTGAAGTCTGGAGGGTGAATCAGAAGAAACAGAAGAAGGAGAAGGAGAAGGTGAAGTCTGGAGGGTGAATCAGAAGAAGTAGAAGAAGGAGAAGGAGAAGGTGTAGTCTGGAGGGTGAATCAGAAGAAGTAGACGAAGGAGAAGGAGAAGGTGAAGTCTGGAGGGTGAATCAGAAGAAGCAGAAGAAGGAGAAGGAGAAGGTGAAGTCAGGACGGTGAAGCAGAAGAAGCAGAAGAAGGAGAAGGAGAAGGTGAAGCCTGGAGGGCGCAGCAGAAGAAGCAGAGGAAGGAGAAGGAGAAGTTGAAGTCTGGAGGGTGAAGCAGAAGAAACAGAAGAAGGAGAAGGAGAAGGTGAAGACTGGAGGGTGAATCAGAAGAAGTAGAAGAAGGAGAATGAGAAGGTGAAGTCTGGAGGGTGAATCAGAAGAAGCAGAAGAAGGAGAAGTAGAAGGTGAAGTCTGGAGGGTGAATCAGAAGAAGTAGAAGAAGGAGAAGGAGAAGGTGAAGTCTGGAGGGTGAAGCAGAAGCAGTAGAAGAAGGAGAAGGAGAAGGTGAAGTCAGGAGGGTGAATCA
Source organism: Somniosus microcephalus (assembly GCF_052327205.1). NCBI lineage: Eukaryota > Metazoa > Chordata > Chondrichthyes > Squaliformes > Somniosidae > Somniosus > Somniosus microcephalus. Next base: position 161,264 of record NW_028225503.1, read on the forward strand.
GAAGAAGAAGAAGAAGGAGAAGGAGAAGGTGAAGTCAGGAGGGTGAATCAGAAGAAGCAGAAGAAGGAGAAGGAGAAGGTGAAGTCTGGAGGGTGAATCAGAAGAATCAGAAGAAGGAGAAGGAGAAGGTGAAGTCTGGAGGGTGAATCAGAAGAAGCAGAAGAAAGAGAAGGAGAAGGTGAAGTCTGGAGGGTGAAGCAGAAGAAACAGAAGAAGGAGAAGGAGAAGGTGAAGACTGGAGGGTGAATCAGAAGAAGTAGAAGAAGCAGAAGGAGAAGGTGAAGTCTGGAGGGTGAATCAGAAGAAGTAGAAGAAGGAGAAGGAGAAGTTGAAGTCTGGAGGGTGAATCAGAAGAAGCAGAAGAAGGAGAAGGAGAAGGTGAAGTCTGGAGGGTGAATCAGAAGAAGCAGAAGAAGGAGAAGGAGAAGATGAAGTCTGGATGGTGAATCAGAAGAAGTAGAAGAAGGAGAAGGAGAAGGTGAAGTCTGGAGGGTGAATCAGACGAAGTAGAAGAAGGAGAAGGAGAAGATGAAGTCTGGAGGGTGAATCAGAAGAAACAGAAGAAGGAGAAGGAGAAGGTGAAGTCTGGAGGGTGAATCAGAAGAAGTAGAAGAAGGAGAAGGAGAAGGTGTAGTCTGGAGGGTGAATCAGAAGAAGTAGACGAAGGAGAAGGAGAAGGTGAAGTCTGGAGGGTGAATCAGAAGAAGCAGAAGAAGGAGAAGGAGAAGGTGAAGTCTGGAGGGTGAATCAGAAGAAGTAGAAGAAGGAGAAGGTGAAGTCTGGAGGGTGAATCAGAAGAAGCAGAAGAAGGAGAAGGAGAAGGTGAAGTCTGGAGGGTGAATCAGAAGAAGCAGAAGAAGGAGAAGGAGAAGGTGAAGTCTGGAGGGTGAATCAGAAAAAGCAGAATAAGGAGAAGGAGAAGGTGAAGTCTGGAGGGTGAATCAGAAGAAGCAGAAGAAGGAGAAGGAGAAGGTGAAGTCTGGAGGGTGAATCAGAAGAAGTAGAAGAAGGAGAAGGAGAAGATGAAGTCTGGAGGGTGAATCAGAAGAAGTAGAAGAAGGAGAAGGAGAAGGTGAAGTCTGGAGGGTGAATCAGAAGAAGTAGAAGAAGGAGAAGGAGAAGATGAAGTCTGGAGGGTGAATCAGAAGAAACAGAAGAAGGAGAAGGAGAAGGTGAAGTCTGGAGGGTGAATCAGAAGAAGTAGAAGAAGGAGAAGGAGAAGGTGTAGTCTGGAGGGTGAATCAGAAGAAGTAGACGAAGGAGAAGGAGAAGGTGAAGTCTGGAGGGTGAATCAGAAGAAGCAGAAGAAGGAGAAGGAGAAGGTGAAGTCTGGAGGGTGAATCAGAAGAAGTAGAAGAAGGAGAAGGAGAAGGTGAATTCTGGAGGGTGAATCAGAAGAAGCAGAACAAGGAGAAGGAGAAGGTGAAGTCTGGAGGGTGAATCAGAAGAAGCAGAAGAAGGAGAAGGAGAAGGTGAAGTCTGGAGGGTGAATCAGAAGAAGTAGAAGAAGGAGAAGGAGAAGATGAAGTCTGGAGGGTGAATCAGAAGAATAGAAGAAGGAGAAGGAGAAGGTGAAGTCTGGAGGGTGAATCAGAAGAAGTAGAAGAAGGAGAAGGAGAAGATGAAGTCTGGAGGGTGAATCAGAAGAAACAGAAGAAGGAGAAGGAGAAGGTGAAGTCTGGAGGGTGAATCAGAAGAAGTAGAAGAAGTAGAAGGAGAAGGTGTAGTCTGGAGGGTGAATCAGAAGAAGTAGACGAAGGAGAAGGAGAAGGTGAAGTCTGGAGGGTGAATCAGAAGAAGCAGAAGAAGGAGAAGGAGAAGGTGAAGTCTGGAGGGTGAATCAGAAGAAGTAGAAGAAGGAGAAGGAGAAGGTGAAGTCTGGAGGGTGAATCAGAAGAAGCAGAAGAAGGAGAAGGAGAAGGTGAAGTCTGGAGGGTGAATCAGAAGAAGCAGAAGAAGGAGAAGGAGAAGGTGAAGTCTGGAGTGTGAATCAGAAGAAGTAGAAGAAGGAGAAGGAGAATTTGAAGTCTGGAGGGTGAAGCAGAAGAAGTAGAAAATGGAGAAGGAGAAGGTGAAGTCAGGAGGGTGAATCAGAAGAAGTAGAAGAAGGAGAAGGAGAAGGTGATGTCAGGAGGGTGAATCAGAAGAAGCAGAAGATGGAGAAGGAGAAGGTGAAGTCTGGAGGGTGAATCAGAAGAAGCAGAAGAAGGAGAAGGAGAAGGTGAAGTCTGGAGGGTGAATCAGAAGAAGCAGAAGAAGGAGAAGGAGAAGGTGAAGTCTGGAGGGTGAATCAGAAGAAGCAGAATAAGGAGAAGGAGAATGTGAAGTCTGGAGGGTGAATCAGAAGAAGCAGAAGAAGGAGAAGGAGAAGGTGAAGTCTGGAGGGTGAATCAGAAGAAGTAGAAGAAGGAGAAGGAGAAGATGAAGTCTGGAGGGTGAATCAGAAGAAGTAGAAGAAGGAGAAGGAGAAGGTGAAGTCTGGAGGGTGAATCAGAAGAAGTAGAAGAAGGAGAAGGAGAAGATGAAGTCTGGAGGGTGAATCAGAAGAAACAGAAGAAGGAGAAGGAGAAGGTGAAGTCTGGAGGGTGAATCAGAAGAAGTAGAAGAAGGAGAAGGAGAAGGTGTACCAACGACGTAGCTAAAAAAAGGGAAGAGGTCCTACAAGTAGAATTTAGGGAGTTAGGAGCCAAGCTAAAAAGTAGGACCTCGAAGGTAGTAATCTCTGGATTACTACCAGTGCCACGTGCTAGTAAGAGTACAGAGAACAGGATAGTTAGGCTAAATACGTGGCTTGAGCAGTGGTGTAAGAGGGAGGGTTTTAAATTTTTGAGGCATTGGAACCAGTTTTGTGGTAGGTGTGACCTATACAAAAGGGACGGTCTACACCTGTGCAGAGATGGAACTGATGTTCTCGGGGTAATTTTTGATAAAGCAGTTCGGGAGCATTTAAACTAGTATGGCAGGGGGCTAGAAACCTATGTAGTGAAATAGAGGAAAGTGAAAGGCAGACAGAAATAAATGGTAAAAGGGTGAGGAACAAAAAACAAAGGGCCAAACTAATTCATAAAAAATGTGAGCATAAAAAAAGCCTGAGGGTTTTATACCTTAATGCGAGAAGCATCAGGAACAAGGTAGATGAATTAGCTGTGGAAATAGAGGTTAATAATTATGATCTAATTGGGATTACGGAAACATGGTTGCAGGGTGAGCAGGGCTGGGAGCTTAACATACAGGGGTATTCAGTATTTAGGAAGGATCGACAAAAAAGAAAGGGAGGAGGGGTAGCATTGCTAGTAAAAGAGGGGATAAATGCAATTGAAAGGAAGGATATTAACTCAGTTAATACAGAATCTATATGGGTGGAGCTAAGAAATAGCGAGGGGCGAAAAACATTAATAGGAGTGGTATATAGGCCTCCAAATAGTAAAATAGAGGTTAGGGAGGGCATCACGAGGGAAATTAGAGAAGCGTGCAATAAGAGCACAGATGTCATCATAGGTGACTTTAACTTACATATAGATTGGACTAGCCTAATCAGTAAAAATAATGAGGAGGAGGAATTCCTTGAGTGTTTAAGGGATGGTTATCTGGATCAATATGTCGAGGAACCAACTCGGGAACAGGCTATATTGGACTGGGTACTGTGCAATGAGAAGGGACTAATCAGTAATCTTGTTGTACGGGGACCCTTGGGTCAGAGCGATCATAACATGATCGATTTCTCACTCGAAATGGAGAGCGAAGAAATTGACTCAGAGACTAAGGTCCTGAATTTAAACAAGGGGAATTATGATGCCATGAGACGGGAACTGAGTAGGTCTGATTGGACAACGTTCCTGGGAGGACTGGAGGTAGATAAACAATGGCAAACATTTAAAGATAGAATGACAAAATTGCAAAAATTGTTTATACCAATCTGGCATAAAAGGAAATCTAAAAAGGTGACTCAACCGTGGATAACAGGGGAAATTAGAGACAGCATAAAATCCAAAGATAGGGCATATAAAATAGCCAAAAAAAGCGCCAGAGCGGAAGATTGGGAACAGTTTAAGATAGAGCAAAGGAGGGCAAAGGGCATGATCAAGAGGGGCAAAATAGCTTACGAAAATAAGCTGGCGGAAAATATAAAAACTAACTCCAAAAGCTTTTATAAATATATCAAAAGGAAAAGACTGGTGAAAACCAAAGTTGGTCCATTGCAGTCAGATACGGGGGAATATATAATGGGAAATAAGGAAATGGCAGATCAACTAAATGCATACTTTGGGTCAGTCTTTACGAAGGAAGACACAAAAAACCTCCCTGGGATATCGGGAAAAATAGGGACATTGGCAAAGGAGGAACTGACGCAAATCAATATCTCTAAGGATATGGTGTTAAGGAAGCTAAAGGGATTGAAGGTGGACAAATCCCCAGGGCCTGATAACATGCATCCTAGGGTACTGAAGGAGGTGGCCCTAGAGATAGCGGATGCACTAAGGATGATTTTTCAGAATTCATTAGACTCGGGAACAGTGCCGATGGATTGGAGGGTAGCTAACGTTACCCCACTATTCAAAAAGGGGGGTAGGGAAAAAGCAGGTAATTACAGACCTGTAAGCCTTACATCAGTTGTGGGCAAAATGCTGGAGTCCATCATTAAGGATGAAATAGCGGAGCACTTAGCAAATGGGGACAGGATAGGACAGAGTCAACATGGATTTACAAAGGGTAAATCGTGCTTGACTAATCTATTGGAATTTTTTGAGGGAGTAACTGGTAGAATAGATGGGGGAGAGCCAGTAGATGTGGTGTACCTGGACTTCCAAAAGGCCTTCGATAAGGTCCCACATAAAAGATTAGCATGGAAAATTGAGGCTCATGGGATAAAGGGGAAAGTTTTGGCGTGGATAGGGAACTGGCTGTCAGATAGAAAACAGAGAGTTGGAATAAACGGCTCATTTTCTGAATGGCAGGCAGTAACAAGTGGGGTACCACAGGGATCTGTCCTGGGCCCCCAGCTGTTCACAATTTACATTAATGACCTGGATCAGGGAGTCGGATGCAGCATTTCCAAATTTGCAGACGACACTAAACTAGGAGGTGGGGTGGGCTCAGAGGAAGAGACCAGGAAGCTCCAGAGCGATTTGGACAGACTGGGCGATTGGGCGGATAAATGGCAGATGCACTATAATGTGGACAAGTGCGAAGTTATCCACCTTGGGTGCAGGAACGGGAGGGCAAATTATTATTTAAATGGCAATAGATTGGGAGAGGGGGAAGTACAGAGAGACCTGGGTGTTCTTGTACACCAGTCACTGAAGGCGAGCATGCAGGTGCAACAGGCGGTCAAGAAGGCAAACGGTATGCTGGCCTTCATAGCAAAAGGGTTAGAATACAGGAACAGGGATACCTTGCTGCAGCTGTACAGGGCACTGGTGAGACCACACCTCGAGTACTGTGTACAGTTTTGGTCGCCTCATCTGAGGAAGGATGTTCTTGCCATGGAGGGGGTGCAGCGGCGATTCACCAGGCTGATACCAGGAATGGCGGGAATGACCTATGAGGAGAGACTATGTAGTTTAGGGATGTACACACTGGAGTTTAGAAGATTGAGAGGGGACCTCATAGAAGTGTATAAAATTCTGACAGGTCTAGACAGACTGGATGCAGAAGGAATGTTTCCCTTGGCGGGTGAGAACAGAACTAGAGGACATAATTTAAGGATAAGGGCTAAACCATTTAGGACAGAGATGAGGGGGAATTTCTTCACTCAGAGAGTGGTGAACCTGTGGAACTCATTGCCACAGAGGGCAGTGTACGCCAACTCATTAAATATATTTAAGAGGGAATTAGATATATTTCTACGGGCAAAAGGGGTTAAGGGTTACGGAGAGAAGGCGGGGACGGGATACTGAATTAAAGGATCAGCCATGATCTCATTAAATGGCGGAGCAGGCACGAAGGGCCGAATGGCCTACTCCTGCTCCTATCTTCTATGTATCTATGTATATGTGTAGTCTGGAGGGTGAATCAGAAGAAGTAGACGAAGGAGAAGGAGAAGGTGAAGTCTGGAGGGTGAATCAGAAGAAGCAGAAGAAGGAGAAGGAGAAGGTGAAGTCTGGAGGGTGAATCAGAAGAAGTAGAAGAAGGAGAAGGAGAAGGTGAATTCTGGAGGGTGAATCAGAAGAAGCAGAACAAGGAGAAGGAGAAGGTGAAGTCTGGAGGGTGAATCAGAAGAAGCAGAAGAAGGAGAAGGAGAAGGTGAAGTCTGGAGGGTGAATCAGAAGAAGTAGAAGAAGGAGAAGGAGAAGATGAAGTCTGGAGGGTGAATCAGAAGAAGTAGAAGAAGGAGAAGGAGAAGATGAAGTCTGGAGGGTGAATCAGAAGAAGTAGAAGAAGGAGAAGGAGAAGATGAAGTCTGGAGGGTGAATCAGAAGAAACAGAAGAAGGAGAAGGAGAAGGTGAAGTCTGGAGGGTGAATCAGAAGAAGTAGAAGAAGTAGAAGGAGAAGGTGTAGTCTGGAGGGTGAATCAGAAGAAGTAGACGAAGGAGAAGGAGAAGGTGAAGTCTGGAGGGTGAATCAGAAGAAGCAGAAGAAGGAGAAGGAGAAGGTGAAGTCTGGAGGGTGAATCAGAAGAAGTAGAAGAAGGAGAAGGAGAAGGTGAAGTCTGGAGGGTGAATCAGAAGAAGCAGAAGAAGGAGAAGGAGAAGGTGAAGTCTGGAGGGTGAATCAGAAGAAGCAGAAGAAGGAGAAGGAGAAGGTGAAGTCTGGAGTGTGAATCAGAAGAAGTAGAAGAAGGAGAAGGAGAATTTGAAGTCTGGAGGGTGAAGCAGAAGAAGTAGAAAATGGAGAAGGAGAAGGTGAAGTCAGGAGGGTGAATCAGAAGAAGTAGAAGAAGGAGAAGGAGAAGGTGATGTCAGGAGGGTGAATCAGAAGAAGCAGAAGATGGAGAAGGAGAAGGTGAAGTCTGGAGGGTGAATCAGAAGAATCAGAAGAAGGAGAAGGAGAAGGTGAAGTCTGGAGGGTGAATCAGAAGAAGCAAAGGAAGGAGAAGGAGAAGGTGAAGTCTGGAGGGTGAATCAGAAGAAGCAGAATAAGGAGAAGGAGAAGGTGAAGTCTGGAGGGTGAATCAGAAGAAGCAGAATAAGGAGAAGGAGAAGGTGAAGTCTGGAGGGTGAATCAGAAGAAGCAGAAGAAGGAGAAGGAGAAGGTGAAGTCTGGAGGGTGAATCAGAAGAAGTAGAAGAAGGAGAAGGAGAAGGTGAAGTCTGGAGGGTGAATCAGAAGAAACAGAAGGAGGAGAAGGAGAAGGTGAAGTCTGGAGGGTGAATCAGAAGAAGTAGAAGAAGGAGAAGGAGAAGGTGTTGTCTGGAGGGTGAATCAGAAGAAGTAGACGAAGGAGAAGGAGAAGGTGAAGCCTGGAGGGTGAATCAGAAGAAGCAGAAGAAGGAGATGGAGAAGGTGAAGTCTGGAGGGTGAATCAGAAGAAGTAGAAGAAGGAGAAGGAGAAGGAGAAGTCTGGAGGGTGAATCAGAAGAAGCAGAAGAAGGAGAAGGAGAAGGTGAAGTCTGGAGGGTGAATCAGAAGAAGCAGAAGAAGGAGAAGGAGAAGGTGAAGTCTGGAGGGTGATTCAGAAGAAGCAGAATAAGGAGAAGGAGAAGGTGATGTCTGGAGGGTGAATCAGAAGAAGCACAAGAAGGAGAAGGAGAAGGTGAAGTCTGGAGGGTGAATCAGAAGAAGTAGAAGAAGGAGAAGGAGAAGGTGAAGTCTGGAGGGTGAATCAGAAGAAGTAGAAGAAGGAGAAGGAGAAGGTGAAGTCTGGAGGGTGAATCAGAAGAAGTAGAAGAAGGAGAAGGAGAAGGTGAAGTCTGGAGGGTGAAGCAGAAGAAGTAGAAGAAGGAGAAGGAGAAGGTGAAGTCAGGAGGGTGAATCAGAAGATGTAGAAGAAGGAGAAGGAGAAGGTGAAGTCAGGAGGGTGAATCAGAAGAAGCAGAAGAAGGAGAAGGAGAAGGTGAAGTCTGGAGGGTGAATCAGAAGAATCAGAAGAAGGAGAAGGAGAAGGTGAAGTCTGGAGGGTGAATCAGAAGAAGCAGAAGAAGGAGAAGGAGAAGGTGAAGTCTGGAGGGTGTATCAGAAGAAGTAGAAGAAGGAGAAGGAGAAGGTGAAGTCTGGAGGGTGAAGCAGAAGAAGTAGAAGAAGGAGAAGGAGAAGGTGAAGTCAGGAGGGTGAATCAGAAGAAGTAGAAGAAGGAGAAGGAGAAGGTGAAGTCTGGAGGGTGAATCAGAAGAAGTAGAAGAAGGAGAAGGAGAAGATGAAGTCTGGAGGGTGAATCAGAAGAAGCAGAAGAAGGAGAAGGAGAAGGTGAAGTCTGGAGGGTGAATCAGAAGAAGCAGAAGAAGGAGAAGGAGAAGATTAAGTCTGGAGGGTGAATCAGAAGAAGTAGAAGAAGGAGAAGGAGAAGGTGAGGTCTGGAGGGTGAATCAGAAGAAGCAGAAGAAGGAGAAGGAGAAGGTGAAGTCTGGAGGGTGAATCAGAAGAAGCAGAAGAAGGAGAAGGAGAAGGTGAAGTCTGGAGGGTGAATCAGAAGAAGCAGAAGAAGGAGAAGGAGAAGGTGAAGTCAGGAGGGTGAATCAGAAGAAGCAGAAGAAGGAGAAGGAGAAGGTGAAGTTAGGAGGGTGAATCAGAAGAAGCAGAAGAAGGAGAAGGAGCAGGTGAAGTCAGGGGGTGTAGCAGAAGAAGTAGAAGAAGGAGAAGGAGAAGGTGAAGTCAGGACGGTGAAGCAGAAGAAGCAGAAGAAGGAGAAGGGGAAGGTGAATCCTGGAGGGCGCAGCAGAAGAAGCAGAAGAAGGAGAAGGAGAAGGTGAAGTCTGGAGTGTGAAGCAGAAGAAGCAGAAGAAGGAGAAGGAGAAGGTGAAGTCTGGAGGGCGCAGCAGAAGAAGCAGAAGAAGGAGAATGAGAAGGTGAAGTCTGGAGGGTGAATCAGAAGAAGCAGAAGAAGGAGAAGGAGAAGGTGAAGTCTGGAGGGTGAATCAGAAGAAGTAGAAGAAGGAGAAGGAGAAGGTGAAGTCTGGAGGGTGAAGCAGAAGCAGTAGAAGAAGGAGAAGGAGAAGGTGAAGTCAGGAGGGTGAATCAGAAGAAGCAGAAGAAGGAGAAGGAGAAGGTGAAGTCTGGAGGGTGAATCATAAGAATCAGAAGAAGGAGAAGGAGAAGGTGAAGTCTGGAGGGTGAAACAGAAGAAGCAGAAGAAAGAGAAGGAGAAGGTGAAGTCTGGAGGGTGAAGCAGAAGAAACAGAAGAAGGAGAAGGAGAAGGTGAAGACTGGAGGGTGAATCAGAAGAAGTAGAAGAAGCAGAAGGAGAAGGTGAAGTCTGGAGGGTGAATCAGAAGAAGTAGAAGAAGGAGAAGGAGAAGTTGAAGTCTGGAGGGTGAATCAGAAGAAGCAGAAGAAGGAGAAGGAGAAGGTGAAGTCTGGAGGGTGAATCAGAAGAAGCAGAAGAAGGAGAAGGAGAAGATGAAGTCTGGATGGTGAATCAGAAGAAGTAGAAGAAGGAGAAGGAGAAGGTGAAGTCTGGAGGGTGAATCAGAAGAAGTAGAAGAAGGAGAAGGAGAAGATGAAGTCTGGAGGGTGAATCAGAAGAAACAGAAGAAGGAGAAGGAGAAGGTGAAGTCTGGAGGGTGAATCAGAAGAAGTAGAAGAAGGAGAAGGAGAAGGTGTAGTCTGGAGGGTGAATCAGAAGAAGTAGACGAAGGAGAAGGAGAAGGTGAAGTCTGGAGGGTGAATCAGAAGAAGCAGAAGAAGGAGAAGGAGAAGGTGAAGTCTGGAGGGTGAATCAGAAGAAGTAGAAGAAGGAGAAGGAGAAGGTGAAGTCTGGAGGGTGAATCAGAAGAAGCAGAAGAAGGAGAAGGAGAAGGTGAAGTCTGGAGGGTGAATCAGAAGAAGCAGAAGAAGGAGAAGGAGAAGGTGAAGTCTGGAGGGTGAATCAGAAGAAGCAGAATAAGGAGAAGGAGAAGGTGAAGTCTGGAGGGTGAATCAGAAGAAGCAGAAGAAGGAGAAGGAGAAGGTGAAGTCTGGAGGGTGAATCAGAAGAAGTAGAAGAAGGAGAAGGAGAAGATGAAGTCTGGAGGGTGAATCAGAAGCAGTAGAAGAAGGAGAAGGAGAAGGTGAAGTCTGGAGGGTGAATCAGAAGAAGTAGAAGAAGGAGAAGGAGAAGATGAAGTCTGGAGGGTGAATCAGAAGAAACAGAAGAAGGAGAAGGAGAAGGTGAAGTCTGGAGGGTGAATCAGAAGAAGTAGAAGAAGGAGAAGGAGAAGGTGTAGTCTGGAGGGTGAATCAGAAGAAGTAGACGAAGGAGAAGGAGAAGGCGAAGTCTGGAGGGTGAATCAGAAGAAGCAGAAGAAGGAGAAGGAGAAGGTGAAGTCTGGAGGGTGAATCAGAAGAAGTAGAAGAAGGAGAAAGAGAAGGTGAAGTCTGGAGGGTGAATCAGAAGAAGCAGAATTAGGAGAAGGAGACGGTGAAGTCTGGAGGGTGAATCAGAAGAAGCAGAAGAAGGAGAAGGAGAAGGTGAAGTCTGGAGGGTGAATCAGAAGAAGTAGAAGAAGGAGAAGGAGAAGATGAAGTCTGGAGGGTGAATCAGAAGAAGTAGAAGAAGGAGAAGGAGAAGGTGAAGTCTGGAGGGTGAATCAGAAGAAGTAGAAGAAGGAGAAGGAGAAGATGAAGTCTGGAGGGTGAATCAGAAGAAACAGAAGAAGGAGAAGGAGAAGGTGAAGTCTGGAGGGTGAATCAGAAGTAGAAGAAGGAGAAGGAGATGGTGTAGTCTGGAGGGTGAATCAGAAGAAGTAGACGAAGGAGAAGGAGAAGGTGAAGTCTGGAGGGTGAATCAGAAGAAGCAGAAGAAGGAGAAGGAGAAGGTGAAGTCTGGAGGGTGAATCAGAAGAAGTAGAAGAAGGAGAAGGAGAAGGTGAAGTCTGGAGGGTGAATCAGAAGAAGCAGGAGAAGGAGAAGGAGAAGGTGAAGTCTGGAGGGTGAATCAGAAGAAGCAGAAGAAGGAGAAGGAGAAGGTGAAGTCTGGAGTGTGAATCAGAAGAAGTAGAAGAAGGAGAAGGAGAATTTGAAGTCTGGAGGGTGAAGCAGAAGAAGTAGAAGATGGAGAAGGAGAAGGTGAAGTCAGGAGGGTGAATCAGAAGAAGTAGGAGAAGGAGAAGGAGAAGGTGATGTCAGGAGGGAGAATCAGAAGAAGCAGAAGATGGAGAAGGAGAAGGTGAAGTCTGGAGGATGAATCAGAAGAATCAGAAGAAGGAGAAGGAGAAGGTGAAGTCTGGAGGGTGAATCAGAAGAAGCAAAGGAAGGAGAAGGAGAAGGTGAAGTCTGGAGGGTGAATCAGAAGAAGCAGATTAAGGAGAAGGAGAAGGTGAAGTCTGGAGGGTGAATCAGAAGAAGCAGAATAAGGAGAAGGAGAAGGTGAAGTCTGGAGGGTGAATCAGAAGAAGCAGAAGAAGGAGAAGGAGAAGGTGAAGTCTGGAGGGTGAATCAGAAGAAGTAGAAGAAGGAGAAGGAGAAGGTGAAGTCTGGAGGGTGAAGCAGAAGAAGTAGAAGAAGGAGAAGGAGAAGGTGAAGTCAGGAGGGTGAATCAGAAGAAGCAGAAGAAGGAGAAGGAGAAGGTGAAGTCTGGAGGGTGAATCAGAAGAATCAGAAGAAGGAGAAGGAGAAGGTGAAGTCTGGAGGGTGAAACAGAAGAAGCAGAAGAAAGAGAAGGAGAAGGTGAAGTCTGGAGGGTGAAGCAGAAGAAACAGAAGAAGGAGAAGGAGAAGGTGAAGACTGGAGGGTGAATCAGAAGAAGTAGAAGAAGGAGAAGGAGAAGGTGAAGTCTGGAGGGTGAATCAGAAGAAGTAGAAGAAGGAGAAGGAGAAGGTGAAGTCTGGAGGGTGAATCAGAAGAAGCAGAAGAAGGAGAAGGAGAAGGTGAAGTCTGGAGGGTGAATCAGAAGAAGCAGAAGAAGGAGAAGGAGAAGATGAAGTCTGGAGGGTGAATCAGAAGAAGTAGAAGAAGGAGAAGGAGAAGGTGAAGTCTGGAGGGTGAATCAGAAGTAGTAGAAGAAGGAGAAGGAGAAGGTGAAGTCTGGAGGGTGAATCAGAAGAAACAGAAGGAGGAGAAGGAGAAGGTGAAGTCTGGAGGGTGAATCAGAAGAAGTAGAAGAAGGAGAAGGAGAAGGTGTTGTCTGGAGGGTGAATCAGAAGAAGTAGACGAAGGAGAAGGAGAAGGTGAAGTCTGGAGGGTGAATCAGAAGAAGCAGAAGAAGGAGATGGAGAAGGTGAAGTCTGGAGGGTGAATCAGAAGAAGTAGAAGAAGGAGAAGGAGAAGGTGAAGTCTGGAGGGTGAATCAGAAGAAGCAGAAGAAGGAGAAGGAGAAGGTGAAGTCTGGAGGGTGAATCAGAAGAAGCAGAAGAAGGAGAAGGAGAAGGTGAAGTCTGGAGGGTGATTCAGAAGAAGCAGAATAAGGAGAAGGAGAAGGTGATGTCTGGAGGGTGAATCAGAAGAAGCAGAAGAAGGAGAAGGAGAAGGTGAAGTCTGGAGGGTGAATCAGAAGAAGTAGAAGAAGGAGAAGGAGAAGGTGAAGTCTGGAGGGTGAATCAGAAGAAGTAGAAGAAGGAGAAGGAGAAGGTGAAGTCTGGAGGGTGAATCAGAAGAAGTAGAAGAAGGAGAAGGAGAAGGTGAAGTCTGGAGGGTGAAGCAGAAGAAGTAGAAGAAGGAGAAGGAGAAGGTGAAGTCAGGAGGGTGAATCAGAAGATGTAGAAGAAGGAGAAGGAGAAGGTGAAGTCAGGAGGGTGAATCAGAAGAAGCAGAAGAAGGAGAAGGAGAAGGTGAAGTCTGGAGGGTGAATCAGAAGAATCAGAAGAAGGAGAAGGAGAAGGTGAAGTCTGGAGGGTGAATCAGAAGAAGTAGAAGAAGGAGAAGGAGAAGGTGTAGTCTGGAGGGTGAATCAGAAGAAGTAGACGAAGGAGAAGGAGAAGGTGAAGTCTGGAGGGTGAATCAGAAGAAGCAGAAGAAGGAGAAGGAGAAGGTGAAGTCTGGAGGGTGAATCAGAAGAAGTAGAAGAAGGAGAAGGAGAAGGTGAAGTCTGGAGGGTGAATCAGAAGAAGCAGAAGAAGGAGAAGGAGAAGGTGAAGTCTGGAGGGTGAATCAGAAGAAGCAGAAGAAGGAGAAGGAGAAGGTGAAGTCTGGAGGGTGAATCAGAAGAAGTAGAAGAAGGAGAAGGAGAATTTGAAGTCTGGAGGGTGAAGCAGAAGAAGTAGAAGATGGAGAAGGAGAAGGTGAAGTCAGGAGGGTGAATCAGAAGAAGTAGAAGAAGGAGAAGGAGAAGGTGATGTCAGGAGGGTGAATCAGAAGAAGCAGAAGATGGAGAAGGAGAAGGTGAAGTCTGGAGGGTGAATCAGAAGAATCAGAAGAAGGAGAAGGAGAAGGTGAAGTCTGGAGGGTGAATCAGAAGAAGCAAAGGAAGGAGAAGGAGAAGGTGAAGTCTGGAGGGTGAATCAGAAGAAGCAGAATAAGGAGAAGGAGAAGGTGAAGTCTGGAGGGTGAATCAGAAGAAGCAGAATAAGGAGAAGGAGAAGGTGAAGTCTGGAGGGTGAATCAGAAGAAGTAGAAGAAGGAGAAGGAGAAGGTGAAGACTGGAGGGTGAATCAGAAGAAGTAGAAGAAGGAGAAGGAGAAGGTGAAGTCTGGAGGGTGAATCAGAAGAAGTAGAAGAAGGAGAAGGAGAAGGTGAAGTCTGGAGGGTGAATCAGAAGAAGCAGAAGAAGGAGAAGGAGAAGGTGATGTCTGGAGGGTGAATCAGAAGAAGTAGAAGAAGGAGAAGGAGAAGGTGAAGTCTGGAGGGTGAATCAGAAGAAGCAGAAGAAGGAGAAGGAGAAGGTGAAGTCTGGAGGGTGAATCAGAAGAAGCAGAAGAAGGAGAAGGAGAAGGTGAAGTCTGGAGGGTGATTCCGAAGAAGCAGAATAAGGAGAAGGAGAAGGTGAATTCTGGAGGGTGAATCAGAAGAAGCAGAAGAAGGAGAAGGAGAAGGTGAAGTCTGGAGGGTGAATCAGAAGAAGTAGAAGAAGGAGAAGGAGAAGGTGAAGTCTGGAGGGTGAATCAGAAGAAGTAGAAGAAGGAGAAGGTGAAGTCTGGAGGGTGAATCAGAAGAAGTAGAAGAAGGAGAAGGAGAAGGTGAAGTCTGGAGGGTGAAGCAGAAGAAGTAGAAGAAGGAGAAGGAGAAGGTGAAGTCAGGAGGGTGAATCAGAAGATGTAGAAGAAGAAGAAGGAGAAGGTGAAGTCAGGAGGGTGAATCAGAAGAAGCAGAAGAAGGAGAAGGAGAAGGTGAAGTCTGGAGGGTGAATCAGAAGAAGTAGAAGAAGGAGAAGGAGAAGGTGAAGTCTGGAGGGTGAATCAGAAGAAGCAGAAGAAGGAGAAGGAGAAGGTGAAGTCTGGAGGGTGAATCAGAAGAAGCAGAAGAAGGAGAAGGAGAAGGTGAAGTCTGGAGGGTGAATCAGAAGAAGCAGAAGAAGTAGAAGGAGAAGGTGAAGTCTGGAGGGTGAATCAGAAGAAGCAGAATAAGGAGAAGGAGAAGGTGAAGTCTGGAGGGTGAATCAGAAGAAGCAGAAGAAGGAGAAGTAGAAGGTGAAGTCTGGAGGGTGAATCAGAAGAAGTAGAAGAAGGAGAAGGAGAAGGTGAAGTCTGGAGGGTGAAGCAGAAGAAGTAGAAGAAGGAGAAGGAGAAGGTGAAGTCAGGAGGGTGAATCAGAAGAAGTAGAAGAAGGAGAAGGAGAAGGTGAAGTCAGGAGGGTGAATCAGAAGAAGCAGAAGAAGGAGATAGAGAAGGTGAAGTCTGGAGGGTGAATCAGAAGAATCAGAAGAAGGAGAAGGAGAAGGTGAAGGCTGGAGGGTGAAGCAGAAGAAACAGAAGAAGGAGAAGGAGAAGGTGAAGACTGGAGGGTGAATCAGAAGAAGTAGAAGAAGGAGAAGGAGAAGGTGAAGTCTGGAGGGTGAATCAGAAGAAGTAGAAGAAGGAGAAGGAGAAGGTGAAGTCTGGAGGGTGAATCAGAAGAAGCAGAAGAAGGAGAAGGAGAAGGTGAAGTCTGGAGGGTGAATCAGAAGAAGCAGAAGAAGGAGAAGGAGAAGATGAAGTCTGGAGGGTGAATCAGAAGAAGTAGAAGAAGGAGAAGGAGAAGGTGAGGTCTGGAGGGTGAATCAGAAGAAGCAGAAGAAGGAGAAGGAGAAGGTGAAGTCTGGAGGGTGAATCAGAAGAAGCAGAAGAAGGAGAAGGAGAAGGTGAAGTCTGGAGGGTGAATCAGAAGAAGCAGAAGAAGGAGAAGGAGAAGGTGAAGTCAGGAGGGTGAATCAGAAGAAGCAGAAGAAGGAGAAGGAGAAGATGAAGTTAGGAGGGCGATTCAGAAGAAGCAGAAGAAGGAGAAGGAGCAGGTGAAGTCAGGGGGGTGTAGCAGATGAAGTAGAAGAAGGAGAAGGAGAAGGTGAAGTCAGGACGGTGAAGCAGAAGAAGCAGAAGAAGGAGAAGGAGAAGGTGAAGCCTGGAGGGCGCAGCAGAAGAAGCAGAAGAAGGAGAAGGAGAAGGTGAAGTCTGGAGTGTGAAGCAGAAGAAGCAGAAGAAGGAGAAGGAGAAGGTGAAGTCTGGAGGGCGCAGCAGAAGAAGCAGAAGAAGGAGAATGAGAAGGTGAAGTCTGGAGGGTGAATCAGAAGAAGCAGAAGAAGGAGAAGGAGAAGGTGAAGTCTGGAGGGTGAATCAGAAGAAGCAGAAGAAGGAGAAGGAGAAGGTGAAGTCTGGAGGGTGAATCAGAAGAAGCAGAAGAAGGAGAAGGAGAAGGTGAAGTCTGGAGGGTGAATCAGAAGAAGTAGAAGAAGGAGAAGGAGAATTTGAAGTCTGGAGGGTGAAGCAGAAGAAGTAGAAGATGGAGAAGGAGAAGGTGAAGTCAGGAGGGGGAATTAGAAGAAGTAGAAGAAGGAGAAGGAGAAGGTGATGTCAGGAGGGTGAATCAGAAGAAGCAGAAGATGGAGAAGGAGAAGGTGAAGTCTGGAGGGTGAATCAGAAGAATCAGAAGAAGGAGAAGGAGAAGGTGAAGTCTGGAGGGTGAATCAGAAGAAGCAAAGGAAGGAGAAGGAGAAGGTGAAGTCTGGAGGGTGAATCAGAAGAAGCAGAATAAGGAGAAGGAGAAGGTGAAGTCTGGAGGGTGAATCAGAAGAAGCAGAATAAGGAGAAGGAGAAGGTGAAGTCTGGAGGGTGAATCAGAAGAAGCAGAAGAAGGAGAAGGAGAAGGTGAAGTCTGGAGGGTGAATCAGAAGAAGCAAAGGAAGGAGAAGGAGAAGGTGAAGTCTGGAGGGTGAATCAGAAGAAGCAGAATAAGGAGAAGGAGAAGGTGAAGTCTGGAGGGTGAATCAGAAGAAGCAGAATAAGGAGAAGGAGAAGGTGAAGTCTGGAGGGTGAATCAGAAGAAGCAGAAGAAGGAGAAGGAGAAGGTGAAGTCTGGAGGGTGAATCAGAAGAAGTAGAAGAAGGAGAAGGAGAAGGTGAAGTCTGGAGGGTGAAGCAGAAGAAGTAGAAGAAGGAGAAGGAGAAGGTGAAGTCAGGAGTGTGAATCAGAAGAAGTAGAAGAAGGAGAAGGAGAAGGTGAAGTCAGGAGGGTGAATCAGAAGAAGCAGAAGAAGGAGAAGGAGAAGGTGAAGTCTGGAGGGTGAATCAGAAGAATCAGAAGAAGGAGAAGGAGAAGGTGAAGTCTGGAGGGTGAAACAGAAGAAGCAGAAGAAAGAGAAGGAGAAGGTGAAGTCTGGAGGGTGAAGCAGAAGAAACAGAAGAAGGAGAAGGAGAAGGTGAAGACTGGAGGGTGAATCAGAAGAAGTAGAAGAAGGAGAAGGAGAAGGTGAAGTCTGGAGGGTGAATCGGAAGAAGCAGAAGAAGGAGAAGGAGAAGATGAAGTCTGGAGGGTGAATCAGAAGAAGTAGAAGAAGGAGAAGGAGAAGGTGAAGTCTGGAGGGTGAATCAGAAGTAGTAGAAGAAGGAGAAGGAGAAGGTGAAGTCTGGAGGGTGAATCAGAAGAAACAGAAGAAGGAGAAGGAGAAGGTGAAGTCTGGAGGGTGAATCAGAAGAAGTAGAAGAAGGAGAAGGAGAAGGTGTTGTCTGGAGGGTGAATCAGAAGAAGTAGACGAAGGAGAAGGAGATGGTGAAGTCTGGAGGGTGAATCAGAAGAAGCAGAAGAAGGAGATGGAGAAGGTGAAGTCTGGAGGGTGAATCAGAAGAAGTAGAAGAAGGAGAAGGAGAAGGTGAAGTCTGGAGGGTGAATCAGAAGAAGCAGAAGAAGGAGAAGGAGAAGGTGAAGTCTGGAGGGTGAATCAGAAGAAGCAGAAGAAGGAGAAGGAGAAAGTGAAGTCTGGAGGGTGATTCAGAAGAAGCAGAATAAGGAGAAGGAGAAGGTGATGTCTGGAGGGTGAATCAGAAGAAGCAGAAGAAGGAGAAGGAGAAGGTGAAGTCTGGAGGGTGAATCAGAAGAAGTAGAAGAAGGAGAAGGTGAAGTCTGGAGGGTGAATCAGAAGAAGTAGAAGAAGGAGAAGGAGAAGGTGAAGTCTGGAGGGTGAATCAGAAGAAGTAGAAGAAGGAGAAGGAGAAGGTGAAGTCTGGAGGGTGAAGCAGAAGAAGTAGAAGAAGGAGAAGGAGAAGGTGAAGTCAGGAGGGTGAATCAGAAGATGTAGAAGAAGGAGAAGGAGAAGGTGAAGTCAGGAGGGTGAATCAGAAGAAGCAGAAGAAGGAGAAGGAGAAGGTGAAGTCTGGAGGGTGAATCAGAAGAATCAGAAGAAGGAGAAGGAGAAGGTGAAGTCTGGAGGGTGAATCAGAAGAAGCAGAAGAAAGAGAAGGAGAAGGTGAAGTCTGGAGGGTGAATCAGAAGAAGTAGAAGAAGGTTAAGGAGAAGGTGAAGTCTGGAGGGTGAATCAGAAGAAGCAGAAGAAGGAGAAGGAGAAGGTGAAGTCTGGAGGGTGAATCAGAAGAAGTAGACGAAGGAGAAGGAGAAGGTGAAGTCTGGAGGGTGAATCAGAAGAAGCAGAAGAAGGAGATGGAGAAGGTGAAGTCTGGAGGGTGAATCAGAAGAAGTAGAAGAAGGAGAAGGTGAAGGTGAAGTCTGGAGGGTGAATCAGAAGAAGCAGAATAAGGAGAAGGAGAAGGTGAAGTCTGGAGGGTGAATCAGAAGAAGCAGAAGAAGGAGAAGGAGAAGGTGAAGTCTGGAGGGTGAATCAGAAGAAGTAGAAGAAGGAGAAGGAGAAGGTGAAGTCTGGAGGGTGAAGCAGAAGAAGTAGAAGAAGGAGAAGGAGAAGGTGAAGTCAGGAGGGTGAATCAGAAGAAGTAGAAGAAGGAGAAGGAGAAGGTGAAGTCAGGAGGGTGAATCAGAAGAAGCAGAAGAAGGAGATAGAGAAGGTGAAGTCTGGAGGGTGAATCAGAAGAATCAGAAGAAGGAGAAGGAGAAGGTGAAGTCTGGAGGGTGAAACAGAAGAAGCAGAAGAAAGAGAAGGCGAAGGTGAAGTCTGGAGGGTGAAGCAGAAGAAACAGAAGAAGGAGAAGGAGAAGGTGAAGACTGGAGGGTGAATCAGAAGAAGTAGAAGAAGGAGAAGGAGAAGGTGAAGTCTGGAGGGTGAATCAGAAGAAGTAGAAGAAGGAGAAGGTGAAGTCTGGAGGGTGAATCAGAAGAAGCAGAAGAAGGAGAAGGAGAAGGTGAAGTCTGGAGGGTGAATCAGAAGAAGCAGAAGAAGGAGAAGGAGAAGATGAAGTCTGGAGGGTGAATCAGAAGAAGTAGAAGAAGGAGAAGGAGAAGGTGAGGTCTGGAGGGTGAATCAGAAGAAGCAGAAGAAGGAGAAGGAGAAGGTGAAGTCTGGAGGGTGAATCAGAAGAAGCAGAAGAAGGAGAAGGAGAAGGTGAAGTCTGGAGGGTGAATCAGAATAAGCAGAAGAAGGAGAAGGAGAAGGTGAAGTCAGGAGGGTGAATCAGAAGAAGCAGAAGAAGGAGAAGGAGAAGATGAAGTTAGGAGGGCGATTCAGAAGAAGCAGAAGAAGGAGAAGGAGCAGGTGAAGTCAGGGGGGTGTAGCAGATGAAGTAGAAGAAGGAGAAGGAGAAGGTGAAGTCAGGACGGTGAAGCAGAAGAAGCAGAAGAAGGAGAAGGAGAAGGTGAAGCCTGGAGGGCGCAGCAGAAGAAGCAGAAGAAGGAGAAGGAGAAGCTGAAGTCTGGAGTGTGAAGCAGAAGAAGCAGAAGAAGGAGAAGGAGAAGGTGAAGTCTGGAGGGCGCAGCAGAAGAAGCAGAAGAAGGAGAATGAGAAGGTGAAGTCTGGAGGGTGAATCAGAAGAAGCAGAAGAAGGAGAAGGAGAAGGTGAAGTCTGGAGGGTGAATCAGAAGAAGCAGAAGAAGGAGAAGGAGAAGGTGAAGTCTGGAGGGTGAATCAGAAGAAGCAGAAGAAGGAGAAGGAGAAGGTGAAGTCTGGAGGGTGAATCAGAAGAAGTAGAAGAAGGAGAAGGAGAATTTGAAGTCTGGAGGGTGAAGCAGAAGAAGTAGAAGAAGGAGAAGGAGAAGGTGATGTCAGGAGGGTGAATCAGAAGAAGCAGAAGATGGAGAAGGAGAAGGTGAAGTCTGGAGGGTGAATCAGAAGAATCAGAAGAAGGAGAAGGAGAAGGTGAAGTCTGGAGGGTGAATCAGAAGAAGCAAAGGAAGGAGAAGGAGAAGGTGAAGTCTGGAGGGTGAATCAGAAGAAGCAGAATAAGGAGAAGGAGAAGGTGAAGTCTGGAGGGTGAATCAGAAGAAGCAGAATAAGGAGAAGGAGAAGGTGAAGTCTGGAGGGTGAATCAGAAGAAGCAGAAGAAGGAGAAGGAGAAGGTGAAGTCTGGAGGGTGAATCAGAAGAAGTAGAAGAAGGAGAAGGAGAAGGTGAAGTCTGGAGGGTGAAGCAGAAGAAGTAGAAGAAGGAGAAGGAGAAGGTGAAGTCAGGAGTGTGAATCAGAAGAAGTAGAAGAAGGAGAAGGAGAAGGTGAAGTCAGGAGGGTGAATCAGAAGAAGCAGAAGAAGGAGAAGGAGAAGTTGAAGTCTGGAGGGTGAATCAGAAGAATCAGAAGAAGGAGAAGGAGAAGGTGAAGTCTGGAGGGTGAAACAGAAGAAGCAGAAGAAAGAGAAGGAGAAGGTGAAGTCTGGAGGGTGAAGCAGAAGAAACAGAAGAAGGAGAAGGAGAAGGTGAAGACTGGAGGGTGAATCAGAAGAAGTAGAAGAAGGAGAAGGAGAAGGTGAAGTCTGGAGGGTGAATCAGAAGAAGCAGAAGAAGGAGAAGGAGAAGATGAAGTCTGGAGGGTGAATCAGAAGAAGTAGAAGAAGGAGAAGGAGAAGGTGAAGTCTGGAGGGTGAATCAGAAGTAGTAGAAGAAGGAGAAGGAGAAGGTGAAGTCTGGAGGGTGAATCAGAAGAAGTAGAAGAAGGAGAAGGAGAAGGTGTTGTCTGGAGGGTGAATCAGAAGAAGTAGACGAAGGAGAAGGAGAAGGTAAAGTCTGGAGGGTGAATCAGAAGAAGCAGAAGAAGGAGATGGAGAAGGTGAAGTCTGGAGGGTGAATCAGAAGAAGTAGAAGAAGGAGAAGGAGAAGGTGAAGTCTGGAGGGTGAATCAGAAGAAGCAGAAGAAGGAGAAGGAGAAGGTGAAGTCTGGAGGGTGAATCAGAAGAAGCAGAAGAAGGAGAAGGAGAAGGTGAAGTCTGGAGGGTGATTCAGAAGAAGCAGAATAAGGAGAAGGAGAAGGTGATGTCTGGAGAGTGAATCAGAAGAAGCAGAAGAAGGAGAAGGAGAAGGTGAAGTCTGGAGGGTGAATCAGAAGAAGTAGAAGAAGGAGAAGGAGAAGGTGAAGTCTGGAGGGTGAATCAGAAGAAGTAGAAGAAGGAGAAGGAGAAGGTGAAGTCTGGAGGGTGAAGCAGAAGAAGTAGAAGAAGGAGAAGGAGAAGGTGAAGTCAGGAGGGTGAATCAGAAGATGTAGAAGAAGAAGAAGGAGAAGATGAAGTCAGGAGGGTGAATCAGAAGAAGCAGAAGAAGGAGAAGGAGAAGGTGAAGTCTGGAGGGTGAATCAGAAGAAGTAGAAGAAGGAGAAGGAGAAGGTGAAGTCTGGAGGGTGAATCAGAAGAAGCAGAAGAAGGAGAAGGAGAAGGTGAAGTCTGGAGGGTGAATCAGAAGAAGCAGAAGAAGGAGAAGGAGAAGGTGAAGTCTGGAGGGTGAATTAGAAGAAGCAGAAGAAGTAGAAGGAGAAGGTGAAGTCTGGAGGGTGAATCAGAAGAAGCAGAATAAGGAGAAGGAGAAGGTGAAGTCTGGAGGGTGAATCAGAAGAAGCAGAAGAAGGAGAAGGAGAAGGTGAAGTCTGGAGGGTGAATCAGAAGAAGTAGAAGAAGGAGAAGGAGAAGGTGAAGTCTGGAGGGTGAAGCAGAAGAAGTAGAAGAAGGAGAAGGAGAAGGTGAAGTCAGGAGGATGAATCAGAAGAAGTAGAAGAAGGAGAAGGAGAAGGTGAAGTCAGGAGGGTGAATCAGAAGAAGCAGAAGAAGGAGATAGAGAAGGTGAAGTCTGGAGGGTGAATCAGAAGAATCAGAAGAAGGAGAAGGAGAAGGTGAAGTCTGGAGGGTGAAACAGAAGAAGCAGAAGAAAGAGAAGGAGAAGGTGAAGTCTGGAGGGTGAAGCAGAAGAAACAGAAGAAGGAGAAGGAGAAGGTGAAGACTGGAGGGTGAATCAGAAGAAGTAGAAGAAGGAGAAGGAGAAGGTGAAGTCTGGAGGGTGAATCAGAAGAAGTAGAAGAAGGAGAAGGAGAAGGTGAAGTCTGGAGGGTGAATCAGAAGAAGCAGAAGAAGGAGAAGGAGAAGGTGAAGTCTGGAGGGTGAATCAGAAGAAGCAGAAGAAGGAGAAGGAGAAGATGAAGTCTGGAGGGTGAATCAGAAGAAGTAGAAGAAGGAGAAGGAGAAGGTGAGGTCTGGAGGGTGAATCAGAAGAAGCAGAAGAAGGAGAAGGAGAAGGTGAAGTCTGGAGGGTGAATCAGAAGAAGCAGAAGAAGGAGAAGGAGAAGGTGAAGTCTGGAGGGTGAATCAGAATAAGCAGAAGAAGGAGAAGGAGAAGGTGAAGTCAGGAGGGTGAATCAGAAGAAGCAGAAGAAGGAGAAGGAGAAGATGAAGTTAGGAGGGCGATTCAGAAGAAGCAGAAGAAGGAGAAGGAGCAGGTGAAGTCAGGGGGGTGTAGCAGATGAAGTAGAAGAAGGAGAAGGAGAAGGTGAAGTCAGGACGGTGAAGCAGACGAAGCAGAAGAAGGAGAAGGAGAAGGTGAAGCCTGGAGGGCGCAGCAGAAGAAGCAGAAGAAGGAGAAGGAGAAGGTGAAGTCTGGAGTGTGAAGCAGAAGAAGCAGAAGAAGGAGAAGGAGAAGGTGAAGTCTGGAGGGCGCAGCAGAAGAAGGAGAATGAGAAGGTGAAGTCTGGAGGGTGAATCAGAAGAAGCAGAAGAAGGAGAAGGAGAAGGTGAAGTCTGGAGGGTGAATCAGAAGAAGCAGAAGAAGGAGAAGGAGAAGGTGAAGTCTGGAGGGTGAATCAGAAGAAGCAGAAGAAGGAGAAGGAGAAGGTGAAGTCTGGAGGGTGAATCAGAAGAAGTAGAAGAAGGAGAAGGAGAATTTGAAGTCTGGAGGGTGAAGCAGAAGAAGTAGAAGATGGAGAAGGAGGAGGTGAAGTCAGGAGGGTGAATCAGAAGAAGTAGAAGAAGGAGAAGGAGAAGGTGATGTCAGGAGGGTGAATCAGAAGAAGCAGAAGATGGAGAAGGAGAAGGTGAAGTCTGGAGGGTGAATCAGAAGAATCAGAAGAAGGAGAAGGAGAAGGTGAAGTCTGGAGGGTGAATCAGAAGAAGCAAAGGAAGGAGAAGGAGAAGGTGAAGTCTGGAGGGTGAATCAGAAGAAGCAGAATAAGGAGAAGGAGAAGGTGAAGTCTGGAGGGTGAATCAGAAGAAGCAGAATAAGGAGAAGGAGAAGGTGAAGTCTGGAGGGTGAATCAGAAGAAGCAGAAGAAGGAGAAGGAGAAGGTGAAGTCTGGAGGGTGAATCAGAAGAAGTAGAAGAAGGAGAAGGAGAAGGTGAAGTCTGGAGGGTGAAGCAGAAGAAGTAGAAGAAGGAGAAGGAGAAGGTGAAGTCAGGAGTGTGAATCAGAAGAAGTAGAAGAAGGAGAAGGAGAAGGTGAAGTCAGGAGGGTGAATCAGAAGAAGCAGAAGAAGGAGAAGGAGAAGGTGAAGTCTGGAGGGTGAATCAGAAGAATCAGAAGAAGGAGAAGGAGAAGGTGAAGTCTGGAGGGTGAAACAGAAGAAGCAGAAGAAAGAGAAGGAGAAGGTGAAGTCTGGAGGGTGAAGCAGAAGAAACAGAAGAAGGAGATGGAGAAGGTGAAGTCTGGAGGGTGAATCAGAAGAAGTAGAAGAAGGAGAAGGAGAAGGTGAAGTCTGGAGGGTGAATCAGAAGAAGCAGAAGAAGGAGAAGGAGAAGGTGAAGTCTGGAGGGTGAATCAGAAGAAGCAGAAGAAGGAGAAGGAGAAGGTGAAGTCTGGAGGGTGATTCAGAAGAAGCAGAATAAGGAGAAGGAGAAGGTGATGTCTGGAGGGTGAATCAGAAGAAGCAGAAGAAGGAGAAGGAGAAGGTGAAGTCTGGAGGGTGAATCAGAAGATGTAGAAGAAGGAGAAGGAGAAGGTGAAGTCTGGAGGGTGAATCAGAAGAAGTAGAAGAAGGAGAAGGAGAAGGTGAAGTCTGGAGGGTGAATCAGAAGAAGTAGAAGAAGGAGAAGGAGAAGGTGAAGTCTGGAGGGTGAAGCAGAAGAAGTAGAAGAAGGAGAAGGAGAAGGTGAAGTCAGGAGGGTGAATCAGAAGATGTAGAAGAAGGAGAAGGAGAAGGTGAAGTCAGGAGGGTGAATCAGAAGAAGCAGAAGAAGGAGAAGGAGAAGGTGAAGTCTGGAGGGTGAATCAGAAGAATCAGAAGAAGGAGAAGGAGAAGGTGAAGTCTGGAGGGTGAATCAGAAGAAGCAGAAGAAAGAGAAGGAGAAGGTGAAGTCTGGAGGGTGAATCAGAAGAAGTAGAAGAAGGAGAAGGAGAAGGTGAAGTCTGGAGGGTGAATCAGAAGAAGCAGAAGAAGGAGAAGGAGAAGGTGAAGTCTGGAGGGTGAATCAGAAGAAGTAGACGAAGGAGAAGGAGAAGGTGAAGTCTGGAGGGTGAATCAGAAGAAGCAGAAGAAGGAGATGGAGAAGGTGAAGTCTGGAGGGTGAATCAGAAGAAGTAGAAGAAGGAGAAGGTGAAGGTGAAGTCTGGAGGGTGAATCAGAAGAAGCAGAAGAAGGAGAAGGAGAAGGTGAAGTCTGGAGGGTGAATCAGAAGTAGCAGAAGAAGGAGAAGGTGAAGTCTGGAGGGTGATTCCGAAGAAGCAGAATAAGGAGAAGGAGAAGGTGAATTCTGGAGGGTGAATCAGAAGAAGCAGAAGAAGGAGAAGGAGAAGGTGAAGTCTGGAGGGTGAATCAGAAGAAGTAGAAGAAGGAGAAGGAGAAGGTGAAGTCTGGAGGGTGAATCAGAAGAAGTAGAAGAAGGAGAAGGAGAAGGTGAAGTCTGGAGGGTGAATCAGAAGAAGTAGAAGAAGGAGAAGGAGAAGGTGAAGTCTGGAGGGTGAAGCAGAAGAAGTAGAAGAAGGAGAAGGAGAAGGTGAAGTCAGGAGGGTGAATCAGAAGATGTAGAAGAAGAAGAAGGAGAAGGTGAAGACAGGAGGGTGAATCAGAAGAAGCAGAAGAAGGAGAAGGAGAAGGTGAAGTCTGGAGGGTGAATCAGAAGAAGTAGAAGAAGGAGAAGGAGAAGGTGAAGTCTGGAGGGTGAATCAGAAGAAGCAGAAGAAGGAGAAGGAGAAGGTGAAGTCTGGAGGGTGAATCAGAAGAAGCAGAGGAAGGAGAAGGAGAAGGTGAAGTCTGGAGGGTGAATCAGAAGAAGCAGAAGAAGTAGAAGGAGAAGGTGAAGTCTGGAGGGTGAATCAGAAGAAGCAGAATAAGGAGAAGGAGAAGGTGAAGTCTGGAGGGTGAATCAGAAGAAGCAGAAGAAGGAGAAGGAGAAGGTGAAGTCTGGAGGGTGAATCAGAAGAAGTAGAAGAAGGAGAAGGAGAAGGTGAAGTCTGGAGGGTGAAGCAGAAGAAGTAGAAGAAGGAGAAGGAGAAGGTGAAGTCAGGAGGGTGAATCAGAAGAAGTAGAAGAAGGAGAAGGAGAAGGTGAAGTCAGGAGGGTGAATCAGAAGAAGCAGAAGAAGGAGATAGAGAAGGTGAAGTCTGGAGGGTGAATCAGAAGAATCAGAAGAAGGAGAAGGAGAAGGTGAAGTCTGGAGGGTGAAACAGAAGAAGCAGAAGAAAGAGAAGGAGAAGGTGAAGTCTGGAGGGTGAAGCAGAAGAAACAGAAGAAGGAGAAGGAGAAGGTGAAGACTGGAGGGTGAATCAGAAGAAGTAGAAGAAGGAGAAGGAGAAGGTGAAGTCTGGAGGGTGAATCAGAAGAAGTAGAAGAAGGAGAAGGAGAAGGTGAAGTCTGGAGGGTGAATCAGAAGAAGCAGAAGAAGGAGAAGGAGAAGGTGAAGTCTGGAGGGTGAATCAGAAGAAGCAGAAGAAGGAGAAGGAGAAGATGAAGTCTGGAGGGCGCAGCAGAAGAAGCAGAAGAAGGAGAATGAGAAGGTGAAGTCTGGAGGGTGAATCAGAAGAAGCAGAAGAAGGAGAAGGAGAAGGTGAAGTCTGGAGGGTGAATCAGAAGAAGTAGAAGAAGGAGAAGGAGAAGGTGAAGTCTGGAGGGTGAAGCAGAAGAAGTAGAAGAAGGAGAAGGAGAAGGTGAAGTCAGGAGGGTGAATCAGAAGAAGTAGAAGAAGGAGAAGGAGAAGGTGAAGTCAGGAGGGTGAATCAGAAGAAGCAGAAGAAGGAGAAGGAGAAGGTGAAGTCTGGAGGATGAATCAGAAGAAGTAGAAGAAGGAGAAGGAGAAGGTGAAGTCTGGAGGGTGAATCAGAAGAAGCAGAAGAAGGAGAAGGAGAAGGTGAAGTCTGGAGGGTGAATCAGAAGAAGCAGCAGAAGGAGAAGGAGAAGGTGAAGTCTGGAGGGTGAATCAGAAGAAGCAGAAGAAGGAGAAGGAGAAGGTGAAGTCTGGAGGGTGAATCAGAAGAAGCAGAAGAAGGAGAAGGAGCAGGTGAAGTCTGGAGGGTGAATCAGAAGAAGCAGAAGAAGGAGAAGGAGAAGGTGAAGTCTGGAGGGTGAATCAGAAGAAGTAGAAGAAGGAGAAGGAGAAGGTGAAGTCTGGAGGGTGAAGCAGAAGAAGTAGAAGAAGGAGAAGGAGAAGGTGAAGTCAGGAGGGTGAAGCAGAAGAAGCAGAAGAAGGAGAAGGAGAAGGTGAAGCCTGGAGGGCGCAGCAGAAGAAGCAGAAGAAGGAGAAGGAGAAGGTGAAGTCTGGAGTGTGAAGCAGAAGAAGCAGAAGAAGGAGAAGGAGAAGGTGAAGTCTGGAGGGCGCAGCAGAAGAAGCAGAAGAAGGAGAATGAGAAGATGAAGTCTGGAGGGTGAATCAGAAGAAGTAGAAGAAGGAGAAGGAGAAGGTGAAGTCTGGAGGGTGAATGAGAAGAAGCAGAAGAAGGAGAAGGAGAAGATGAAGTCTGGAGGGTGAATCAGAAGAAGCAGAAGAAGGAGAAGGAGAAGATGAAGTCTGGAGGGTGAATCAGAAGAAGTAGAAGAAGGAGAAGGAGATGGTGAGGTCTGGAGGGTGAATCAGAAGAACCAGAAGAAGGAGAAGGAGAAGGTGAAGTCTGGAGGGTGAATCAGAAGAAGTAGAAGAAGGAGAAGGAGATGGTGAAGTCTGGAGGGTGAATCAGAAGAACCAGAAGAAGGAGAAGGAGAAGGTGAAGTCTGGAGGGTGAATCAGAAGAAGCAGAAGAAGGAAAAGGAGAAGGTGAAGTCAGGGGGGTGAAGCAGAAGAAGTAGAAGAAGGAGAAGGAGAAGGTGAAGTCAGGAGTGTGAAGCAGAAGAAGCAGAAGAAGGAGCAGGAGAAGGTGAAGTCTGGAGGGTGAAGCAGAAGAAGCAGAAGAAGGAAAAGTAGAAGGTGAAGTCTGGAGGGTGAAGCAGAAGAAGTAGAAGAAGGAGAAGGAGAAGGTGAAGTCTGGAGGGTGAATCAGAAGAAGTAGAAGAAGGAGAAGGAGAAGGTGAAGTCTGGAGGGTGAATCAGAAGAAGTAGAAGAAGGAGAAGGAGAAGGTGAAGTCTGGAGGGTGAATCAGAAGAAGCAGAAGATGGAGAAGGAGAAGGTGAAGTCTGGAGGGAGAAGCAGAAGAAGTAGAAGTAGGAGAAGGAGAAGGTGAAGTCTGGAGGGTGAATCAGAAGAAGTAGAAGAAGGAGAAGGAGAAGGAGAAGTCTGGAGGGTGAATCAGAAGAAGTAGAAGAAGGAGAAGGAGAAGGTGAAGTCTGGAGGGTGAATCAGAAGAAGCAGAAGAAGGAGAAGGAGAAGGTGAAGTCTGGAGGGTGAATCAGAAGAAGTAGAAGAAGGAGAAGGAGAAGGTGTAGTCTGGAGGGTGAATCAGAAGAAGTAGGCGAAGGAGAAGGAGAAGGTGAAGTCTGGAGGGTGAATCAGAAGAAGCAGAAGAAGGAGAAGGAGAAGATGAAGTCTGGAGGGTGAATCAGAAGAAGTAGAAGAAGGAGAAGGTGAAGTCTGGAGGGTGAATCAGAAGAAGCAGAAGAAGGAGAAGGAGAAGGTGAAGTCTGGAGGGTGAATCAGAAGAAGCAGAAGAAGGAGAAGGGAAGGTGAAGTCTGGAGGGTGAATCAGAAGAAGTAGAAGAAGGAGAAGGAGAAGGTGAAGTCTGGAGGGTGAATCAGAAGAAGCAGAAGAAGTAGAAGGAGAAGGTGAAGTCTCGAGGGTGAATCAGAAGA
This sequence comes from Somniosus microcephalus, assembly GCF_052327205.1. Lineage (NCBI taxonomy): Eukaryota > Metazoa > Chordata > Chondrichthyes > Squaliformes > Somniosidae > Somniosus > Somniosus microcephalus. Next base: position 189,190 of record NW_028225503.1, read on the forward strand.
AGTAGAAGAAGGAGAAGGAGAAGGTGAAGTCTGGAGGGTGAATCAGAAGAAGCAGAAGAAGGAGAAGGAGAAGGTGAAGTCTGGAGGGTGAATCAGAAGAAGCAGAAGAAGGAGAAGGGAAGGTGAAGTCTGAAGGGTGAATCAGAAGAAGCAGAAGAAGGAGAAGGGAAGGTGAAGTCTGGAGGGTGAATCAGAAGAAGCAGAAGAAGGAGAAGGAGAAGGTGAAGTCTGGAGGGTGAATCAGAAGAAGCAGAAGAAGGAGAAGGAGAAGGTGAAGTCTGGAGGGTGAGTCAGAAGAAGCAGAAGAAGGAGAAGGTGAAGGTGGAGTCAGGAGGGTGAATCAGAAGAAGCAGAAGAAGGAGAAGGAGAAGGTGAAGTCTGGAGGGTGAATCAGAAGAAGCAGAAGAAGGAGAAGGAGAAGGTGAAGACTGGAGGGTGAATCAGAAGAAGTAGAAGAAGGAGAAGGAGAAGGTGAAGTCTGGAGGGTGAATCAGAAGAAGTAGAAGAAGGAGAAGGAAAAGGCGAAGTCTGGAGGGTGAATCAGAAGAAGCAGAAGAAGGAGCAGGAGAAGGTGAAGTCTGGAGGGTGAATCAGAAGAAGCAGAAGAAGGAGAAGGAGAAGATGAAGTCTGGAGGGTGAATCAGAGGAAGTTGAAGAAGGAGAAGGAGAAGGTGAGGTCTGGAGGGTGAATCAGAAGAAGCAGAAGAAGGAGAAGGAGAAGGTGCAGTCTGAAGGGTGAATCAGAAGAAGCAGAAGAAGGAGAAGGAGAAGGTGAAGTCTGGAGGGTGAATCAGAAGAAGCAGAAGAAGGAGAAGGAGAAGGTGAAGTCTGGAGGGCGAATCAGAAGAAGCAGAAGAAGGAGAAGGAGAAGGTGAAGTCTGGAGGGTGAATCAGAAGAAGTAGAAGAAGGAGAAGGAGAAGGTGAAGTCTGGAGGGTGAATCAGAAGAAGTAGAAGAAGGAGAAGGAGTAGGTGAAGTCTGGAGGGTGAATTAGAAGAAGCAGAAGAAGGAGAAGGAGAAGGTGAAGTCTGGAGGGTGAATCAGAAGAAGTAGAAGAAGGAGAAGGAGACGGTGAAGTCTGGAGGGTGAATCAGAAGAAGCAGAAGAAGGAGAAGGAGAAGATGAAGTCTGGAGGGTGAATCAGAAGAAGCAGAAGAAGGAGAAGGGAAGGTGAAGTCTGGAGGGTGAATCAGAAGAAGTAGAAGAAGGAGAAGGAGAAGGTGAAGTCTGGAGGGTGAATCAGAAGAAGCAGAAGAAGGAGAAGGAGAAGATGAAGTCTGGAGGGTGAATCAGAAGAAATAGAAGAAGGAGACGGAGAAGGTGAAGTCTGGAGGGTGAAACAGAAGAAGCAGAAGAAGGAGAAGGAGAAGGTAAAGTCTGGAGGGTGAATCAGGAGAAGCAGAAGAAGGAGAAGGTGAAGTCTGGAGGGTGAATCAGAAGAAGTAGAAGAAGGAGAAGGAGAAGGTGAAGTCTGGAGGGTGAATCAGAAGAAGTAGAAGAAGGAGAAGGAGAAGGTGAAGTCTGGAGGGTGAATCAGAAGAAGCAGAAGAAGGAGAAGGAGAAGATGAAGTCTGGAGGGTGAATCAGAAGAAATAGAAGAAGGAGAAGGAGAAGGTGAAGTCTGGAGGGTGAAACAGAAGAAGCAGAAGAAGGAGAAGGAGAAGGTAAAGTCTGGAGGGTGAATCAGGAGAAGCAGAATAAGGCGAAGGAGAAGGTGAAGTCTGGAGGGTGAATCAGAAGAAGCAGAAGAAGGAGAAGGAGAAGGTGAAGTCTGGAGGGTGCATCAGAAGAAGTAGAAGAAGGAGAAGGAGAAGGTGAAGCCTGGAGGGTGAATCAGAAGAAGTAGAAGAAGGAGAAGGAGAAGGTGAAGTCAGGAGGGTGAATCAGAAGAAGTAGAAGAAGAAGAAGGAGAAGGTGAAGTCAGGAGGGTGAATCAGAAGAAGCAGAAGAAGGAGAAGGAGAAGGTGAAGTCTGGAGGGTGAATCAGAAGAAGTAGAAGAAGGAGAAGGTGAAGTCTGGAGGGTGAATCAGAAGAAGCAGAAGAAGGAGAAGGAGAAGGTGAAGTCTGGAGGGTGAATCAGAAGAAGCAGAAGAAGGAGAAGGGAAGGTGAAGTCTGGAGGGTGAATCAGAAGAAGTAGAAGAAGGAGAAGGAGAAGGTGAAGTCTGGAGGGTGAATCAGAAGAAGCAGAAGAAGTAGAAGGAGAAGGTGAAGTCTCGAGGGTGAATCAGAAGAAGTAGAAGAAGGAGAAGGAGAAGGTGAAGTCTGGAGGGTGAATCAGAAGAAGCAGAAGAAGGAGAAGGAGAAGGTGAAGTCTGGAGGGTGAATCAGAAGAAGCAGAAGAAGGAGAAGGGAAGGTGAAGTCTGGAGGGTGAATCAGAAGAAGCAGAAGAAGGAGAAGGGAAGGTGAAGTCTGGAGGGTGAATCAGAAGAAGCAGAAGAAGGAGAAGGAGAAGGTGAAATCTGGAGGGTGAATCAGAAGAAGCAGAAGAAGGAGAAGGAGAAGGTGAAGTCTGGAGGGTGAGTCAGAAGAAGCAGAAGAAGGAGAAGGTGAAGGTGGAGTCAGGAGGGTGAATCAGAAGAAGCAGAAGAAGGAGAAGGAGAAGGTGAAGTCTGGAGGGTGAATCAGAAGAAGCAGAAGAAGGAGAAGGAGAAGGTGAAGACTGGAGGGTGAATCAGAAGAAGTAGAAGAAGGAGAAGGAGAAGGTGAAGTCTGGAGGGTGAATCAGAAGAAGTAGAAGAAGGAGAAGGAGAAGGCGAAGTCTGGAGGGTGAATCAGAAGAAGCAGAAGAAGGAGCAGGAGAAGGTGAAGTCTCGAGGGTGAATCAGAAGAAGCAGAAGAAGGAGAAGGAGAAGATGAAGTCTGGAGGGTGAATCAGAGGAAGTAGAAGAAGGAGAAGGAGAAGGTGAGGTCTGGAGGGTGAATCAGAAGAAGCAGAAGAAGGAGAAGGAGAAGGTGCAGTCTGAAGGGTGAATCAGAAGAAGCAGAAGAAGGAGAAGGAGAAGGTGAAGTCTGGAGGGTGAATCAGAAGAAGCAGAAGAAGGAGAAGGAGAAGGTGAAGTCTGGAGGGCGAATCAGAAGAAGCAGAAGAAGGAGAAGGAGAAGGTGAAGTCTGGAGGGTGAATCAGAAGAAGTAGAAGAAGGAGAAGGAGAAGGTGAAGTCTGGAGGGTGAATCAGAAGAAGTAGAAGAAGGAGAAGGAGAAGGTGAAGTCTGGAGGGTGAATTAGAAGAAGCAGAAGAAGGAGAAGGAGAAGGTGAAGTCTGGAGGGTGAATCAGAAGAAGTAGAAGAAGGAGAAGGAGACGGTGAAGTCTGGAGGGTGAATCAGAAGAAGCAGAAGAAGGAGAAGGAGAAGATGAAGTCTGGAGGGTGAATCAGAAGAAGCAGAAGAAGGAGAAGGGAAGGTGAAGTCTGGAGGGTGAATCAGAAGAAGTAGAAGAAGGAGAAGGAGAAGGTGAAGTCTGGAGGGTGAATCAGAAGAAGCAGAAGAAGGAGAAGGAGAAGATGAAGTCTGGAGGGTGAATCAGAAGAAATAGAAGAAGGAGACGGAGAAGGTGAAGTCTGGAGGGTGAAACAGAAGAAGCAGAAGAAGGAGAAGGAGAAGGTAAAGTCTGGAGGGTGAATCAGGAGAAGCAGAAGAAGGAGAAGGTGAAGTCTGGAGGGTGAATCAGAAGAAGTAGAAGAAGGAGAAGGAGAAGGTGAAGTCTGGAGGGTGAATCAGAAGAAGTAGAAGAAGGAGAAGGAGAAGGTGAAGTCTGGAGGGTGAATCAGAAGAAGCAGAAGAAGGAGAAGGAGAAGATGAAGTCTGGAGGGTGAATCAGAAGAAATAGAAGAAGGAGAAGGAGAAGGTGAAGTCTGGAGGGTGAAACAGAAGAAGCAGAAGAAGGAGAAGGAGAAGGTAAAGTCTGGAGGGTGAATCAGGAGAAGCAGAATAAGGCGAAGGAGAAGGTGAAGTCTGGAGGGTGAATCAGAAGAAGCAGAAGAAGGAGAAGGAGAAGGTGAAGTCTGGAGGGTGCATCAGAAGAAGTAGAAGAAGGAGAAGGAGAAGGTGAAGCCTGGAGGGTGAATCAGAAGAAGTAGAAGAAGGAGAAGGAGAAGGTGAAGTCTGGAGGGTGAATCAGAAGAAGTAGAAGAAGGAGAAGGAGAAGGTGAAGTCTGGAGGGTGAATTAGAAGAAGCAGAAGAAGGAGAAGGAGAAGGTGAAGTCTGGAGGGTGAATCAGAAGAAGTAGAAGAAGGAGAAGGAGACGGTGAAGTCTGGAGGGTGAATCAGAAGAAGCAGAAGAAGGAGAAGGAGAAGATGAAGTCTGGAGGGTGAATCAGAAGAAGCAGAAGAAGGAGAAGGGAAGGTGAAGTCTGGAGGGTGAATCAGAAGAAGTAGAAGAAGGAGAAGGAGAAGGTGAAGTCTGGAGGGTGAATCAGAAGAAGCAGAAGAAGGAGAAGGAGAAGATGAAGTCTGGAGGGTGAATCAGAAGAAATAGAAGAAGGAGACGGAGAAGGTGAAGTCTGGAGGGTGAAACAGAAGGAGCAGAAGAAGGAGAAGGAGAAGGTAAAGTCTGGAGGGTGAATCAGGAGAAGCAGAAGAAGGAGAAGGTGAAGTCTGGAGGGTGAATCAGAAGAAGTAGAAGAAGGAGAAGGAGAAGGTGAAGTCTGGAGGGTGAATCAGAAGAAGTAGAAGAAGGAGAAGGAGAAGGTGAAGTCTGGAGGGTGAATCAGAAGAAGCAGAAGAAGGAGAAGGAGAAGATGAAGTCTGGAGGGTGAATCAGAAGAAATAGAAGAAGGAGAAGGAGAAGGTGAAGTCTGGAGGGTGAAACAGAAGAAGCAGAAGAAGGAGAAGGAGAAGGTAAAGTCTGGAGGGTGAATCAGGAGAAGCAGAATAAGGCGAAGGAGAAGGTGAAGTCTGGAGGGTGAATCAGAAGAAGCAGAAGAAGGAGAAGGAGAAGGTGAAGTCTGGAGGGTGCATCAGAAGAAGTAGAAGAAGGAGAAGGAGAAGGTGAAGCCTGGAGGGTGAATCAGAAGAAGTAGAAGAAGGAGAAGGAGAAGGTGAAGTCAGGAGGGTGAATCAGAAGAAGTAGAAGAAGAAGAAGGAGAAGGTGAAGTCAGGAGGGTGAATCAGAAGAAGCAGAAGAAGGAGAAGGAGAAGGTGAAGTCTGGAGGGTGAATCAGAAGAATCAGAAGAAGGAGAAGGAGAAGGTGAAGTCTGGAGGGTGAATCAGAAGAAGCAGAAGAAGGAGAAGGAGAAGGTGAAGTCTGGAGGGTGAATCAGAAGAAGCAGAAGAAGGAGAAGGAGAAGATGAAGTCTGGATGGTGAATCAGAAGAAGTAGAAGAAGGAGAAGGAGATGGTGAAGTCTGGAGGGTGAATCAGAAGAAGCAGAAGAAGGAGAAGGAGAAGGTGAAGTCTGGAGGGTGAATCAGAAGAAGCAGAAGAAGGAGAAGGAGAAGGTGAAGTCTGGAGGGTGAATCAGAAGAAGTAGAAGAAGGAGAAGGAGAAGGTGAAGTCTGGAGGGTGAATCAGAAGAAGCAGAAGCAGGAGAAGGAGAAGGTGAAGTCTGGAGGGTGAATCAGAAGAAGCAGAAGAAGGAGAAGGAGAAGATGAAGTCTGGATGGTGAATCAGAAGAAGTAGAAGAAGGAGAAGGAGATGGTGAGGTCTGGAGGGTGAATCAGAAGAACCAGAAGAAGCAGAAGGAGAAGGTGAAGTCTGGAGGGTGAATCAGAAGAAGCAGAAGAAGGAGAAGGAGAAGGTGAAGTCTGGAGGGTGAATCAGAAGAAGCAGAAGAAGGAGAAGGAGAAGCTGAAGTCAGGAGGGTGAATCAGAAGAAGCAGAAGAAGGAGAAGGAGAAGGTGAAGTTAGGAGGGTGAATCAGAAGAAGCAGAAGAAGGAGAAGGAGAAGATGAAGTCTGGCGGGTGAATCAGAAGAAATAGAAGAAGGAGAAGGAGAAGGTGAAGTCTGGAGGGTGAAACAGAAGAAGCAGAAGAAGGAGAAGGAGAAGGTAAAGTCTGGAGGGTGAATCAGGAGAAGCAGAAGAAGGAGAAGGAGAAGGTGAAGTCTGGAGGGTGAATCAGAAGAAGTAGAAGAAGGAGAAGGAGAAGGTGAAGTCTGGAGGGTGAATCAGAAGAAGCAGAAGAAGGAGAAGGAGAAGATGAAGTCTGGAGGGTGAATCAGAAGAAATAGAAGAAGGAGACGGAGAAGGTGAAGTCTGGAGGGTGAAACAGAAGAAGCAGAAGAAGGAGAAGGAGAAGGTAAAGTCTGGAGGGTGAATCAGGAGAAGCAGAAGAAGGAGAAGGTGAAGTCTGGAGGGTGAATCAGAAGAAGTAGAAGAAGGAGAAGGAGAAGGTGAAGTCTGGAGGGTGAATCAGAAGAAGTAGAAGAAGGAGAAGGAGAAGGTGAAGTCTGGAGGGTGAATCAGAAGAAGCAGAAGAAGGAGAAGGAGAAGATGAAGTCTGGAGGGTGAATCAGAAGAAATAGAAGAAGGAGAAGGAGAAGGTGAAGTCTGGAGGGTGAAACAGAAGAAGCAGAAGAAGGAGAAGGAGAAGGTAAAGTCTGGAGGGTGAATCAGGAGAAGCAGAATAAGGCGAAGGAGAAGGTGAAGTCTGGAGGGTGAATCAGAAGAAGCAGAAGAAGGAGAAGGAGAAGGTGAAGTCTGGAGGGTGCATCAGAAGAAGTAGAAGAAGGAGAAGGAGAAGGTGAAGCCTGGAGGGTGAATCAGAAGAAGTAGAAGAAGGAGAAGGAGAAGGTGAAGTCAGGAGGGTGAATCAGAAGAAGTAGAAGAAGAAGAAGGAGAAGGTGAAGTCAGGAGGGTGAATCAGAAGAAGCAGAAGAAGGAGAAGGAGAAGGTGAAGTCTGGAGGGTGAATCAGAAGAATCAGAAGAAGGAGAAGGAGAAGGTGAAGTCTGGAGGGTGAATCAGAAGAAGCAGAAGAAGGAGAAGGAGAAGGTGAAGTCTGGAGGGTGAATCAGAAGAAGCAGAAGAAGGAGAAGGAGAAGATGAAGTCTGGATGGTGAATCAGAAGAAGTAGAAGAAGGAGAAGGAGATGGTGAAGTCTGGAGGGTGAATCAGAAGAAGCAGAAGAAGGAGAAGGAGAAGGTGAAGTCTGGAGGGTGAATCAGAAGAAGCAGAAGAAGGAGAAGGAGAAGGTGAAGTCTGGAGGGTGAATCAGAAGAAGTAGAAGAAGGAGAAGGAGAAGGTGAAGTCTGGAGGGTGAATCAGAAGAAGCAGAAGAAGGAGAAGGAGAAGGTGAAGTCTGGAGGGTGAATCAGAAGAAGCAGAAGAAGGAGAAGGAGAAGATGAAGTCTGGATGGTGAATCAGAAGAAGTAGAAGAAGGAGAAGGAGATGGTGAGGTCTGGAGGGTGAATCAGAAGAACCAGAAGAAGCAGAAGGAGAAGGTGAAGTCTGGAGGGTGAATCAGAAGAAGCAGAAGAAGGAGAAGGAGAAGGTGAAGTCTGGAGGGTGAATCAGAAGAAGCAGAAGAAGGAGAAGGAGAAGCTGAAGTCAGGAGGGTGAATCAGAAGAAGCAGAAGAAGGAGAAGGAGAAGGTGAAGTTAGGAGGGTGAATCAGAAGAAGCAGAAGAAGGAGAAGGAGAAGATGAAGTCTGGCGGGTGAATCAGAAGAAATAGAAGAAGGAGAAGGAGAAGGTGAAGTCTGGAGGGTGAAACAGAAGAAGCAGAAGAAGGAGAAGGAGAAGGTAAAGTCTGGAGGGTGAATCAGGAGAAGCAGAAGAAGGAGAAGGAGAAGGTGAAGTCTGGAGGGTGAATCAGAAGAAGTAGAAGAAGGAGAAGGAGAAGGTGAAGTCTGCAGGGTGAATCAGAAGAAGTAGAAGAAGGAGAAGGAGAAGGTGAAGTCTGGAGGGTGAATCAGAAGAAGCAGAAGAAGGAGAAGGAGAAGATGAAGTCTGGAGGGTGAATCAGAAGAAATAGAAGAAGGAGAAGGAGAAGGTGAAGTCTGGAGGGTAATACAGAAGAAGCAGAAGAAGGAGAAGGAGAAGGTAAAGTCTGGAGGGTGAATCAGGAGAAGCAGAATAAGGCGAAGGAGAAGGTGAAGTCTGGAGGGTGAATCAGAAGAAGCAGAAGAAGGAGAAGGAGAAGGTGAAGTCTGGAGGGTGAATCAGAAGAAGCAGAAGAAGGAGAAGGAGAAGGTGAAGTCAGGAGGGTGAATCAGAAGAAGCAGAAGAAGGAGAAGGAGAAGGTGAAGTTAGGAGGGTGAATCAGAAGAAGCAGAAGAAGGAGAAGGAGAAGGTGAAGTCAGGGGGATGAAGCAGAAGAAGTAGAAGAAGGAGAAGGAGAAGGTGAAGTCAGGAGGGGGAAGCAGAAGAAGCAGAAGAAGGAGAAGGAGAAGGTGAAGTCTGGAGGGCGCAGCAGAAGAAGCAGGAGAAGGAGAAGGTGAAGTCTGGAGGGTGAAGCAGCAGAAGCAGAAGAAGGAGAAGGAGAAGGTGAAGTCTGGAGGGTGAATCAGAAGAAGTAGAAGAAGGAGAAGGAGAAGGTGAAGTCAGGAGGGTGAAGCAGAAGAAGCAGAAGAAGGAGAAGGAGAAGGTGAAGTCTGGAGGGTGAAGCAGAAGAAGCAGAAGAAGGAGAAGGAGAAGGTGAAGTCTGGAGGGTGAATCAGAAGAAGCAGAAGAAGGAGAAGGAGAAGGTGAAGTCTGGAGGGTGAATCAGAAGAAAAAGAAGAAGGAGAAGGAGCAGGTGAAGTCTGGAGGGTGAATCAGAAGAAGCAGAAGAATTAGAAGGAGAAGGTGAAGTCTGGAGGGTGAATCAGAAGAAGTAGAAGAAGGAGAAGGAGAAGGTGAAGTCTGGAGGGTGAATCAGCAGAAGCAGAAGAAGGAGAAGGAGAAGGTGAAGTCAGGAGGGTGAATCAGAAGAAGGAGAAGAAGGAGAAGGAGAAGGTGAAGTCTGGAGGGTGAATCAGAAGAAGCAGAAGAAGGAGAAGGAGAAGGTGAAGACTGGAGGGTATATCAGAAGATGTAGAAGAAGGAGAAGGAGAAGGCGAAGTCTGGAGGGTGAATCAGAAGAAGCAGAAGAAGGAGAAGGAGAAGGTGAAGTCTGGAGGGTGAATCAGAAGAAGCAGAAGAAGGAGAAGGAGAAGATGAAGTCTGGAGGGTGAATCAGAAGAAGTAGAAGAAGGAGAAGGTGAGGTCTGGAGGGTGAATCAGAAGAAGAAGAAGAAGGAGAAGGAGAAGGTGAAGTCTGAAGGATGAATCAGAAGAAGCAGAAGAAGGAGAAGGAGAAGGTGAAGTCTGAAGTGTGAATCAGAAGAAGCAGAAGAAGGAGAAGGAGAAGGTGAAGTCTGGAGGATGAATCAGAAGAAGGAGAAGAAGGAGAAGGAGAAGGTGAAGTCTGGAGGGTGAATCAGAAGAAGTAGAAGAAGGAGAAGGAGATGGTGAAGTCTGGAGGGTGAATCAGAAGAAGTAGAAGAAGGAGAAGGAGAAGGTGAAGTCTGGAGGGTGAATCAGAAGAAGCAGAAGAAGGAGAAGGAGAAGGTGAAGTCTGGAGGGTGAATCAGAATAAGCAGAAGAAGGAGAAGGAGAAGATGAAGTCTGGAGGGTGAATCAGAAGAAGTAGAAGAAGGAGAAGGAGAAGGTGAAGTCTGGAGGGTGAATCAGAAGAAGCAGAAGAAGGAGAAGGAGAAGGTGAAGTCTGGAGGGTGAATCAGAAGAAGCAGAAGAAGGAGAAGGAGAAGGTGAAGTCTGGAGGGTGAATCAGAAGATGCAGAATAAGGAGAAGGAGAAGGTGAAGTCTGGAGGGTGAATCAGAAGAAGCAGAAGAAGGAGAAGGAGAAGGTGAAGTCTGGAGGGTGAAGCAGAAGAAGCAGAAGAAGGAGAAGGAGAAGGTGAAGTCTGGAGGGTGAATCAGAAGAAGTAGAAGAAGGAGAAGGAGAAGGTGAAGTCAGGAGGTTGAAGCAGAAGAAGCAGAAGAAGGAGAAGGAGAAGGTGAAGTCTGGAGGGTGAAGCAGAAGAAGCAGAAGAAGGAGAAGGAGAAGGTGAAGTCTGGAGGGTGAATCAGAAGAAGCAGAAGAAGGAGAAGGAGAAGGTGAAGTCTGGAGGCTGAATCAGAAGAAGCAGAAGAAGGAGAAGGAGCAGGTGAAGTCTGGAGGGTGAATCAGAAGAAGCAGAAGAATTAGAAGGAGAAGATGAAGTCTGGAGGGTGAATCAGAAGAAGTAGAATTGGAGAAGGAGAAGGTGAAGTCTGGAGGGTGAATCAGCAGAAGCAGAAGAAGGAGAAGGAGAAGGTGAAGTCAGGAGGGTGAATCAGAAGAAGGAGAAGAAGGAGAAGGAGAAGGTGAAGTCTGGAGGGTGAATCAGAAGAAGCAGAAGAAGGAGAAGGAGAAGGTGAAGACTGGAGGGTATATCAGAAGAAGTAGAAGAAGGAGAAGGAGAAGGTGAAGTCTGGAGGGTGAATCAGAAGAAGTAGAAGAAGGAGAAGGAGAAGGCGAAGTCTGGAGGGTGAATCAGAAGAAGCAGAAGAAGGAGAAGGAGAAGGTGAAGTCTGGAGGGTGAATCAGAAGAAGCAGAAGAAGGAGAAGGAGAAGATGAAGTCTGGAGGGTGAATCAGAAGAAGTAGAAGAAGGAGAAGGTGAGGTCTGGAGGGTGAATCAGAAGAAGCAGAAGAAGGAGAAGGAGAAGGTGAAGTCTGAAGGATGAATCAGAAGAAGCAGAAGAAGGAGAAGGAGAAGGTGAAGTCTGAAGGGTGAATCAGAAGAAGCAGAAGAAGGAGAAGGAGAAGGTGAAGTCTGGAGGCTGAATCAGAAGAAGCAGAAGAAGGAGAAGGAGAAGGTGAAGTCTGGAGGGTGAATCAGAAGAAGCAGAATTGGAGAAGGAGAAGGTGAAGTCAGGAGGGTGAATCAGAAGAAGCAGAAGAAGGAGAAGGAGAAGGTGAAGTTAGGAGGGTGAATCAGAAGAAGCAGAAGAAGGAGAAGGAGAAGGTGAAGTCAGGGGGGTGAAGCAGAAGAAGTAGAAGAAGGAGAAGGAGAAGGTGAAGTCAGGAGGGTGAAGCAGAAGAAGCAGAAGAAGGAGAAGAAGAAGGTGAAGTCTGGAGGGCGCAGCAGAAGAAGCAGGAGAAGGAGAAGGAGAAGGTGAAGTCTGGAGGGTGAAGCAGAAGAAGCAGAAGAAGGAGAAGGAGAAGGTGAAGTCTGGAGGGTGAATCAGAAGAAGTAGAAGAAGGAGAAGGAGAAGGTGAAGTCAGGAGGGTGAAGCAGAAGAAGCAGAAGAAGGAGAAGGAGAAGGTGAAGTCTGGAGGGTGAAGCAGAAGAAGCAGAAGAAGGAGAAGGAGAAGGTGAAGTCTGGAGGGTGAATCAGAAGAAGCAGAAGAAGGAGAAGGAGAAGGTGAAGTCTGGAGGGTGAATCAGAAGAAGCAGAAGAAGGAGAAGGAGCAGGTGAAGTCTGGAGGGTGAATCAGAAGAAGCAGAAGAATTAGAAGGAGAAGGTGAAGTCTGGAGGGTGAATCAGAAGAAGTAGAAGAAGGAGAAGGAGAAGGTAATGTCTGGAGGGTGAATCAGCAGAAGCAGAAGAAGGAGAAGGAGAAGGTGAAGTCAGGAGGGTGAATCAGAAGAAGGAGAAGAAGGAGAAGGAGAAGGTGAAGTCTGGAGGGTGAATCAGAAGAAGCAGAAGAAGGAGAAGGAGAAGGTGAAGACTGGAGGGTATATCAGAAGAAGTAGAAGAAGGAGAAGGAGAAGGTGAAGTCTGGAGGGTGAATCAGAAGAAGCAGAAGAAGGAGAAGGAGAAGGTGAAGTCTGGAGGGTGAATCAGAAGAAGCAGAAGAAGGAGAAGGAGCAGGTGAAGTCTGGAGGGTGAATCAGAAGAAGCAGAAGAATTAGAAGGAGAAGGTGAAGTCTGGAGGGTGAATCAGAAGAAGTAGAAGAAGGAGAAGGAGAAGGTGAAGTCTGGAGGGTGAATCAGCAGAAGCAGAAGAAGGAGAAGGAGAAGGTGAAGTCAGGAGGGTGGATCAGAAGAAGGAGAAGAAGGAGAAGGAGAAGGTGAAGTCTGGAGGGTGAATCAGAAGAAGCAGAAGAAGGAGAAGGAGAAGGTGAAGACTGGAGGGTATATCAGAAGAAGTAGAAGAAGGAGAAGGAGAAGGTGAAGTCTGGAGGGTGAATCAGAAGAAGTAGAAGAAGGAGAAGGAGAAGGCGAAGTCTGGAGGGTGAATCAGAAGAAGCAGAAGAAGGAGAAGGAGAAGGTGAAGTCTGGAGGGTGAATCAGAAGAAGCAGAAGAAGGAGAAGGAGAAGATGAAGTCTGGAGGGTGAATCAGAAGAAGTAGAAGAAGGAGAAGGTGAGGTCTGGAGGGTGAATCAGAAGAAGCAGAAGAAGGAGAAGGAGAAGGTGAAGTCTGAAGGATGAATCAGAAGAAGCAGAAGAAGGAGAAGGAGAAGGTGAAGTCTGAAGGGTGAATCAGAAGAAGCAGAAGAAGGAGAAGGAGAAGGTGAAGTCTGGAGGCTGAATCAGAAGAAGGAGAAGAAGGAGAAGGAGAAGGTGAAGTCTGGAGGGTGAATCAGAAGAAGTAGAAGAAGGAGAAGGAGATGGTGAAGTCTGTAGGGTGAATCAGAAGAAGTAGAAGAAGGAGAAGGAGAAGGTGAAGTCTGGAGGGTGAATCAGAAGAAGCAGAAGAAGGAGAAGGAGAAGGTGAAGTCTGGAGGGTGAATCAGAAGAAGCAGAAGAAGGAGAAGGAGAAGATGAAGTCTAGAGGGTGAATCAGAAGAGGTAGAAGAAGGAGAAGGAGAAGGTGAAGTCTGGAGGGTGAATCAGAAGAAGCAGAAGAAGGAGAAGGAGAAGGTGAAGTCTGGAGGGTGAATCAGAAGAAGCAGAAGAAGGAGAAGAAGAAGGTGAAGTCTGGAGGGTGAATCAGAAGATGCAGAATAAGGAGAAGGAGAAGGTGAAGTCTGGAGGGTGAATCAGAAGAAGCAGAAGAAGGAGAAGGAGAAGGTGAAGTCTGGAGGGTGAATCAGAAGAAGAAGACGAAGGAGAAGGAGAAGGTGAAGTCTGGAGGGTGAAGCAGAAGACGTAGAAGAAGGAGAAGGAGAAGGTGAAGTCAGGAGGGTGAATAAGAAGAAGCAGGAGAAGGAGAAGGAGAAGATGAAGTCTGGAGGGTGAATCAGAAGAAGTAGAAGAAGGAGAAGGAGAAGGTGAAGTCTGGAGGGTGAAGCAGAAGAAGTAGAAGAAGGAGAAGGAGAAGGTGAAGTCAGGAGGGTGAATCAGAAGAAGCAGAAGAAGGAGAAGGAGAAGGTGAAGTCTGGAGGGTGAATCAGAAGAATCAGAAGAAGGAGAAGGAGAAGGTGAAGTCTGGAGGCTGAATCAGAAGAAGCAGAAGAAAGAGAAGGAGAAGGTGAAGTCTGGAGGGTGAAGCAGAAGAAACAGAAGAAGGAGAAGGAGAAGGTGAAGACTGGAGGGTGAATCAGAAGAAGTAGAAGAAGGAGAAGGAGAAGGTGAAGTCTGGAGGGTGAATCAGAAGAAGTAGAAGAAGGAGAAGGAGAAGGTGAAGTCTGGAGGGTGAATCAGAAGAAGCAGAAGAAAGAGAAGGAGAAGGTGAAGTCTGGAGGGTGAAGCAGAAGAAACAGAAGAAGGAGAAGGAGAAGGTGAAGACTGGAGGGTGAATCAGAAGAAGTAGAAGAAGGAGAAGGAGAAGGTGAAGTCTGGAGGGTGAATCAGAAGAAGTAGAAGAAGGAGAAGGAGAAGTTGAAGTCTGGAGGGTGAATCAGAAGAAGCAGAAGAAGGAGAAGGAGAAGGTGAAGTCTGGAGGGTGAATCAGAAGAAGCAGAAGAAGGAGAAGGAGAAGATGAAGTCTGGAGGGTGAATCAGAAGAAGTAGAAGAAGGAGAAGGAGAAGGTGAAGTCTGGAGGGTGAATCAGAAGAAGTAGAAGAAGGAGAAGGAGAAGATGAAGTCTGGAGGGGGAATCAGAAGAAACAGAAGAAGGAGAAGGAGAAGGTGAAGTCTGGAGGGTGAATCAGAAGAAGTAGAAGAAGGAGAAGGAGAAGGTGTAGTCTGGAGGGTGAATCAGAAGAAGTAGACGAAGGAGAAGGAGAAGGTGAAGTCTGGAGGGTGAATCAGAAGAAGCAGAAGAAGGAGAAGGAGAAGGTGAAGTCTGGAGGGTGAATCAGAAGAAGTAGAAGAAGGAGAAGGAGAAGGTGAAGTCTGGAGGGTGAATCAGAAGAAGCAGAAGAAGGAGAAGGAGAAGGTGAAGTCTGGAGGGTGAATCAGAAGAAGCAGAAGAAGGAGAAGGAGAAGGTGAAGTCTGGAGGGTGAATCAGAAGAAGCAGAATAAGGAGAAGGAGAAGGTGAAGTCTGGAGGGTGAATCAGAAGAAGCAGAAGAAGGAGAAGGAGAAGGTGAAGACTGGAGGGTGAATCAGAAGAAGTAGAAGAAGGAGAAGGAGAAGATGAAGTCTGGAGGGTGAATCAGAAGAAGTAGAAGAAGGAGAAGGAGAAGGTGAATTCTGGAGGGTGAATCAGAAGAAGTAGAAGAAGGAGAAGGAGAAGATGAAGTCTGGAGGGTGAATCAGAAGAAACAGAAGAAGGAGAAGGAGAAGGTGAAGTCTGGAGGGTGAATCAGAAGAAGTAGAAGAAGGAGAAGGAGAAGGTGTAGTCTGGAGGGTGAATCAGAAGAAGTAGACGAAGGAGAAGGAGAAGGTGAAGTCTGGAGGGTGAATCAGAAGAAGCAGAAGAAGGAGAAGGAGAAGGTGAAGTCTGGAGGGTGAATCAGAAGAAGTAGAAGAAGGAGAAGGAGAAGGTGAAGTCTGGAGGGTGAATCAGAAGAAGCAGAATAAGGAGAAGGAGAAGGTGAAGTCTGGAGGGTGAATCAGAAGAAGCAGTAGAAGGAGAAGGAGAAGGTGAAGTCTGGAGGGTGAATCAGAAGAAGTAGAAGAAGGAGAAGGAGAAGATGAAGTCTGGAGGGTGAATCAGAAGAAGTAGAAGAAGGAGAAGGAGTAGGTGAAGTCTGGAGGGTGAATCAGAAGAAGTAGAAGAAGGAGAAGGAGAAGATGAAGTCTGGAGGGTGAATCAGAAGAAACAGAATAAGGAGAAGGAGAAGGTGAAGTCTGGAGGGTGAATCAGAAGAAGTAGAAGAAGGAGAAGGAGAAGGTGTAGTCTGGAGGGTGAATCAGAAGAAGTAGACGAAGGAGAAGGAGAAGGTGAAGTCTGGAGGGTGAATCAGAAGAAGCAGAAGAAGGAGAAGGAGAAGGTGAAGTCTGGAGGGTGAATCAGAAGAAGTAGAAGAAGGAGAAGGAGAAGGTGAAGTCTGGAGGGTGAATCAGAAGAAGCAGAAGAAGGAGAAGGAGAAGGTGAAGTCTGGAGGGTGAATCAGAAGAAGCAGAAGAAGGAGAAGGAGAAGGTGAAGTCTGGAGGGTGAATCAGAAGAAGTAGAAGAAGGAGAAGGAGAAGTTGAAGTCTTGAGGGTGAAGCAGAAGAAGTAGAAGATGGAGAAGGAGAAGATGAAGTCAGGAGGGTGAATCAGAAGAAGTAGAAGAAGGAGAAGGAGAAGGTGAAGTCAGGAGGGTGAATCAGAAGAAGCAGAAGATGGAGAAGGAGAAGGTGAAGTCTGGAGGGTGAATCAGAAGAATCAGAAGAAGGAGAAGGAGAAGGTGAAGTCTGGAGGGTGAATCAGAAGAAGCAAAGGAAGGAGAAGGAGAAGGTGAAGTCTGGAGGGTGAATCAGAAGAAGCAGAATAAGGAGAAGGAGTAGGTGAAGTCTGGAGGGTGAATCAGAAGAAGCAGAATAAGGAGAAGGAGAAGGTGAAGTCTGGAGGGTGAATCAGAAGAAGCAGAAGAAGGAGAAGGAGAAGGTGAAGTCTGGAGGGTGAATCAGAAGAAGTAGAAGAAGGAGAAGGAGAAGGTGAAGTCAGGAGGGTGAATCAGAAGAAGCAGAAGAAGGAGAAGGAGAAGGTGAAGTCTGGAGGGTGAATCAGAAGAATCAGAAGAAGGAGAAGGAGAAGGTGAAGTCTGGAGGGTGAATCAGAAGAAGCAGAAGAAAGAGAAGGAGAAGGTGAAGTCTGGAGGGTGAAGCAGAAGAAACAGAAGAAGGAGAAGGAGAAGGTGAAGACTGGAGGGTGAATCAGAAGAAGTAGAAGAAGGAGAAGGAGAAGGTGAAGTCTGGAGGGTGAATCAGAAGAAGTAGAAGAAGGAGAAGGAGAAGGTGAAGTCTGGAGGGGGAATCAGAAGAAGCAGAAGAAGGAGAAGGAGAAGGTGAAGTCTGGAGGGTGAATCAGAAGAAGCAGAAGAAGGAGAAGGAGAAGATGAAGTCTGGAGGGTGAATCAGAAGAAGTAGAAGAAGGAGAAGGAGAAGGTGACGTCTGGAGGGTGAATCAGAAGTAGTAGAAGAAGGAGAAGGAGAAGGTGAAGTCTGGAGGGTGAATCAGAAGAATCAGAAGAAGGAGAAGGAGAAGGTGAAGTCTGGAGGGTGAATCAGAAGAAGTAGAAGAAGGAGAAGGAGAAGGTGTAGTCTGGAGGGTGAATCAGAAGAAGTAGACGAAGGAGAAGGAGAAGGTGAAGTCTGGAGGGTGAATCAGAAGAAGCAGAAGAAGGAGATGGAGAAGGTGAAGTCTGGAGGGTGAATCAGAGGAAGTAGAAGAAGGAGAAGGAGAAGGTGAAGTCTGGAGGGTGAATCAGAAGAAGCAGAAGAAGGAGAAGGAGAAGGTGAAGTCTGGAGGGTGAATCAGAAGAAGCAGAAGAAGGAGAAGGAGAAGGTGAAGTCTGGAGGATGATTCAGAAGAAGCAGAATAAGGAGAAGGAGAAGGTGATGTCTGGAGGGTGAATCAGAAGAAGCAGAAGAAGGAGAAGGAGAAGGTGAAGTCTGGAGGGTGAATCAGAAGAAGTTGAAGAAGGAGAAGGAGAAGGTGAAGTCTGGAGGGTGAATCAGAAGAAGTAGAAGAAGGAGAAGGAGAAGGTGAAGTCTGGAGGGTGAATCAGAAGAAGTAGAAGAAGGAGAAGGAGAAGGTGAAGTCTGGAGGGTGAAGCAGAAGAAGTAGAAGAAGGAGAAGGAGAAGGTGAAGTCAGGAGGGTGAATCAGAAGATGTAGAAGAAGGAGAAGGAGAAGGTGAAGTCAGGAGGCTGAATCAGAAGAAGCAGAAGAAGGAGAAGGAGAAGGTGAAGTCTGGAGGGTGAATCAGAAGAATCAGAAGAAGGAGAAGGAGAAGGTGAAGTCTGGAGGGTGAATCAGAAGAAGCAGAAGAAAGAGAAGGAGAAGGTGAAGTCTGGAGGGTGAATCAGAAGAAGTAGAAGAAGGAGAAGGAGAAGGTGAAGTCTGGAGGGTGAATCAGAAGAAGCAGAAGAAGGAGAAGGAGAAGGTGAAGTCTGGAGGGTGAATCAGAAGAAGTAGACGAAGGAGAAGGAGAAGGTGAAGTCTGGAGGGTGAATCAGAAGAAGCAGAAGAAGGAGATGGAGAAGGTGAAGTCTGGAGGGTGAATCAGAAGAAGTAGAAGAAGGAGAAGGTGAAGGTGAAGTCTGGAGGGTGAATCAGAAGAAGCAGAAGAAGGAGAAGGAGAAGGTGAAGTCTGGAGGGTGATTCAGAAGAAGCAGAATAAGGAGAAGGAGAAGGTGAAGTCTGGAGGGTGAATCAGAAGAAGCAGAAGAAGGAGAAGGAGAAGGTGAAGTCTGGAGGGTGAATCAGAAGAAGTAGAAGAAGGAGAAGGAGAAGGTGAAGTCTGGAGGGTGAATCAGAAGAAGTAGAAGAAGGAGAAGGAGAAGGTGAAGTCTGGAGGGTGAATCAGAAGAAGTAGAAGAAGGAGAAGGAGAAGGTGAAGTCTGGAGGGTGAAGCAGAAGAAGTAGAAGAAGGAGAAGGAGAAGGTGAAGTCAGGAGGGTGAATCAGAAGATGTAGAAGAAGGAGAAGGAGAAGGTGAAGTCAGGAGGGTGAATCAGAAGAAGCAGAATAAGGAGAAGGAGAAGGTGAAGTCTGGAGGGTGAATCAGAAGAAGCAGAATAAGGAGAAGGAGAAGGTGAAGTCTGGAGGGTGAATCAGAAGAAGCAGAATAAGGAGAAGGAGAAGGTGAAGTCTGGAGGGTGAATCAGAAGAAGCAGAATAAGGAGAAGGAGAAGGTGAAGTCTGGAGGGTGAATCAGAAGAAGCAGAAGAAGGAGAAGGAGAAGGTGAAGTCTGGAGGGTGAATCAGAAGAAGTAGAAGAAGGAGAAGGAGAAGGTGAAGTCAGGAGGGTGAATCAGAAGAAGCAGAAGAAGGAGAAGGAGAAGGTGAAGTCTGGAGGGTGAATCAGAAGAATCAGAAGAAGGAGAAGGAGAAGGTGAAGTCTGGAGGGTGAATCAGAAGAAGCAGAAGAAAGAGAAGGAGAAGGTGAAGTCTGGAGGGTGAAGCAGAAGAAACAGAAGAAGGAGAAGGAGAAGGTGAAGACTGGAGGGTGAATCAGAAGAAGTAGAAGAAGGAGAAGGAGAAGGTGAAGTCTGGAGGGTGAATCAGAAGAAGTAGAAGAAGGAGAAGGAGAAGGTGAAGTATGGAGGGGGAATCAGAAGAAGCAGAAGAAGGAGAAGGAGAAGGTGAAGTCTGGAGGGTGAATCAGAAGAAGCAGAAGAAGGAGAAGGAGAAGATGAAGTCTGGAGGGTGAATCAGAAGAAGTAGAAGAAGGAGAAGGAGAAGGTGAAGTCTGGAGGGTGAATCAGAAGTAGTAGAAGAAGGAGAAGGAGAAGGTGAAGTTTGGAGGGTGAATCAGAAGAAACAGAAGAAGGAGAAGGAGAAGGTGAAGTCTGGAGGGTGAATCAGAAGAAGTAGAAGAAGGAGAAGGAGAAGGTGTAGTCTGGAGGGTGAATCAGAAGAAGTAGACGAAGGAGAAGGAGAAGGTGAAGTCTGGAGGGTGAATCAGAAGAAGCAGAAGAAGGAGATGGAGAAGGTGAAGTCTGGAGGGTGAATCAGAGGAAGTAGAAGAAGGAGAAGGAGAAGGTGAAGTCTGGAGGGTGAATCAGAAGAAGCAGAAGAAGGAGAAGGAGAAGGTGAAGTCTGGAGGGTGAATCAGAAGAAGCAGAAGAAGGAGAAGGAGAAGGTGAAGTCTGGAGGGTGATTCAGAAGAAGCAGAATAAGGAGAAGGAGAAGGTGATGTCTGGAGGGTGAATCAGAAGAAGCAGAAGAAGGAGAAGGAGAAGGTGAAGTCTGGAGGGTGAATCAGAAGAAGTAGAAGAAGGAGAAGGAGAAGGTGAAGTCTGGAGGGTGAATCAAAAGAAGTAGAAGAAGGAGAAGGAGAAGGTGAAGTCTGGAGGGTGAATCAGAAGAAGTAGAAGAAGGAGAAGGAGAAGGTGAAGTCTGGAGGGTGAAGCAGAAGAAGTAGAAGAAGGAGAAGGAGAAGGTGAAGTCAGGAGGGTGAATCAGAAGATGTAGAAGAAGGAGAAGGAGAAGGTGAAGTCAGGAGGCTGAATCAGAAGAAGCAGAAGAAGGAGAAGGAGAAGGTGAAGTCTGGAGGGTGAATCAGAAGAAGCAGAAGAAAGAGAAGGAGAAGGTGAAGTCTGGAGGGTGAATCACAAGAAGTAGAAGAAGGAGAAGGAGAAGGTGAAGTCTGGAGGGTGAATCAGAAGAAGCAGAAGAAGGAGAAGGAGAAGGTGAAGTCTGGAGGGTGAATCAGAAGAAGTAGACGAAGGAGAAGGAGAAGGTGAAGTCTGGAGGGTGAATCAGAAGAAGCAGAAGAAGGAGATGGAGAAGGTGAAGTCTGGAGGGTGAATCAGAAGAAGTAGAAGAAGGAGAAGGTGAAGGTGAAGTCTGGAGGGTGAATCAGAAGAAGCAGAAGAAGGAGAAGGAGAAGGTGAAGTCTGGAGGGTGATTCAGAAGAAGCAGAATAAG
Organism: Somniosus microcephalus; assembly: GCF_052327205.1. Taxonomy (NCBI): domain Eukaryota; kingdom Metazoa; phylum Chordata; class Chondrichthyes; order Squaliformes; family Somniosidae; genus Somniosus; species Somniosus microcephalus. The sequence goes on from NW_028225503.1 coordinate 208,937, forward strand.
GAGAAGGAGAAGGTGAAGTCTGGAGGGTGAATCAGAAGAAGCAGAAGAAGGAGAAGGAGAAGGTGAAGTCTGGAGGGTGAATCAGAAGAAGTAGAAGAAGGAGAAGGAGAAGGTGAAGTCTGGAGGGTGAATCAGAAGAAGTAGAAGAAGGAGAAGGAGAAGGTGAAGTCTGGAGGGTGAATCAGAAGAAGTAGAAGAAGGAGAAGGAGAAGGTGAAGTCTGGAGGGTGAAGCAGAAGAAGTAGAAGAAGGAGAAGGAGAAGGTGAAGTCAGGAGGGTGAATCAGAAGATGTAGAAGAAGGAGAAGGAGAAGGTGAAGTCAGGAGGGTGAATCAGAAGAAGCAGAAGAAGGAGAAGGAGAAGGTGAAGTCAGGAGGGTGAATCAGAAGAAGCAGAAGAAGGAGATAGAGAAGGTGAAGTCTGGAGGGTGAATCAGAAGAATCAGAAGAAGGAGAAGGAGAAGGTGAAGTCTGGAGGGTGAAGCAGAAGAAGCAGAAGAAAGAGAAGGAGAAGGTGAAGTCTGGAGGGTGAAGCAGAAGAAACAGAAGAAGCAGAAGGAGAAGGTGAAGACTGGAGGGTGAATCAGAAGAAGTAGAAGAAGGAGAAGGAGAAGGTGAAGTCTGGAGGGTGAATCAGAAGAAGTAGAAGAAGGAGAAGGAGAAGGTGAAGTCTGGAGGGTGAATCAGAAGAAGCAGAAGAAGGAGAAGGAGAAGGTGAAGTCTGGAGGGTGAATCAGAAGAAGCAGAAGAAGGAGAAGGAGAAGATGAAGTCTGGAGGGTGAATCAGAAGAAGTAGAAGAAGGAGAAGGAGAAGGTGAGGTCTGGAGGGTGAATCAGAAGAAGCAGAAGAAGGAGAAGGAGAAGGTGAAGTCTGGAGGGTGAATCAGAAGAAGCAGAAAAAGGAGAAGGAGAAGTTGAAGTCTGGAGGGTGAATCAGAAGAAGCAGAAGAAGGAGAAGGAGAAGGTGAGGTCAGGAGGGTGAATCAGAAGAAGCAGAAGAAGGAGAAGGAGAAGGTGAAGTTAGGAGGGTGAATCAGAAGAAGCAGAAGAAGGAGAAGGAGCAGGTGAAGTCAGGGGGGTGTAGCAGAAGAAGTAGAAGAAGGAGAAGGAGAAGGTGAAGTCAGGACGGTGAAGCAGAAGAAGCAGAAGAAGGAGAAGGAGAAGGTGAAGCCTGGAGGGCGCAGCAGAAGAAGCAGAAGAAGGAGAAGGAGAAGGTGAAGTCTGGAGTGTGAAGCAGAAGAAGCAGAAGAAGGAGAAGGAGAAGGTGAAGTCTGGAGGGCGCAGCAGAAGAAGCAGAAGAAGGAGAATGAGAAGGTGAAGTCTGGAGGGTGAATCAGAAGAAGCAGAAGAAGGAGAAGGAGAAGGTGAAGTCTGGAGGGTGAATCAGAAGAAGTAGAAGAAGGAGAAGGAGAAGGTGAAGTCTGGAGGGTGAAGCAGAAGAAGTAGAAGAAGGAGAAGGAGAAGGTGAAGTCAGGAGGGTGAATCAGAAGAAGTAGAAGAAGGAGAAGGAGAAGGTGAAGTCAGGAGGGTGAATCAGAAGAAGCAGAAGAAGGAGAAGGAGAAGGTGAAGTCTGGAGGGTGAATCAGAAGAATCAGAAGAAGGAGAAGGAGAAGGTGAAGTCTGGAGGGTGAATCAGAAGAAGCAGAAGAAAGAGAAGGAGAAGGTGAAGTCTGGAGGGTGAAGCAGAAGAAACAGAAGAAGGAGAAGGAGAAGGTGAAGACTGGAGGGTGAATCAGAAGAAGTAGAAGAAGGAGAAGGAGAAGGTGAAGTCTGGAGGGTGAATCAGAAGCAGTAGAAGAAGGAGAAGGAGAAGTTGAAGTCTGGAGGGTGAATCAGAAGAAGCAGAAGAAGGAGAAGGAGAAGGTGAAGTCTGGAGGGTGAATCAGAAGAAGCAGAAGAAGGAGAAGGAGAAGATGAAGTCTGGAGGGTGAATCAGAAGAAGTAGAAGAAGGAGAAGGAGAAGGTGAAGTCTGGAGGGTGAATCAGAAGAAGTAGAAGAAGGAGAAGGAGAAGATGAAGTCTGGAGGGTGAATCAGAAGAAACAGAAGAAGGAGAAGGAGAAGGTGAAGTCTGGAGGGTGAATCAGAAGAAGTAGAAGAAGGAGAAGGAGAAGGTGTAGTCTGGAGGGTGAATCAGAAGAAGTAGACGAAGGAGAAGGAGAAGGTGAAGTCTGGAGAGTGAATCAAAAGAAGCAGAAGAAGGAGAAGGAGAAGGTGAAGTCTGGAGGGTGAATCAGAAGAAGTAGAAGAAGGAGAAGGAGAAGGTGAAGTCTGGAGGGTGAATCAGAAGAAGCAGAAGAAGGAGAAGGAGAAGGTGAAGTCTGGAGGGAGAATCAGAAGAAGCAGAAGAAGGAGAAGGAGAAGGTGAAGTCTGGAGGGTGAATCAGAAGAAGCAGAATAAGGAGAAGGAGAAGGTGAAGTCTGGAGGGTGAATCAGAAGAAGCAGAAGAAGGAGAAGGAGAAGGTGAAGTCTGGAGGGTGAATCAGAAGAAGTAGAAGAAGGAGATGGAGAAGATGAAGTCTGGAGGGTGAATCAGAAGAAGTAGAAGAAGGAGAAGGAGAAGGTGAAGTCTGGAGGGTGAATCAGAAGAAGTAGAAGAAGGAGAAGGAGAAGATGAAGTCTGGAGGGTGAATCAGAAGAAACAGAAGAAGGAGAAGGAGAAGGTGAAGTCTGGAGGGTGAATCAGAAGAAGTAGAAGAAGGAGAAGGAGAAGGTGTAGTCTGGAGGGTGAATCAGAAGAAGTAGACGAAGGAGAAGGAGAAGGTGAAGTCTGGAGGGTGAATCAGAAGAAGCAGAAGAGGGAGAAGGAGAAGGTGAAGTCTGGAGGGTGAATCAGAAGAAGTAGAAGAAGGAGAAGGAGAAGGTGAAGTCTGGAGGGTGAATCAGAAGAAGCAGAATAAGGAGAAGGAGAAGGTGAAGTCTGGAGGGTGAATCAGAAGAAGCAGAAGAAGGAGAAGGAGAAGGTGAAGTCTGGAGGGTGAATCAGAAGAAGTAGAAGAAGGAGAAGGAGAAGATGAAGTCTGGAGGGTGAATCAGAAGAAGTAGAAGAAGGAGAAGGAGAAGGTGAAGTCTGGAGGGTGAATCAGAAGAAGTAGAAGAAGGAGAAGGAGAAGATGAAGTCTGGAGGGTGAATCAGAAGAAACAGAAGAAGGAGAAGGAGAAGGTGAAGTCTGGAGGGTGAATCAGAAGAAGCAGAAGAAGGAGAAGGAGAAGATGAAGTCTGGAGGGTGAATCAGAAGAAGTAGAAGAAGGAGAAGGAGAAGGTGAAGTCTGGAGGGTGAATCAGAAGAAGCAGAATAAGGAGAAGGAGAAGGTGAAGTCTGGAGGGTGAATCAGAAGAAGCAGAAGAAGGAGAAGGAGAAGGTGAAGTCTGGAGGGTGAATCAGAAGAAGTAGAAGAAGGAGAAGGAGAAGATGAAGTCTGGAGGGTGAATCAGAAGAAGTAGAAGAAGGAGAAGGAGAAGGTGAAGTCTGGAGGGTGAATCAGAAGAAGTAGAAGAAGGAGAAGGAGAAGATGAAGTCTGGAGGGTGAATCAGAAGAAACAGAAGAAGGAGAAGGAGAAGGTGAAGTCTGGAGGGTGAATCAGAAGAAGTAGAAGAAGGAGAAGGAGAAGGTGTAGTCTGGAGGGTGAATCAGAAGAAGTAGACGAAGGAGAAGGAGAAGGTGAAGTCTGGAGGGTGAATCAGAAGAAGTAGAAGAAGGAGAAGGAGAAGTTAAAGTCTGGAGGGTGAATCAGAAGAAGTAGAAGAAGGAGAAGGAGAAGGTGAAGTCTGGAGGGTGAATCAGAAGAAGCAGAAGAAGGAGAAGGAGAAGGTGAAGTCTGGAGGGTGAATCAGAAGAAGCAGAAGAAGGAGAAGGAGAAGGTGAAGTCTGGAGGGTGAATCAGAAGAAGTAGAAGAAGGAGAAGGAGAAGTTGAAGTCTGGAGGGTGAAGCAGAAGAAGTAGAAGATGGAGAAGGAGAAGGTGAAGTCAGGAGGGTGAATCAGAAGAAGTAGAAGAAGGAGAAGGAGAAGGTGAAGTCAGGAGGGTGAATCAGAAGAAGCAGAAGATGGAGAAGGAGAAGGTGAAGTCTGGAGGGTGAATCAGAAGAATCAAAAGAAGGAGAAGGAGAAGGTGAAGTCTGGAGGGTGAATCAGAAGAAGCAAAGGAAGGAGAAGGAGAAGGTGAAGTCTGGAGGGTGAATCAGAAGAAGCAGAATAAGGAGAAGGAGAAGGTGAAGTCTGGAGGGTGAATCAGAAGAAGCAGAATAAGGAGAAGGAGAAGGTGAAGTCTGGAGGGTGAATCAGAAGAAGCAGAAGAAGGAGAAGGAGAAGGTGAAGTCTGGAGGGTGAATCAGAAGAAGTAGAAGAAGGAGAAGGAGAAGGTGAAGTCTGGAGCGTGAAGCAGAAGAAGTAGAAGAAGGAGAAGGAGAAGGTGAAGTCAGGAGGGTGAATCAGAAGAAGTAGAAGAAGGAGAAGGAGACGGTGAAGTCAGGAGGGTGAATCAGAAGAAGCAGAAGAAGGAGAAGGAGAAGGTGAAGTCTGGAGGGTGAATCAGAAGAATCAGAAGAAGGAGAAGGAGAAGGTGAAGTCTGGAGGGTGAATCAGAAGAAGCAGAAGAAAGAGAAGGAGAAGGTGAAGTCTGGAGGGTGAAGCAGAAGAAACAGAAGAAGGAGAAGGAGAAGGTGAAGACTGGAGGGTGAATCAGAAGAAGTAGAAGAAGGAGAAGGAGAAGGTGAAGTCTGGAGGGTGAATCAGAAGAAGTAGAAGAAGGAGAAGGAGAAGGTGAAGTCTGGAGGGTGAATCAGAAGAAGCAGAAGAAGGAGAAGGAGAAGGTGAAGTCTGGAGGGTTAATCAGAAGAAGCAGAAGAAGGAGAAGGAGAAGATGAAGTCTGGAGGGTGAATCAGAAGAAGTAGAAGAAGGAGAAGGAGAAGGTGAAGTCTGGAGGGTGAATCAGAAGTAGTAGAAGAAGGAGAAGGAGAAGGTGAAGTCTGGAGGGTGAATCAGAAGAAACAGAAGAAGGAGAAGGAGAAGGTGAAGTCTGGAGGGTGAATCAGAAGAAGTAGAAGAAGGAGAAGGAGAAGGTGTAGTCTGGAGGGTGAATCAGAAGAAGTAGACGAAGGAGAAGGAGAAGGTGAAGTCTGGAGGGTGAATCAGAAGAAGCAGAAGAAGGAGATGGAGAAGGTGAAGTCTGGAGGGTGAATCAGAAGAAGTAGAAGAAGGAGAAGGAGAAGGTGAAGTCTGGAGGGTGAATCAGAAGAAGCAGAAGAAGGAGAAGGAGAAGGTGAAGTCTGGAGGGTGAATCAGAAGAAGCAGAAGAAGGAGAAGGAGAAGGTGATGTCTGGAGGGTGATTCAGAAGAAGCAGAATAAGGAGAAGGAGAAGGTGATGTCTGGAGGGTGAATCAGAAGAAGCAGAAGAATGAGAAGGAGAAGGTGAAGTCTGGAGGGTGAATCAGAAGAAGTAGAAGAAGGAGAAGGAGAAGGTGAAGTCTGGAGGGTGAATCAGAAGAAGTAGAAGAAGGAGAAGGAGAAGGTGAAGTCTGGAGGGTGAATCAGAAGAAGTAGAAGAAGTAGAAGGAGAAGGTGAAGTCTGGAGGGTGAAGCAGAAGAAGTAGAAGAAGGAGAAGGAGAAGGTGAAGTCAGGAGGGTGAATCAGAAGATGTAGAAGAAGGAGAAGGAGAAGGTGAAGTCAGGAGGGTGAATCAGAAGAAGCAGAAGAAGGAGAAGGAGAAGGTGAAGTCTGGAGGGTGAATCAGAAGAATCAGAAGAAGGAGAAGGAGAAGGTGAAGTCTGGAGGGTGAATCAGAAGAAGCAGAAGAAAGAGAAGGAGAAGGTGAAGTCTGGAGGGTGAATCAGAAGAAGTAGAAGAAGGAGAAGGAGAAGGTGAAGTCTGGAGGGTGAATCAGAAGAAGCAGAAGAAGGAGAAGGAGAAGGTGAAGTCTGGAGGGTGAATCAGAAGAAGTAGACGAAGGAGAAGGAGAAGGTGAAGTCTGGAGGGTGAATCAGAAGAAGCAGAAGAAGGAGATGGAGAAGGTGAAGTCTGGAGGGTGAATCAGAAGAAGTAGAAGAAGGAGAAGGTGAAGGTGAAGTCTGGAGGGTGAATCAGAAGAAGCAGAAGAAGGAGAAGGAGAAGGTGAAGTCTGGAGGGTGAATCAGAAGAAGCAGAAGAAGGAGAAGGAGAAGGTGAAGTCTGGAGGGTGAATCAGAAGAAGCAGAAGAAGGAGAAGGAGAAGGTGAAGTCTGGAGGGTGAATCAGAAGAAGTAGAAGAAGGAGAAGGAGAAGATGAAGTCTGGAGGGTGAATCAGAAGAAGTAGAAGAAGGAGAAGGAGAAGGTGAAGTCTGGAGGGTGAATCAGAAGAAGTAGAAGAAGGAGAAGGAGAAGATGAAGTCTGGAGGGTGAATCAGAAGAAACAGAAGAAGGAGAAGGAGAAGGTGAAGTCTGGAGGGTGAATCAGAAGAAGTAGAAGAAGGAGAAGGAGAAGGTGTAGTCTGGAGGGTGAATCAGAAGAAGTAGACGAAGGAGAAGGAGAAGGTGAAGTCTGGAGGGTGAATCAGAAGAAGTAGAAGAAGGAGAAGGAGAAGTTAAAGTCTGGAGGGTGAATCAGAAGAAGTAGAAGAAGGAGAAGGAGAAGGTGAAGTCTGGAGGGTGAATCAGAAGAAGCAGAAGAAGGAGAAGGAGAAGGTGAAGTCTGGAGGGTGAATCAGAAGAAGCAGAAGAAGGAGAAGGAGAAGGTGAAGTCTGGAGGGTGAATCAGAAGAAGTAGAAGAAGGAGAAGGAGAAGTTGAAGTCTGGAGGGTGAAGCAGAAGAAGTAGAAGATGGAGAAGGAGAAGGTGAAGTCAGGAGGGTGAATCAGAAGAAGTAGAAGAAGGAGAAGGAGAAGGTGAAGTCAGGAGGGTGAATCAGAAGAAGCAGAAGATGGAGAAGGAGAAGGTGAAGTCTGGAGGGTGAATCAGAAGAATCAAAAGAAGGAGAAGGAGAAGGTGAAGTCTGGAGGGTGAATCAGAAGAAGCAAAGGAAGGAGAAGGAGAAGGTGAAGTCTGGAGGGTGAATCAGAAGAAGCAGAATAAGGAGAAGGAGAAGGTGAAGTCTGGAGGGTGAATCAGAAGAAGCAGAATAAGGAGAAGGAGAAGGTGAAGTCTGGAGGGTGAATCAGAAGAAGCAGAAGAAGGAGAAGGAGAAGGTGAAGTCTGGAGGGTGAATCAGAAGAAGTAGAAGAAGGAGAAGGAGAAGGTGAAGTCTGGAGCGTGAAGCAGAAGAAGTAGAAGAAGGAGAAGGAGAAGGTGAAGTCAGGAGGGTGAATCAGAAGAAGTAGAAGAAGGAGAAGGAGACGGTGAAGTCAGGAGGGTGAATCAGAAGAAGCAGAAGAAGGAGAAGGAGAAGGTGAAGTCTGGAGGGTGAATCAGAAGAATCAGAAGAAGGAGAAGGAGAAGGTGAAGTCTGGAGGGTGAATCAGAAGAAGCAGAAGAAAGAGAAGGAGAAGGTGAAGTCTGGAGGGTGAAGCAGAAGAAACAGAAGAAGGAGAAGGAGAAGGTGAAGACTGGAGGGTGAATCAGAAGAAGTAGAAGAAGGAGAAGGAGAAGGTGAAGTCTGGAGGGTGAATCAGAAGAAGTAGAAGAAGGAGAAGGAGAAGGTGAAGTCTGGAGGGTGAATCAGAAGAAGCAGAAGAAGGAGAAGGAGAAGGTGAAGTCTGGAGGGTTAATCAGAAGAAGCAGAAGAAGGAGAAGGAGAAGATGAAGTCTGGAGGGTGAATCAGAAGAAGTAGAAGAAGGAGAAGGAGAAGGTGAAGTCTGGAGGGTGAATCAGAAGTAGTAGAAGAAGGAGAAGGAGAAGGTGAAGTCTGGAGGGTGAATCAGAAGAAACAGAAGAAGGAGAAGGAGAAGGTGAAGTCTGGAGGGTGAATCAGAAGAAGTAGAAGAAGGAGAAGGAGAAGGTGTAGTCTGGAGGGTGAATCAGAAGAAGTAGACGAAGGAGAAGGAGAAGGTGAAGTCTGGAGGGTGAATCAGAAGAAGCAGAAGAAGGAGATGGAGAAGGTGAAGTCTGGAGGGTGAATCAGAAGAAGTAGAAGAAGGAGAAGGAGAAGGTGAAGTCTGGAGGGTGAATCAGAAGAAGCAGAAGAAGGAGAAGGAGAAGGTGAAGTCTGGAGGGTGAATCAGAAGAAGCAGAAGAAGGAGAAGGAGAAGGTGATGTCTGGAGGGTGATTCAGAAGAAGCAGAATAAGGAGAAGGAGAAGGTGATGTCTGGAGGGTGAATCAGAAGAAGCAGAAGAATGAGAAGGAGAAGGTGAAGTCTGGAGGGTGAATCAGAAGAAGTAGAAGAAGGAGAAGGAGAAGGTGAAGTCTGGAGGGTGAATCAGAAGAAGTAGAAGAAGGAGAAGGAGAAGGTGAAGTCTGGAGGGTGAATCAGAAGAAGTAGAAGAAGTAGAAGGAGAAGGTGAAGTCTGGAGGGTGAAGCAGAAGAAGTAGAAGAAGGAGAAGGAGAAGGTGAAGTCAGGAGGGTGAATCAGAAGATGTAGAAGAAGGAGAAGGAGAAGGTGAAGTCAGGAGGGTGAATCAGAAGAAGCAGAAGAAGGAGAAGGAGAAGGTGAAGTCTGGAGGGTGAATCAGAAGAATCAGAAGAAGGAGAAGGAGAAGGTGAAGTCTGGAGGGTGAATCAGAAGAAGCAGAAGAAAGAGAAGGAGAAGGTGAAGTCTGGAGGGTGAATCAGAAGAAGTAGAAGAAGGAGAAGGAGAAGGTGAAGTCTGGAGGGTGAATCAGAAGAAGCAGAAGAAGGAGAAGGAGAAGGTGAAGTCTGGAGGGTGAATCAGAAGAAGTAGACGAAGGAGAAGGAGAAGGTGAAGTCTGGAGGGTGAATCAGAAGAAGCAGAAGAAGGAGATGGAGAAGGTGAAGTCTGGAGGGTGAATCAGAAGAAGTAGAAGAAGGAGAAGGTGAAGGTGAAGTCTGGAGGGTGAATCAGAAGAAGCAGAAGAAGGAGAAGGAGAAGGTGAAGTCTGGAGGGTGAATCAGAAGAAGCAGAAGAAGGAGAAGTAGAAGGTGAAGTCTGGAGGGTGATTCAGAAGAAGCAGAATAAGGAGAAGGAGAAGGTGAAGTCTGGAGGGTGAATCAGAAGAAGCAGAAGAAGGAGAAGGAGAAGGTGAAGTCTGGAGGGTGAATCAGAAGAAGTAGAAGAAGCAGAAGGAGAAGGTGAAGTCTGGAGGGTGAATCAGAAGAAGTAGAAGAAGGAGAAGGAGAAGGTGAAGTCTGGAGGGTGAATCAGAAGAAGTAGAAGAAGGAGAAGGAGAAGGTGAAGTCTGGAGGGTGAATCAGAATAAGTAGAAGAAGGAGAAGGAGAAGCTGAAGTCTGGAGGGTGAATCAGAAGAAGCAGAAGAAGGAGAAGGAGAAGGTGAAGTCTGGAGGGTGAATCAAAAGAAGTAGAAGAAGGAGAAGGAGAAGGTGAAGTCTGGAGGGTGAAGCAGAAGAAGTAGAAGAAGGAGAAGGAGAAGGTGAAGTCAGGAGGGTGAATCAGAAGAAGTAGAAGAAGGAGAAGGAGAAGGTGAAGTCAGGAGGGTGAATCAGAAGAAGCAGAAGAAGGAGATAGAGAAGGTGAAGTCTGGAGGGTGAATCAGAAGATTCAGAAGAAGGAGAAGGAGAAGGTGAAGTCTGGAGGGTGAAGCAGAAGAAGCAGAAGAAAGAGAAGGAGAAGGTGAAGTCTGGAGGGTGAAGCAGAAGAAACAGAAGAAGGAGAAGGAGAAGGTGAAGACTGGAGGGTGAATCAGAAGAAGTAGAAGAAGGAGAAGGAGAAGGTGAAGTCTGGAGGGTGAATCAGAAGAAGTAGAAGAAGGAGAAGGAGAAGGTGAGGTCTGGAGGGTGAATCAGAAGAAGCAGAAGAAGGAGAAGGAGAAGGTGAAGTCTGGAGGGTGAATCAGAAGAAGCAGAAGAAGGAGAAGGAGAAGGTGAAGTCTGGAGGGTGAATCAGAAGAAGCAGAAGAAGGAGAAGGAGAAGGTGAAGTCTGGAGGGTGAATCAGAAGAAGCAGAAGAAGGAGAAGGAGAAGATGAAGTCTGGAGGGTGAATCAGAAGAAGCAGAAGAAGGAGAAGGAGAAGATGAAGTCTGGAGGGTGAATCAGAAGAAGTAGAAGAAGGAGAAGGAGAAGGTGAGGTCTGGAGGGTGAATCAGAAGAAACAGAAGAAGGAGAAGGAGAAGGTGAAGTCTGGAGGGTGAATCAGAAGAAGTAGAAGAAGGAGAAGGAGAAGATGAAGTCTGGAGGGTGAATCAGAAGAAGTAGACGAAGGAGAAGGAGAAGGTGAAGTCTGGAGGGTGAATCAGAAGAAGCAGAAGAAGGAGAAGGAGAAGGTGAAGTCTGGAGGGTGAATCAGAAGAAGTAGAAGAAGGAGAAGGAGAAGTTGAAGTCTGGAGGGTGAATCAGAAGAAGCAGAATAAGGAGAAGGAGAAGGTGAAGTCTGGAGGGTGAATCAAAAGAAGCAGAAGAAGGAGAAGGAGAAGGTGAAGTCTGGAGGGTGAATCAGAAGAAGTAGAAGAAGGAGAAGGAAAGATGAAGTCTGGAGGGTGAATCAGAAGAAGTAGAAGAAGGAGAAGGAGAAGATGAAGTCTGGAGGGTGAATCAGAAGAAACAGAAGAAGGAGAAGGAGAAGGTGTAGTCTGGAGGGTGAATCAGAAGAAGTAGACGAAGGAGAAGGAGAAGGTGAAGTCTGGAGGGTGAATCAGAAGAAGCAGAAGAAGGAGAAGGAGAAGGTGAAGTCTGGAGGGTAAATCAGAAGAAGTAGAAGAAGGAGAAGGAGAAGGTGAAGTCTGGAGGGTGAATCAGAAGAAGCAGAAGAAGGAGAAGGAGAAGGTGAAGTCTGGAGGGTGAATCAGAAGAAGCAGAAGAAGGAGAAGGAGAAGGTGAAGTCTGGAGGGTGAATCAGAAGAAGTAGAAGAAGGAGAAGGAGAAGTTGAAGTCTGGAGGTTGAAGCAGAAGAAGTAGAAGATGGAGAAGGAGAAGGTGAAGTCTGGAGGGTGAATCAGAAGAAGCAGAAGAAGGAGAAGGAGAAGGTGAAGTCTGGAGGGTGAATCAGAAGAAGTAGAAGAAGGAGAAGGAGAAGTTGAAGTCTGGAGGGTGAATCAGAAGAAGCAGAATAAGGAGAAGGAGAAGGTGAAGTCTGGAGGGTGAATCAAAAGAAGCAGAAGAAGGAGAAGGAGAAGGTGAAGTCTGGAGGGTGAATCAGAAGAAGTAGAAGAAGGAGAAGGAAAAGATGAAGTCTGGAGGGTGAATCAGAAGAAGTAGAAGAAGGAGAAGGAGAAGATGAAGTCTGGAGGGTGAATCAGAAGAAACAGAAGAAGGAGAAGGAGAAGGTGTAGTCTGGAGGGTGAATCAGAAGAAGTAGACGAAGGAGAAGGAGAAGGTGAAGTCTGGAGGGTGAATCAGAAGAAGCAGAAGAAGGAGAAGGAGAAGGTGAAGTCTGGAGGGTAAATCAGAAGAAGTAGAAGAAGGAGAAGGAGAAGGTGAAGTCTGGAGGGTGAATCAGAAGAAGCAGAAGAAGGAGAAGGAGAAGGTGAAGTCTGGAGGGTGAATCAGAAGAAGCAGAAGAAGGAGAAGGAGAAGGTGAAGTCTGGAGGGTGAATCAGAAGAAGTAGAAGAAGGAGAAGGAGAAGTTGAAGTCTGGAGGTTGAAGCAGAAGAAGTAGAAGATGGAGAAGGAGAAGGTGATGTCAGGAGGGTGAATCAGAAGAAGTAGAAGAAGGAGAAGGAGAAGGTGAAGTCAGGAGGGTGAATCAGAAGAAGCAGAAGATGGAGAAGGAGAAGGTGAAGTCTGGAGGGTGAATCAGAAGAATCAGAAGAAGGAGAAGGAGAAGGTGAAGTCTGGAGGGTGAATCAGAAGAAGCAAAGGAAGGAGAAGGAGAAGGTGAAGTCTGGAGGGTGAATCAGAAGAAGCAGAATAAGGAGAAGGAGAAGGTGAAGTCTGGAGGGTGAATCAGAAGAAGCAGAATAAGGAGAAGGAGAAGGTGAAGTCTGGAGGGTGAATCAGAAGAAGCAGAAGAAGGAGAAGGAGAAGGTGAAGTCTGGAGGGTGAATCAGAAGAAGTAGAAGAAGGAGAAGGAGAAGGTGAAGTCTGGAGGGTGAAGCAGAAGAAGTAGAAGAAGGAGAAGGAGAAGGTGAAGTCAGGAGGGTGAATCAGAAGAAGTAGAAGAAGGAGAAGGAGAAGGTGAAGTCAGGAGGGTGAATCAGAAGAAGCAGAAGAAGGAGAAGGAGAAGGTGAAGTCTGGAGGGTGAATCAGCAGAATCAGAAGAAGGAGAAGGAGAAGGTGAAGTCTGGAGGGTGAATCAGAAGAAGCAGAAGAAAGAGAAGGAGAAGGTGAAGTCTGGAGGGTGAAGCAGAAGAAACAGAAGAAGGAGAAGGAGAAGGTGAAGTCTGGAGGGTGAATCAGAAGAAGTAGAAGAAGGAGAAGGAGAAGGTGAAGTCTGGAGGGTGAATCAGAAGAAGTAGAAGAAGGAGAAGGAGAAGGTGAAGTCTGGAGGGTGAATCAGAAGAAGTAGAAGAAGGAGAAGGAGAAGATGAAGTCTGGAGGGTGAATCAGAAGAAACAGAAGAAGGAGAAGGAGAAGGTGAAGTCTGGAGGGTGAATCAGAAGAAGTAGAAGAAGGAGAAGGAGAAGGTGTAGCCTGGAGGGTGAATCAGAAAAAGTTGACGAAGGAGAAGGAGAAGGTGAAGTCTGGAGGGTGAATCAGAAGAAGCAGAAGAAGGAGAAGGAGAAGGTGAAGTCTGGAGGGTGAATCAGAAGAAGTAGAAGAAGGAGAAGGAGAAGGTGAAGTCTGGAGGGTGAATCAGAAGAAGCAGAATAAGGAGAAGGAGAAGGTGAAGTCTGGAGGGTGAATCAGAAGAAGCAGAAGAAGGAGAAGGAGAAGGTGAAGTCTGGAGGGTGAATCAGAAGAAGTAGAAGAAGGAGAAGGAGAAGGTGAAGTCTGGAGGGTGAAGCAGAAGAAGTAGACGAAGGAGAAGGAGAAGGTGAAGTCAGGAGGGTGAATCAGAAGAAGTAGAAGAAGGAGAAGGAGAAGGTGAAGTCAGGAGGGTGAATCAGAAGAAGCAGAAGAAGGAGAAGGAGAAGGTGAAGTCTGGAGGGTGAATCAGCAGAATCAGAAGAAGGAGAAGGAGAAGGTGAAGTCTGGAGGGTGAATCAGAAGAAGCAGAAGAAAGAGAAGGAGAAGGTGAAGTCTGGAGGGTGAAGCAGAAGAAACAGAAGAAGGAGAAGGAGAAGGTGAAGTCTGGAGGGTGAATCAGAAGAAGTAGAAGAAGGAGAAGGAGAAGGTGAAGTCTGGAGGGTGAATCAGAAGAAGTAGAAGAAGGAGAAGGAGAAGGTGAAGTCTGGAGGGTGAATCAGAAGAAGTAGAAGAAGGAGAAGGAGAAGATGAAGTCTGGAGGGTGAATCAGAAGAAACAGAAGAAGGAGAAGGAGAAGGTGAAGTCTGGAGGGTGAATCAGAAGAAGTAGAAGAAGGAGAAGGAGAAGGTGTAGCCTGGAGGGTGAATCAGAAAAAGTTGACGAAGGAGAAGGAGAAGGTGAAGTCTGGAGGGTGAATCAGAAGAAGCAGAAGAAGGAGAAGGAGAAGGTGAAGTCTGGAGGGTGAATCAGAAGAAGCAGAATAAGGAGAAGGAGAAGGTGAAGTCTGGAGGGTGAATCAGAAGAAGCAGAAGAAGGAGAAGGAGAAGGTGAAGTCTGGAGGGTGAATCAGAAGAAGTAGAAGAAGGAGATGGAGAAGATGAAGTCTGGAGGGTGAATCAGAAGAAGTAGAAGAAGGAGAAGGAGAAGGTGAAGTCTGGAGGGTGAATCAGAAGAAGTAGAAGAAGGAGAAGGAGAAGATGAAGTCTGGAGGGTGAATCAGAAGAAACAGAAGAAGGAGAAGGAGAAGGTGAAGTCTGGAGGGTGAATCAGAAGAAGTAGAAGAAGGAGAAGGAGAAGGTGTAGTCTGGAGGGTGAATCAGAAGAAGTAGACGAAGGAGAAGGAGAAGGTGAAGTCTGGAGGGTGAATCAGAAGAAGCAGAAGAAGGAGAAGGAGAAGGTGAAGTCTGGAGGGTGAATCAGAAGAAGTAGAAGAAGGAGAAGGAGAAGGTGAAGTCTGGAGGGTGAATCAGAAGAAGCAGAATAAGGAGAAGGAGAAGGTGAAGTCTGGAGGGTGAATCAGAAGAAGTAGAAGAAGGAGAAGGAGAAGATGAAGTCTGGAGGGTGAATCAGAAGAAGTAGAAGAAGGAGAAGGAGAAGGTGAAGTCTGGAGGGTAAATCAGAAGAAGTAGAAGAAGGAGAAGGAGAAGATGAAGTCTGGAGGGTGAATCAGAAGAAACAGAAGAAGGAGAAGGAGAAGGTGAAGTCTGGAGGGTGAATCAGAAGAAGTAGAAGAAGGAGAAGGAGAAGGTGTAGTCTGGAGGGTGAATCAGAAGAAGTAGACGAAGGAGAAGGAGAAGGTGAAGTCTGGAGGGTGAATCAGAAGAAGCAGAAGAAGGAGAAGGAGAAGGTGAAGTCTGGAGGGTGAATCAGAAGAAGTAGAAGAAGGAGAAGGAGAAGGTGAAGTCTGGAGGGTGAATCAGAAGAAGCAGAAGAAGGAGAAGGAGAAGGTGAAGTCTGGAGGGTGAATCAGAAGAAGCAGAAGAAGGAGAAGGAGAAGGTGAAGTCTGGAGGGTGAATCAGAAGAAGTAGAAGAAGGAGAAGGAGAAGTTGAAGTCTGGAGGGTGAAGCAGAAGAAGTAGAAGATGGAGAAGGAGAAGGTGAAGTCAGGAGGGTGAATCAGAAGAAGTAGAAGAAGGAGAAGGAGAAGGTGAAGTCAGGAGGGTGAATCAGAAGAAGCAGAAGATGGAGAAGGAGAAGGTGAAGTCTGGAGGGTGAATCAGAAGAATCAGAAGAAGGAGAAGGAGAAGGCGAAGTCTGGAGGGTGAATCAGAAGAAGCAAAGGAAGGAGAAGGAGAAGGTGAAGTCTGGAGGGTGAATCAGAAGAAGCAGAAGAAGGAGAAGGAGAAGGTGAAGTCTGGAGGGTGAATCAGAAGAAGTAGAAGAAGGAGAAGGAGAAGGTGAAGTCTGGAGGGTGAATCAGAAGAAGCAGAAGAAGGAGAAGGAGAAGGTGAAGTCTGGAGGGTGAATCAGAAGAAGCAGAAGAAGGAGAAGGAGAAGGTGAAGTCTGGAGGGTGAATCAAAAGAAGTAGAAGAAGGAGAAGGAGAAGTTGAAGTCTGGAGGGTGAAGCAGAAGAAGTAGAAGATGGAGAAGGAGAAGGTGAAGTCAGGAGGGTGAATCAGAAGAAGTAGAAGAAGGACAAGGAGAAGGTGAAGTCAGGAGGGTGAATCAGAAGAAGCAGAAGATGGAGAAGGAGAAGGTGAAGTCTGGAGGGTGAATCAGAAGAATCAGAAGAAGGAGAAGGAGAAGGCGAAGTCTGGAGGGTGAATCAGAAGAAGCAAAGGAAGGAGAAGGAGAAGGTGAAGTCTGGAGGTTGAATCAGAAGAAGCAGAATAAGGAGAAGGAGAAGGTGAAGTCTGGAGGGTGAATCAGAAGAAGCAGAATAAGGAGAAGGAGAAGGTGAAGTCTGGAGGGTGAATCAGAAGAAGCAGAAGAAGGAGAAGGAGAAGGTGAAGTCTGGAGGGTGAATCAGAAGAAGTAGAAGAAGGAGAAGGAGAAGGTGAAGTCTGGAGCGTGAAGCAGAAGAAGTAGAAGAAGGAGAAGGAGAAGGTGAAGTCAGGAGGGTGAATCAGAAGAAGTAGAAGAAGGAGAAGGAGAAGGTGAAGTCAGGAGGGTGAATCAGAAGAAGCAGAAGAAGGAGAAGGAGAAGGTGAAGTCTGGAGGGTGCATCAGAAGAATCAGAAGAAGGAGAAGAAGAAGGTGAAGTCTGGAGGGTGAATCAGAAGAAGCAGAAGAATGAGAAGGAGAAGGTGAAGTCTGGAGGGTAAAGCAGAAGAAACAGAAGAAGAAGAAGGAGAAGGTGAAGACTGGAGGGTGAATCAGAAGAAGTAGAAGAAGGAGAAGGAGAAGGTGAAGTCTGGAGGGTGAATCAGATGAAGTAGAAGAAGGAGAAGGAGAAGGTGAAGTCTGGAGGGTGAATCAGAAGAAGCAGAAGAAGGAGAAGGAGAAGGTGAAGTCTGGAGGGTGAATCAGAAGAAGCAGAAGAAGGAGAAGGAGAAGATGAAGTCTGGAGGGTGAATCAGAAGAAGTAGAAGAAGGAGAAGGAGAAGGTGAAGTCTTGAGGGTGAATCAGAAGTAGTAGAAGAAGGAGAAGGAGAAGGTGAAGTCTGGAGGGTGAATCAGAAGAAACAGAAGAAGGAGAAGGAGAAGGTGAAGTCTGGAGGGTGAATCAGAAGAAGTAGAAGAAGGAGAAGGAGAAGGTGTAGTCTGGAGGGTGAATCAGAAGAAGTAGACGAAGGAGAAGGAGAAGGTGAAGTCTGGAGGGTGAATCAGAAGAAGCAGAAGAAGGAGATGGAGAAGGTGAAGTCTGGAGGGTGAATCAGAAGAAGTAGAAGAAGGAGAAGGAGAAGGTGAAGTCTGGAGGGTGAATCAGAAGAAGCAGAAGAAGGAGAAGGAGAAGGTGAAGTCTGGAGGGAGAATCAGAAGAAGCAGAAGAAGGAGAAGGAGAAGGTGAAGTCTGGAGGGTGATTCAGAAGGAGCAGAATAAGGAGAAGGAGAAGGTGATGTCTGGAGGGTGAATCAGAAGAAGCAGAATAATGAGAAGGAGAAGGTGAAGTCTGGAGGGTGAATCAGAAGAAGTAGAAGAAGGAGAAGGAGAAGGTGAAGTCTGGAGGGTGAATCAGAAGAAGTAGAAGAAGGAGAAGGAGAAGGTGAAGTCTGGAGGGTGAATCAGAAGAAGTAGAAGAAGGAGAAGGAGAAGGTGAAGTCTGGAGGGTGAAGCAGAAGAAGTAGAAGAAGGAGAAGGAGAAGGTGAAGTCAGGAGGGTGAATCAGAAGATGTAGAAGAAGGAGAAGGAGAAGGTGAAGTCAGGAGGGTGAATCAGAAGAAGCAGAAGAAGGAGAAGGAGAAGGTGAAGTCTGGAGGGTGAATCAGAAGAATCAGAAGAAGGAGAAGGAGAAGGTGAAGTCTGGAGGGTGAATCAGAAGAAGCAGAAGAAAGAGAAGGAGAAGGTGAAGTCTGGAGGGTGAATCAGAAGAAGTAGAAGAAGGAGAAGGAGAAGGTGAAGTCTGGAGGGTGAATCAGAAGAAGCAGAAGAAGGAGAAGGAGAAGGTGAAGTCTGGAGGGTGAATCAGAAGAAGTAGACGAAGGAGTAGGAGAAGGTGAAGTCTGGAGGGTGAATCAGAAGAAGCAGAAGAAGGAGATGGAGATAGTGAAGTCTGGAGGGTGAATCAGAAGAAGTAGAAGAAGGAGAAGGTGAAGGTGAAGTCTGGAGGGTGAATCAGAAGAAGCAGAAGAAGGAGAAGGAGAAGGTGAAGTCTGGAGGGTGAATCAGAAGAAGCAGAAGAAGGAGAAGGAGAAGGTGAAGTCTGGAGGGTGATTCAGAAGAAGCAGAATAAGGAGAAGGAGAAGGTGAAGTCTGGAGGGTGAATCAGAAGAAGCAGAAGAAGGAGAAGGAGAAGGTGAAGTCTGGAGGGTGAATCCGAAGAAGTAGAAGAAGGAGAAGGAGAAGGTGAAGTCTGGAGGGTGAATCAGAAGAAGTAGAAGAAGGAGAAGGAGAAGGTGAAGTCTGGAGGGTGAATCAGAAGAAGTAGAAGAAGGAGAAGGAGAAGCTGAAGTCTGGAGGGTGAAGCAGAAGAAGTAGAAGAAGGAGAAGGAGAAGGTGAAGTCAGGAGGGTGAATCAGAAGATGTAGAAGAAGGAGAAGGAGAAGTTGAAGTCAGGAGGGTGAATCAGAAGAAGCAGAAGAAGGAGAAGTAGAAGGTGAAGTCTGGAGGGTGAATCAGAAGAAGTAGAAGAAGGAGAAGGAGAAGGTGAAGTCTGGAGGGTGAATCAGAAGAAGCAGAAGAAGGAGAAGGAGAAGGTGAAGTCTGGAGGGTGAATCAGAAGAAGCAGAAGAAGGAGAAGGAGAAGGTGAAGTCTGGAGGGTGAATCAGAAGAAGCAGAAGAAGGAGAAGGAGAAGGTGAAGTCTGGAGGGTGAATCAGAAGAAGCAGAATAAGGAGAAGGAGAAGGTGAAGTCTGGAGGGTGAATCAGAAGAAGCAGTAGAAGGAGAAGGAGAAGGTGAAGTCTGGAGGGTGAATCAAAAGAAGTAGAAGAAGGAGAAGGAGAAGGTGAAGTCTGGAGGGTGAAGCAGAAGAAGTAGAAGAAGGAGAAGGAGAAGGTGAAGTCAGGAGGGTGAATCAGAAGAAGTAGAAGAAGGAGAAGGAGAAGGTGAAGTCAGGAGGGTGAATCAGAAGAAGCAGAAGAAGGAGATAGAGAAGGTGAAGTCTGGAGGGTGAATCAGAAGAATCAGAAGAAGGAGAAGGAGAAGGTGAAGTCTGGAGGGTGAAGCAGAAGAAGCAGAAGAAAGAGAAGGAGAAGGTGAAGTCTGGAGGGTGAAGCAGAAGAAACAGAAGAAGGAGAAGGAGAAGGTGAAGACTGGAGGGTGAATCAGAAGAAGTAGAAGAAGGAGAAGGAGAAGGTGAAGTCTGGAGGGTGAATCAGAAGAAGTAGAAGAAGGAGAAGGAGAAGGTGAAGTCTGGAGGGTGAATCAGAAGAAGCAGAAGAAGGAGAAGGAGAAGGTGAAGTCTGGAGGGTGAATCAGAAGAAGCAGAAGAAGGAGAAGGAGAAGATGAAGTCTGGAGGGTGAATCAGAAGAAGTAGAAGAAGGAGAAGGAGAAGGTGAGGTCTGGAGGGTGAATCAGAAGAAGCAGAAGAAGGAGAAGGAGAAGGTGAAGTCTGGAGGGTGAATCAGAAGAAGCAGAAGAAGGAGAAGGAGAAGGTGAAGTCTGGAGGGTGAATCAGAAGAAGCAGAAGAAGGAGAAGGAGAAGGTGAAGTCAGGAGGGTGAATCAGAAGAAGCAGAAGAAGGAGAAGGAGAAGGTGAAGTTAGGAGGGTGAATCAGAAGAAGCAGAAGAAGGAGAAGGAGCAGGTGAAGTCAGGGGGGTGTAGCAGAAGAAGTAGAAGAAGGAGAAGGAGAAGGTGAAATCAGGACGGTGAAGCAGAAGAAGCAGAAGAAGGAGAAGGAGAAGGTGAAGTCTGGAGGGTGAATCAGAAGAATCAGAAGAAGGAGAAGGAGAAGGTGAAGTCTGGAGGGTGAATCAGAAGAAGCAGAAGAAAGAGAAGGAGAAGGTGAAGTCTGGAGGGTGAAGCAGAAGAAACAGAAGAAGGAGAAGGAGAAGGTGAAGACTGGAGGGTGAATCAGAAGAAGTAGAAGAAGGAGAAGGAGAAGATGAAGTCTGGAGGGTGAATCAGAAGAAACAGAAGAAGGAGAAGGAGAAGGTGAAGTCTGGAGGGTGAATCAGAAGAAGTAGAAGAAGGAGAAGGATAAGGTGTAGTCTGGAGGGTGAATCAGAAGAAGTAGACGAAGGAGAAGGAGAAGGTGAAGTCTGGAGGGTGAATCAGAAGAAGCAGAAGAAGGAGAAGGAGATGGTGAAGTCTGGAGGGTGCATCAGAAGAAGTAGAAGAAAGAGAAGGAGAAGGTGAAGTCTGGAGGGTGAAGCAGAAGAAACAGAAGAAGCAGAAGGAGAAGGTGAAGACTGGAGGGTGAATCAGAAGAAGTAGAAGAAGGAGAAGGAGAAGGTGAAGTCTGGAGGGTGAATCAGAAGAAGTAGAAGAAGGAGAAGGAGAAGTTGAAGTCTGGAGGGTGAATCAGAAGAAGCAGAAGAAGGAGAAGGAGAAGGTGAAGTCTGGAGGGTGAATCAGAAGAAGCAGAAAAAGGAGAAGGAGAAGATGAAGTCTGGAGGGTGAATCAGAAGAAGTAGAAGAAGGAGAAGGAGAAGGTGAAGTCTGGAGGGTGAATCAGAAGAAGTAGAAGAAGGAGAAGGAGAAGATGAAGTCTGGAGGGTGAATCAGAAGAAACAGAAGAAGGAGAAGGAGAAGGTGAAGTCTGGAGGGTGAATCAGAAGAAGTAGAAGAAGGAGAAGGAGAAGGTGTAGTCTGGAGGGTGAATCAGAAGAAGTAGACGAAGGAGAAGGAGAAGGTGAAGTCTGGAGGGTGAATCAGAAGAAACAGAAGAAGGAGAAGGAGAAGGTGAAGTCTGGAGGGTGAATCAGAAGAAGTAGAAGAAGGAGAAGGAGAAGCTGAAGTCTGGAGGGTGAATCAGAAGAAGCAGAAGAAGGAGAAGGAGAAGGTGCAGTCTGGAGGGTGAATCAGAAGAAGCAGAAGAAGGAGAAGGAGAAGGTGAAGTCTGGAGGGTGAATCAGAAGAAGCAGAATAAGGAGAAGGAGAAGGTGAAGTCTGGAGGGTGAATCAGAAGAAGCAGAAGAAGGAGAAGGAGAAGGTGAAGTCTGGAGGGTGAATCAGAAGAAGTAGAAGAAGGAGAAGGAGAAGATGAAGTCTGGAGGGTGAATCAGAAGAAGTAGAAGAAGGAGAAGGAGAAGGTGAAGTCTGGAGGGTGAATCAGAAGAAGTAGAAGAAGGAGAAGGAGAAGATGAAGTCTGGAGGGTGAATCAGAAGAAACAGAAGAAGGAGTAGGAGAAGGTGAAGTCAGGAGGGTGAATCAGAAGAAGTAGAAGAAGGAGAAGGAGAAGGTGAAGTCAGGAGGGTGAATCAGAAGAAGCAGAAGATGGAGAAGGAGAAGGTGAAGTCTGGAGGGTGAATCAGAAGAATCAGAAGAAGGAGAAGGAGAAGGTGAAGTCAGGAGGGTGAATCAGAAGAAGCAGAAGATGGAGAAGGAGAAGGTGAAGTCTGGAGGGTGAATCAGAAGAATCAGAAGAAGGAGAAGGAGAAGGCGAAGTCTGGAGGGTGAATCAGAAGAAGCAAAGGAAGGAGAAGGAGAAGGTGAAGTCTGGAGGGTGAATCAGAAGAAGCAGAAGAAGGAGAAGGAGAAGGTGAAGTCTGGAGGGTGAATCAGAAGAAGTAGAAGAAGGAGAAGGAGAAGGTGAAGTCTGGAGGGTGAATCAGAAGAAGCAGAAGAAGGAGAAGGAGAAGGTGAAGTCTGGAGGGTGAATCAGAAGAAGCAGAAGAAGGAGAAGGAGAAGGTGAAGTCTGGAGGGTGAATCAGAAGAAGTAGAAGAAGGAGAAGGAGAAGTTGAAGTCTGGAGGGTGAAGCAGAAGAAGTAGAAGATGGAGAAGGAGAAGGTGAAGTCAGGAGGGTGAATCAGAAGAAGTAGAAGAAGGAGAAGGAGAAGGTGAAGTCAGGAGGGTGAATCAGAAGAAGCAGAAGATGGAGAAGGAGAAGGTGAAGTCTGGAGGGTGAATCAGAAGAATCAGAAGAAGGAGAAGGAGAAGGCGAAGTCTGGAGGGTGAATCAGAAGAAGCAAAGGAAGGAGAAGGAGAAGGTGAAGTCTGGAGGTTGAATCAGAAGAAGCAGAATAAGGAGAAGGAGAAGGTGAAGTCTGGAGGGTGAATCAGAAGAAGCAGAATAAGGAGAAGGAGAAGGTGAAGTCTGGAGGGTGAATCAGAAGAAGCAGAAGAAGGAGAAGGAGAAGGTGAAGTCTGGAGGGTGAATCAGAAGAAGTAGAAGAAGGAGAAGGAGAAGGTGAAGTCTGGAGCGTGAAGCAGAAGAAGTAGAAGAAGGAGAAGGAGAAGGTGAAGTCAGGAGGGTGAATCAGAAGAAGTAGAAGAAGGAGAAGGAGAAGGTGAAGTCAGGAGGGTGAATCAGAAGAAGCAGAAGAAGGAGAAGGAGAAGGTGAAGTCTGGAGGGTGCATCAGAAGAATCAGAAGAAGGAGAAGAAGAAGGTGAAGTCTGGAGGGTGAATCAGAAGAAGCAGAAGAATGAGAAGGAGAAGGTGAAGTCTGGAGGGTAAAGCAGAAGAAACAGAAGAAGAAGAAGGAGAAGGTGAAGACTGGAGGGTGAATCAGAAGAAGTAGAAGAAGGAGAAGGAGAAGGTGAAGTCTGGAGGGTGAATCAGATGAAGTAGAAGAAGGAGAAGGAGAAGGTGAAGTCTGGAGGGTGAATCAGAAGAAGCAGAAGAAGGAGAAGGAGAAGGTGAAGTCTGGAGGGTGAATCAGAAGAAGCAGAAGAAGGAGAAGGAGAAGATGAAGTCTGGAGGGTGAATCAGAAGAAGTAGAAGAAGGAGAAGGAGAAGGTGAAGTCTTGAGGGTGAATCAGAAGTAGTAGAAGAAGGAGAAGGAGAAGGTGAAGTCTGGAGGGTGAATCAGAAGAAACAGAAGAAGGAGAAGGAGAAGGTGAAGTCTGGAGGGTGAATCAGAAGAAGTAGAAGAAGGAGAAGGAGAAGGTGTAGTCTGGAGGGTGAATCAGAAGAAGTAGACGAAGGAGAAGGAGAAGGTGAAGTCTGGAGGGTGAATCAGAAGAAGCAGAAGAAGGAGATGGAGAAGGTGAAGTCTGGAGGGTGAATCAGAAGAAGTAGAAGAAGGAGAAGGAGAAGGTGAAGTCTGGAGGGTGAATCAGAAGAAGCAGAAGAAGGAGAAGGAGAAGGTGAAGTCTGGAGGGAGAATCAGAAGAAGCAGAAGAAGGAGAAGGAGAAGGTGAAGTCTGGAGGGTGATTCAGAAGGAGCAGAATAAGGAGAAGGAGAAGGTGATGTCTGGAGGGTGAATCAGAAGAAGCAGAATAATGAGAAGGAGAAGGTGAAGTCTGGAGGGTGAATCAGAAGAAGTAGAAGAAGGAGAAGGAGAAGGTGAAGTCTGGAGGGTGAATCAGAAGAAGTAGAAGAGGGAGAAGGAGAAGGTGAAGTCTGGAGGGTGAATCAGAAGAAGTAGAAGAAGGAGAAGGAGAAGGTGAAGTCTGGAGGGTGAAGCAGAAGAAGTAGAAGAAGGAGAAGGAGAAGGTGAAGTCAGGAGGGTGAATCAGAAGATGTAGAAGAAGGAGAAGGAGAAGGTGAAGTCAGGAGGGTGAATCAGAAGAAGCAGAAGAAGGAGAAGGAGAAGGTGAAGTCTGGAGGGTGAATCAGAAGAATCAGAAGAAGGAGAAGGAGAAGGTGAAGTCTGGAGGGTGAATCAGAAGAAGCAGAAGAAAGAGAAGGAGAAGGTGAAGTCTGGAGGGTGAATCAGAAGAAGTAGAAGAAGGAGAAGGAGAAGGTGAAGTCTGGAGGGTGAATCAGAAGAAGCAGAAGAAGGAGAAGGAGAAGGTGAAGTCTGGAGGGTGAATCAGAAGAAGTAGACGAAGGAGTAGGAGAAGGTGAAGTCTGGAGGGTGAATCAGAAGAAGCAGAAGAAGGAGATGGAGATAGTGAAGTCTGGAGGGTGAATCAGAAGAAGTAGAAGAAGGAGAAGGTGAAGGTGAAGTCTGGAGGGTGAATCAGAAGAAGCAGAAGAAGGAGAAGGAGAAGGTGAAGTCTGGAGGGTGAATCAGAAGAAGCAGAAGAAGGAGAAGGAGAAGGTGAAGTCTGGAGGGTGATTCAGAAGAAGCAGAATAAGGAGAAGGAGAAGGTGAAGTCTGGAGGGTGAATCAGAAGAAGCAGAAGAAGGAGAAGGAGAAGGTGAAGTCTGGAGGGTGAATCCGAAGAAGTAGAAGAAGGAGAAGGAAAAGGTGAAGTCTGGAGGGTGAATCAGAAGAAGTAGAAGAAGGAGAAGGAGAAGGTGAAGTCTGGAGGGTGAATCAGAAGAAGTAGAAGAAGGAGAAGGAGAAGCTGAAGTCTGGAGGGTGAAGCAGAAGAAGTAGAAGAAGGAGAAGGAGAAGGTGAAGTCAGGAGGGTGAATCAGAAGATGTAGAAGAAGGAGAAGGAGAAGTTGAAGTCAGGAGGGTGAATCAGAAGAAGCAGAAGAAGGAGAAGTAGAAGGTGAAGTCTGGAGGGTGAATCAGAAGAAGTAGAAGAAGGAGAAGGAGAAGGTGAAGTCTGGAGGGTGAATCAGAAGAAGCAGAAGAAGGAGAAGGAGAAGGTGAAGTCTGGAGGGTGAATCAGAAGAAGCAGAAGAAGGAGAAGGAGAAGGTGAAGTCTGGAGGGTGAATCAGAAGAAGCAGAAGAAGGAGAAGGAGAAGGTGAAGTCTGGAGGGTGAATCAGAAGAAGCAGAATAAGGAGAAGGAGAAGGTGAAGTCTGGAGGGTGAATCAGAAGAAGCAGTAGAAGGAGAAGGAGAAGGTGAAGTCTGGAGGGTGAATCAAAAGAAGTAGAAGAAGGAGAAGGAGAAGGTGAAGTCTGGAGGGTGAAGCAGAAGAAGTAGAAGAAGGAGAAGGAGAAGGTGAAGTCAGGAGGGTGAATCAGAAGAAGTAGAAGAAGGAGAAGGAGAAGGTGAAGTCAGGAGGGTGAATCAGAAGAAGCAGAAGAAGGAGATAGAGAAGGTGAAGTCTGGAGGGTGAATCAGAAGAATCAGAAGAAGGAGAAGGAGAAGGTGAAGTCTGGAGGGTGAAGCAGAAGAAGCAGAAGAAAGAGAAGGAGAAGGTGAAGTCTGGAGGGTGAAGCAGAAGAAACAGAAGAAGGAGAAGGAGAAGGTGAAGACTGGAGGGTGAATCAGAAGAAGTAGAAGAAGGAGAAGGAGAAGGTGAAGTCTGGAGGGTGAATCAGAAGAAGTAGAAGAAGGAGAAGGAGAAGGTGAAGTCTGGAGGGTGAATCAGAAGAAGCAGAAGAAGGAGAAGGAGAAGGTGAAGTCTGGAGGGTGAATCAGAAGAAGCAGAAGAAGGAGAAGGAGAAGATGAAGTCTGGAGGGTGAATCAGAAGAAGTAGAAGAAGGAGAAGGAGAAGGTGAGGTCTGGAGGGTGAATCAGAAGAAGCAGAAGAAGGAGAAGGAGAAGGTGAAGTCTGGAGGGTGAATCAGAAGAAGCAGAAGAAGGAGAAGGAGAAGGTGAAGTCTGGAGGGTGAATCAGAAGAAGCAGAAGAAGGAGAAGGAGAAGGTGAAGTCAGGAGGGTGAATCAGAAGAAGCAGAAGAAGGAGAAGGAGAAGGTGAAGTTAGGAGGGTGAATCAGAAGAAGCAGAAGAAGGAGAAGGAGCAGGTGAAGTCAGGGGGGTGTAGCAGAAGAAGTAGAAGAAGGAGAAGGAGAAGGTGAAATCAGGACGGTGAAGCAGAAGAAGCAGAAGAAGGAGAAGGAGAAGGTGAAGTCTGGAGGGTGAATCAGAAGAATCAGAAGAAGGAGAAGGAGAAGGTGAAGTCTGGAGGGTGAATCAGAAGAAGCAGAAGAAAGAGAAGGAGAAGGTGAAGTCTGGAGGGTGAAGCAGAAGAAACAGAAGAAGGAGAAGGAGAAGGTGAAGACTGGAGGGTGAATCAGAAGAAGTAGAAGAAGGAGAAGGAGAAGATGAAGTCTGGAGGGTGAATCAGAAGAAACAGAAGAAGGAGAAGGAGAAGGTGAAGTCTGGAGGGTGAATTAGAAGAAGTAGAAGAAGGAGAAGGATAAGGTGTAGTCTGGAGGGTGAATCAGAAGAAGTAGACGAAGGAGAAGGAGAAGGTGAAGTCTGGAGGGTGAATCAGAAGAAGCAGAAGAAGGAGAAGGAGATGGTGAAGTCTGGAGGGTGAATCAGAAGAAGTAGAAGAAAGAGAAGGAGAAGGTGAAGTCTGGAGGGTGAAGCAGAAGAAACAGAAGAAGCAGAAGGAGAAGGTGAAGACTGGAGGGTGAATCAGAAGAAGTAGAAGAAGGAGAAGGAGAAGGTGAAGTCTGGAGGGTGAATCAGAAGAAGTAGAAGAAGGAGAAGGAGAAGTTGAAGTCTGGAGGGTGAATCAGAAGAAGCAGAAGAAGGAGAAGGAGAAGGTGAAGTCTGGAGGGTGAATCAGAAGAAGCAGAAAAAGGAGAAGGAGAAGATGAAGTCTGGAGGGTGAATCAGAAGAAGTAGAAGAAGGAGAAGGAGAAGGTGAAGTCTGGAGGGTGAATCAGAAGAAGTAGAAGAAGGAGAAGGAGAAGATGAAGTCTGGAGGGTGAATCAGAAGAAACAGAAGAAGGAGAAGGAGAAGGTGAAGTCTGGAGGGTGAATCAGAAGAAGTAGAAGAAGGAGAAGGAGAAGGTGTAGTCTGGAGGGTGAATCAGAAGAAGTAGACGAAGGAGAAGGAGAAGGTGAAGTCTGGAGGGTGAATCAGAAGAAGCAGAAGAAGGAGAAGGAGAAGGTGAAGTCTGGAGGGTGAATCAGAAGAAGTAGAAGAAGGAGAAGGAGAAGCTGAAGTCTGGAGGGTGAATCAGAAGAAGCAGAAGAAGGAGAAGGAGAAGGTGAAGTCTGGAGGGTGAATCAGAAGAAGCAGAAGAAGGAGAAGGAGAAGGTGAAGTCTGGAGGGTGAATCAGAAGAAGCAGAATAAGGAGAAGGAGAAGGTGAAGTCTGGAGGGTGAATCAGAAGAAGCAGAAGAAGGAGAAGGAGAAGGTGAAGTCTGGAGGGTGAATCAGAAGAAGTAGAAGAAGGAGAAGGAGAAGATGAAGTCTGGAGGGTGAATCAGAAGAAGTAGAAGAAGGAGAAGGAGAAGGTGAAGTCTGGAGGGTGAATCAGAAGAAGTAGAAGAAGGAGAAGGAGAAGATGAAGTCTGGAGGGTGAATCAGAAGAAACAGAAGAAGGAGTAGGAGAAGGTGAAGTCTGGAGGGTGAATCAGAAGAAGTAGAAGAAGGAGAAGGAGAAGGTGTAGTCTGGAGGGTGAATCAGAAGAAGTAGACGAAGGAGAAGGAGAAGGTGAAGTCTGGAGGGTGAATCAGAAGAAGCAGAAGAAGGAGAAGGAGAAGGTGAAGTCTGGAGGGTGAATCAGAAGAAGTAGAAGAAGGAGAAGGAGAAGGTGAAGTCTGGAGGGTGAATCAGAAGAAGCAGAATAAGGAGAAGGAGAAGGTGAAGTCTGGAGGGTGAATCAGAAGAAGTAGAAGAAGGAGAAGGAGAAGATGAAGTCTGGAGGGTGAATCAGAAGAAACAGAAGAAGGAGAAGGAGAAGGTGAAGTCTGGAGGGTGAATCAGAAGAAGTAGAAGAAGGAGAAGGAGAAGGTGTAGTCTGGAGGGTGAATCAGAAGAAGTAGACGAAGGAGAAGGAGAAGGTGAAGTCTGGAGGGTGAATCAGAAGAAGCAGAAGAAGGAGAAGGAGAAGGTGAAGTCTGGAGGGTAAATCAGAAGAAGTAGAAGAAGGAGAAGGAGAAGGTGAAGTCTGGAGGGTGAATCAGAAGAAGCAGAAGAAGGAGAAGGAGAAGGTGAAGTCTGGAGGGTGAATCAGAAGAAGCAGAAGAAGGAGAAGGAGAAGGTGAAGTCTGGAGGGTGAATCAGAAGAAGTAGAAGAAGGAGAAGGAGAAGTTGAAGTCTGGAGGGTGAAGCAGAAGAAGTAGAAGATGGAGAAGGAGAAGTTGAAGTCAGGAGGGTGAATCAGAAGAAGTAGAAGAAGGAGAAGGAGAAGGTGAAGTCAGGAGGGTGAATCAGAAGAAGCAGAAGATGGAGAAGGAGAAGGTGAAGTCTGGAGGGTGGATCAGAAGAATCAGAAGAAGGAGAAGGAGAAGGTGAAGTCTGGAGGGTGAATCAGAAGAAGCAAAGGAAGGAGAAGGAGAAGGTGAAGTCTGGAGGGTGAATCAGAAGAAGCAGAATAAGGAGAAGGAGAAAGTAAAGTCTGGAGGGCGAATCAGAAGAAGTAGAAGAAGGAGAAGGAGAAGGTGAAGTCTTGAGGGTGAATCAGAAGTAGTAGAAGAAGGAGAAGGAGAAGGTGAAGTCTGGAGGGTGAATCAGAAGAAACAGAAGAAGGAGAAGGAGAAGGTGAAGTCTGGAGGGTGAATCAGAAGAAGTAGAAGAAGGAGAAGGAGAAGGTGTAGTCTGGAGGGTGAATCAGAAGAAGTAGACGAAGGAGAAGGAGAAGGTGAAGTCTGGAGGGTGAATCAGAAGAAGCAGAAGAAGGAGATGGAGAAGGTGAAGTCTGGAGGGTGAATCAGAAGAAGTAGAAGAAGGAGAAGGAGAAGGTGAAGTCTGGAGGGTGAATCAGAAGAAGCAGAAGAAGGAGAAGGAGAAGGTGAAGTCTGGAGGGTGAATCAGAAGAAGCAGAAGAAGTAGAAGGAGAAGGTGAAGTCTGGAGGGTGATTCAGAAGAAGCAGAATAAGGAGAAGGAGAAGGTGATGTCTGGAGGGTGAATCAGAAGAAGCAGAATAATGAGAAGGAGAAGGTGAAGTCTGGAGGGTGAATCAGAAGAAGTAGAAGAAGGAGAAGGAGAAGGTGAAGTCTGGAGGGTGAATCAGAAGAAGTAGAAGAAGGAGAAGGAGAAGGTGAAGTCTGGAGGGTGAATCAGAAGAAGTAGAAGAAGGAGAAGGAGAAGGTGAAGTCTGGAGGGTGAAGCAGAAGAAGTAGAAGAAGGAGAAGGAGATGGTGAAGTCAGGAGGGTGAATCAGAAGATGTAGAAGAAGGAGAAGGAGAAGGTGAAGTCAGGAGGGTGAATCAGAAGAAGCAGAAGAAGGAGAAGGAGAAGGTGAAGTCTGGAGGGTGAATCAGAAGAATCAGAAGAAGGAGAAGGAGAAGGTGAAGTCTGGAGGGTGAATCAGAAGAAGCAGAAGAAAGAGAAGGAGAAGGTGAAGTCTGGAGGGTGAATCAGAAGAAGTAGAAGAAGGAGAAGGAGAAGGTGAAGTCTGGAGGGTGAATCAGAAGAAGTAGACGAAGGAGAAGGAGAAGGTGAAGTCTGGAGGGTGAATCAGAAGAAGCAGAAGAAGGAGATGGAGATAGTGAAGTCTGGAGGGTGAATCAGAAGAAGTAGAAGAAGGAGAAGGTGAAGGTGAAGTCTGGAGGGTGAATCAGAAGAAGCAGAAGAAGGAGAAGGAGAAGGTGAAGTCTGGAGGGTGAATCAGAAGAAGCAGAAGAAGGAGAAGGAGAAGGTGAAGTCTGGAGGGTGATTCAGAAGAAGCAGAATAAGGAGAAGGAGAAGGTGAAGTCTGGAGGGTGAATCAGAAGAAGTAGAAGAAGGAGAAGGAGAAGGTGAAGTCTGGAGGGTGAATCCGAAGAAGTAGAAGAAGGAGAAGGAGAAGGTGAAGTCTGGAGGGTGAATCAGAAGAAGTAGAAGAAGGAGAAGGAGAAGGTGAAGTCTGGAGGGTGAATCAGAAGAAGTAGAAGAAGGAGAAGGAGAAGCTGAAGTCTGGAGGGTGAAGCAGAAGAAGTAGAAGAAGGAGAAGGAGAAGGTGAAGTCAGGAGGGTGAATCAGAAGATGTAGAAGAAGGAGAAGGAGAAGGTGAAGTCAGGAGGGTGAATCAGAAGAAGCAGAAGAAGGAGAAGTAGAAGGTGAAGTCTGGAGGGTGAATCAGAAGAAGTAGAAGAAGGAGAAGGAGAAGGTGAAGTCTGGAGGGTGAATCAGAAGAAGCAGAAGAAGGAGAAGGAGAAGGTGAAGTCTGGAGGGTGAATCAGAAGAAGCAGAAGAAGGAGAAGGAGAAGGTGAAGTCTGGAGGGTGAATCAGAAGAAGCAGAAGAAGGAGAAGGAGAAGGTGAAGTCTGGAGGGTGAATCAGAAGAAGCAGAATAAGGAGAAGGAGAAGGTGAAGTCTGGAGGGTGAATCAGAAGAAGCAGTAGAAGGAGAAGGAGAAGGTGAAGTCTGGAGGGTGAATCAAAAGAAGTAGAAGAAGGAGAAGGAGAAGGTGAAGTCTGGAGGGTGAAGCAGAAGAAGTAGAAGAAGGAGAAGGAGAAGGTGAAGTCAGGAGGGTGAATCAGAAGAAGTAGAAGAAGGAGAAGGAGAAGGTGAAGTCAGGAGGGTGAATCAGAAGAAGCAGAAGAAGGAGATAGAGAAGGTGAAGTCTGGAGGGTGAATCAGAAGAATCAGAAGAAGGAGAAGGAGAAGGTGAAGTCTGGAGGGTGAAGCAGAAGAAGCAGAAGAAAGAGAAGGAGAAGGTGAAGTCTGGAGGGTGAAGCAGAAGAAACAGAAGAAGGAGAAGGAGAAGGTGAAGACTGGAGGGTGAATCAGAAGAAGTAGAAGAAGGAGAAGGAGAAGGTGAAGTCTGGAGGGTGAATCAGAAGAAGTAGAAGAAGGAGAAGGAGAAGGTGAAGTCTGGAGGGTGAATCAGAAGAAGCAGAAGAAGGAGAAGGAGAAGATGAAGTCTGGAGGGTGAATCAGAAGAAGTAGAAGAAGGAGAAGGAGAAGGTGAGGTCTGGAGGGTGAATCAGAAGAAGCAGAAGAAGGAGAAGGAGAAGGTGAAGTCTGGAGGGTGAATCAGAAGAAGCAGAAGAAGGAGAAGGAGAGGGTGAAGTCTGGAGGGTGAATCAGAAGAAGCAGAAGAAGGAGAAGGAGAAGGTGAAGTCAGGAGGGTGAATCAGAAGAAGCAGAAGAAGGAGAAGGAGAAGGTGAAGTTAGGAGGGTGAATCAGAAGAAGCAGAAGAAGGAGAAGGAGCAGGTGAAGTCAGGGGGGTGTAGCAGAAGAAGTAGAAGAAGGAGAAGGAGAAGGTGAAGTCAGGACGGTGAAGCAGAAGAAGCAGAAGAAGGAGAAGGAGAAGGTGAAGTCTGGAGGGTGAATCAGAAGAATCAGAAGAAGGAGAAGGAGAAGGTGAAGTCTGGAGGGTGAATCAGAAGAAGCAGAAGAAAGAGAAGGAGAAGGTGAAGTCTGGAGGGTGAAGCAGAAGAAACAGAAGAAGGAGAAGGAGAAGGTGAAGACTGGAGGGTGAATCAGAAGAAGTAGAAGAAGGAGAAGGAGAAGATGAAGTCTGGAGGGTGAATCAGAAGAAACAGAAGAAGGAGAAGGAGAAGGTGAAGTCTGGAGGGTGAATCAGAAGAAGTAGAAGAAGGAGAAGGATAAGGTGTAGTCTGGAGGGTGAATCAGAAGAAGTAGACGAAGGAGAAGGAGAAGGTGAAGTCTGGAGGGTGAATCAGAAGAAGCAGAAGAAGGAGAAGGAGAAGGTGAAGTCTGGAGGGTGAATCAGAAGAAGTAGAAGAAAGAGAAGGAGAAGGTGAAGTCTGGAGGGTGAAGCAGAAGAAACAGAAGAAGCAGAAGGAGAAGGTGAAGACTGGAGGGTGAATCAGAAGAAGTAGAAGAAGGAGAAGGAGAAGGTGAAGTCTGGAGGGTGAATCAGAAGAAGTAGAAGAAGGAGAAGGAGAAGTTGAAGTCTGGAGGGTGAATCAGAAGAAGCAGAAGAAGGAGAAGGAGAAGGTGAAGTCTGGAGGGTGAATCAGAAGAAGCAGAAAAAGGAGAAGGAGAAGATGAAGTCTGGAGGGTGAATCAGAAGAAGTAGAAGAAGGAGAAGGAGAAGGTGAATTCTGGAGGGTGAATCAGAAGAAGTAGAAGAAGGAGAAGGAGAAGATGAAGTCTGGAGGGTGAATCAGAAGAAACAGAAGAAGGAGAAGGAGAAGGTGAAGTCTGGAGGGTGAATCAGAAGAAGTAGAAGAAGGAGAAGGAGAAGGTGTAGTCTGGAGGGTGAATCAGAAGAAGTAGACGAAGGAGAAGGAGAAGGTGAAGTCTGGAGGGTGAATCAGAAGAAGCAGAAGAAGGAGAAGGAGAAGGTGAAGTCTGGAGGGTGAATCAGAAGAAGTAGAAGAAGGAGAAGGAGAAGCTGAAGTCTGGAGGGTGAATCAGAAGAAGCAGAAGAAGGAGAAGGAGAAGGTGAAGTCTGGAGGGTGAATCAGAAGAAGCAGAAGAAGGAGAAGGAGAAGGTGAAGTCTGGAGGGTGAATCAGAAGAAGCAGATAAGGAGAAGGAGAAGGTGAAGTCTGGAGGGTGAATCAGAAGAAGCAGAAGAAGGAGAAGGAGAAGGTGAAGTCTGGAGGGTGAATCAGAAGAAGTAGAAGAAGGAGAAGGAGAAGATGAAGTCTGGAGGGTGAATCAGAAGAAGTAGAAGAAGGAGAAGGAGAAGGTGAAGTCTGGAGGGTGAATCAGAAGAAGTAGAAGAAGGAGAAGGAGAAGATGAAGTCTGGAGGGTGAATCAGAAGAAACAGAAGAAGGAGTAGGAGAAGGTGAAGTCTGGAGGGTGAATCAGAAGAAGTAGAAGAAGGAGAAGGAGAAGGTGTAGTCTGGAGGGTGAATCAGAAGAAGTAGACGAAGGAGAAGGAGAAGGTGAAGTCTGGAGGGTGAATCAGAAGAAGCAGAAGAAGGAGAAGGAGAAGGTGAAGTCTGGAGGGTGAATCAGAAGAAGTAGAAGAAGGAGAAGGAGAATGTGAAGTCTGGAGGGTGAATCAGAAGAAGCAGAATAAGGAGAAGGAGAAGGTGAAGTCTGGAGGGTGAATCAGAAGAAGTAGAAGAAGGAGAAGGAGAAGATGAAGTCTGGAGGGTGAATCAGAAGAAACAGAAGAAGGAGAAGGAGAAGGTGAAGTCTGGAGGGTGAATCAGAAGAAGTAGAAGAAGGAGAAGGAGAAGGTGTAGTCTGGAGGGTGAATCAGAAGAAGTAGACGAAGGAGAAGGAGAAGGTGAAGTCTGGAGGGTGAATCAGAAGAAGCAGAAGAAGGAGAAGGAGAAGGTGAAGTCTGGAGGGTAAATCAGAAGAAGTAGAAGAAGGAGAAGGAGAAGGTGAAGTCTGGAGGGTGAATCAGAAGAAGCAGAAGAAGGAGAAGGAGAAGGTGAAGTCTGGAGGGTGAATCAGAAGAAGCAGAAGAAAGAGAAGGAGAAGGTGAAGTCTGGAGGGTGAAACAGAAGAAGTAGAAGAAGGAGAAGGAGAAGTTGAAGTCTGGAGGGTGAAGCAGAAGAAGTAGAAGATGGAGAAGGAGAAGTTGAAGTCAGGAGGGTGAATCAGAAGAAGTAGAAGAAGGAGAAGGAGAAGGTGAAGTCAGGAGGGTGAATCAGAAGAAGCAGAAGATGGAGAAGGAGAAGGTGAAGTCTGGAGGGTGAATCAGAAGAATCAGAAGAAGGAGAAGGAGAAGGTGAAGTCTGGAGGGTGAATCAGAAGAAGCAAAGGAAGGAGAAGGAGAAGGTGAAGTCTGGAGGGTGAATCAGAAGAAGCAGAATAAGGAGAAGGAGAAGGTGAAGTCTGGAGGGCGAATCAGAAGAAGCAGAATAAGGAGAAGGAGAAGGTGAAGTCTGGAGGGTGAATCAGAAGAAGCAGAAGAAGGAGAAGGAGAAGGTGAAGTCTGGAGGGTGAATCAGAAGAAGTAGAAGAAGGAGAAGGAGAAGGTGAAGTCTGGAGGGTGAAGCAGAAGAAGTAGAAGAAGGAGAAGGAGAAGGTGAAGTCAGGAGGGTGAATCAGAAGAAGTAGAAGAAGGAGAAGGAGAAGGTGAAGTCAGGAGGGTGAATCAGAAGAAGCAGAAGAAGGAGAAGGAGAAGGTGAAGTCTGGAGGGTGAATCAGAAGAATCAGAAGAAGGAGAAGGAGAAGGTGAAGTCTGGAGGGTGAATCAGAAGAAGGAGAAGAAAGAGAAGGAGAAGGTGAAGTCTGGAGGGTGAAGCAGAAGAAACAGAAGAAGGAGAAGGAGAAGGTGAAGACTGGAGGGTGAATCAGAAGAAGTAGAAGAAGGAGAAGGAGAAGGTGAAGTCTGGAGGGTGAATCAGAAGAAGCAGAAAAAGGAGAAGGAGAAGATGAAGTCTGGAGGGTGAATCAGAAGAAGTAGAAGAAGGAGAAGGAGAAGGTGAATTCTGGAGGGTGAATCAGAAGAAGCAGAAGAAGGAGAAGGAGAAGGTGAATTCTGGAGGGTGAATCAGAAGAAGTAGAAGAAGGAGAAGGAGAAGATGAAGTCTGGAGGGTGAATCAGAAGAAACAGAAGAAGGAGAAGGAGAAGGTGAAGTCTGGAGGGTGAATCAGAAGAAGTAGAAGAAGGAGAAGGAGAAGGTGTAGTCTGGAGGGTGAATCAGAAGAAGTAGACGAAGGAGAAGTAGAAGGTGAAGTCTGGAGGGTGAATCAGAAGAAGCAGAAGAAGGAGAAGGAGAAGGTGAAGTCTGGAGGGTGAATCAGAAGAAGTAGAAGAAGGAGAAGGAGAAGCTGAAGTCTGGAGGGTGAATCAGAAGAAGCAGAAGAAGGAGAAGGAGAAGGTGAAGTCTGGAGGGTGAATCAGAAGAAGCAGAAGAAGGAGAAGGAGAAGGTGAAGTCTGGAGGGTGAATCAGAAGAAGCAGATAAGGAGAAGGAGAAGGTGAAGTCTGGAGGGTGAATCAGAAGAAGCAGAAGAAGGAGAAGGAGAAGGTGAAGTCTGGAGGGTGAATCAGAAGAAGTAGAAGAAGGAGAAGGAGAAGATGAAGTCTGGAGGGTGAATCAGAAGAAGTAGAAGAAGGAGAAGGAGAAGGTGAAGTCTGGAGGGTGAATCAGAAGAAGTAGAAGAAGGAGAAGGAGAAGATGAAGTCTGGAGGGTGAATCAGAAGAAACAGAAGAAGGAGTAGGAGAAGGTGAAGTCTGGAGGGTGAATCAGAAGAAGTAGAAGAAGGAGAAGGAGAAGGTGTAGTCTGGAGGGTGAATCAGAAGAAGTAGACGAAGGAGAAGGAGAAGGTGAAGTCTGGAGGGTGAATCAGAAGAAGCAGAAGAAGGAGAAGGAGAAGGTGAAGTCTGGAGGGTGAATCAGAAGAAGTAGAAGAAGGAGAAGGAGAAGGTGAAGTCTGGAGGGTGAATCAGAAGAAGCAGAATAAGGAGAAGGAGAAGGTGAAGTCTGGAGGGTGAATCAGAAGAAGTAGAAGAAGGAGAAGGAGAAGATGAAGTCTGGAGGGTGAATCAGAAGAAACAGAAGAAGGAGAAGGAGAAGGTGAAGTCTGGAGGGTGAATCAGAAGAAGTAGAAGAAGGAGAAGGAGAAGGTGTAGTCTGGAGGGTGAATCAGAAGAAGTAGACGAAGGAGAAGGAGAAGGTGAAGTCTGGAGGGTGAATCAGAAGAAGCAGAAGAAGGAGAAGGAGAAGGTGAAGTCTGGAGGGTAAATCAGAAGAAGTAGAAGAAGGAGAAGGAGAAGGTGAAGTCTGGAGGGTGAATCAGAAGAAGCAGAAGAAGGAGAAGGAGAAGGTGAAGTCTGGAGGGTGAATCAGAAGAAGCAGAAGAAAGAGAAGGAGAAGGTGAAGTCTGGAGGGTGAAACAGAAGAAGTAGAAGAAGGAGAAGGAGAAGTTGAAGTCTGGAGGGTGAAGCAGAAGAAGTAGAAGATGGAGAAGGAGAAGTTGAAGTCAGGAGGGTGAATCAGAAGAAGTAGAAGAAGGAGAAGGAGAAGGTGAAGTCAGGAGGGTGAATCAGAAGAAGCAGAAGATGGAGAAGGAGAAGGTGAAGTCTGGAGGGTGAATCAGAAGAATCAGAAGAAGGAGAAGGAGAAGGTGAAGTCTGGAGGGTGAATCAGAAGAAGCAAAGGAAGGAGAAGGAGAAGGTGAAGTCTGGAGGGTGAATCAGAAGAAGCAGAATAAGGAGAAGGAGAAGGTGAAGTCTGGAGGGCGAATCAGAAGAAGCAGAATAAGGAGAAGGAGAAGGTGAAGTCTGGAGGGTGAATCAGAAGAAGCAGAAGAAGGAGAAGGAGAAGGTGAAGTCTGGAGGGTGAATCAGAAGAAGTAGAAGAAGGAGAAGGAGAAGGTGAAGTCTGGAGGGTGAAGCAGAAGAAGTAGAAGAAGGAGAAGGAGAAGGTGAAGTCAGGAGGGTGAATCAGAAGAAGTAGAAGAAGGAGAAGGAGAAGGTGAAGTCAGGAGGGTGAATCAGAAGAAGCAGAAGAAGGAGAAGGAGAAGGTGAAGTCTGGAGGGTGAATCAGAAGAATCAGAAGAAGGAGAAGGAGAAGGTGAAGTCTGGAGGGTGAATCAGAAGAAGGAGAAGAAAGAGAAGGAGAAGG
Organism: Somniosus microcephalus; assembly: GCF_052327205.1. Lineage (NCBI taxonomy): Eukaryota > Metazoa > Chordata > Chondrichthyes > Squaliformes > Somniosidae > Somniosus > Somniosus microcephalus. The sequence continues at coordinate 244,397 of NW_028225503.1, forward strand.
TGAAGTCTGGAGGGTGAAGCAGAAGAAACAGAAGAAGGAGAAGGAGAAGGTGAAGACTGGAGGGTGAATCAGAAGAAGTAGAAGAAGGAGAAGGAGAAGGTGAAGTCTGGAGGGTGAATCAGAAGAAGTAGAAGAAGGAGAAGGAGAAGGTGAAGTCTGGAGGGTGAATCAGAAGAAGCAGAAGAAGGAGAAGGAGAAGGTGAAGTCTGGAGGGTGAATCAGAAGAAGCAGAAGAAGGAGAAGGAGAAGATGAAGTCTGGAGGGTGAATCAGAAGAAGTAGAAGAAGGAGAAGGAGAAGGTGAAGTCTGGAGGGTGAATCAGAAGTAGTAGAAGAAGGAGAAGGAGAAGGTGAAGTCTGGAGGGTGAATCAGAAGAAACAGAAGAAGGAGAAGGAGAAGGTGAAGTCTGGAGGGTGAATCAGAAGAAGTAGAAGAAGGAGAAGGAGAAGGTGTAGTCTGGAGGGTGAATCAGAAGAAGTAGACGAAGGAGAAGGAGAAGGTGAAGTCTGGAGGGTGAATCAGAAGAAGCAGAAGAAGGAGATGGAGAAGGTGAAGTCTGGAGGGTGAATCAGAAGAAGTAGAAGAAGGAGAAGGAGAAGGTGAAGTCTGGAGGGTGAATCAGAAGAAGCAGAAGAAGGAGAAGGAGAAGGTGAAGTCTGGAGGGTGAATCAGAAGAAGCAGAAGAAGGAGAAGGAGAAGGTGAAGTCTGGAGGGTGATTCAGAAGAAGCAGAATAAGGAGAAGGAGAAGGTGATGTCTGCAGGGTGAATCAGAAGAAGCAGAAGAAGGAGAAGGAGAAGGTGAAGTCTGGAGGTTGAATCAGAAGAAGTAGAAGAAGGAGAAGGAGAAGGTGAAGTCTGGAGGGTGAATCAGAAGAAGTAGAAGAAGGAGAAGGAGAAGGTGAAGTCTGGAGGGTGAATCAGAAGAAGTAGAAGAAGGAGAAGGAGAAGGTGAAGTCTGGAGGGTGATGCAGAAGAAGTAGAAGAAGGAGAAGGAGAAGGTGAAGTCAGGAGGGTGAATCAGAAGATGTAGAAGAAGGAGAAGGAGAAGGTGAAGTCAGGAGGGTGAATCAGAAGAAGCAGAAGAAGGAGAAGGAGAAGTTGAAGTCTGGAGGGTGAATCAGAAGAATCAGAAGAAGGAGAAGGAGAAGGTGAAGTCTGGAGGGTGAATCAGAAGAAGCAGAAGAAAGAGAAGGAGAAGGTGAAGTCTGGAGGGTGAATCAGAAGAAGTAGAAGAAGGAGAAGGAGAAGGTGAAGTCTGGAGGGTGAATCAGAAGAAGCAGAAGAAGGAGAAGGAGAAGGTGAAGTCTGGAGGGTGAATCAGAAGAAGTAGACGAAGGAGAAGGAGAAGGTGAAGTCTGGAGGGTGAATCAGAAGAAGCAGAAGAAGGAGATGGAGAAGGTGAAGTCTGGAGGGTGAATCAGAAGAAGTAGAAGAAGGAGAAGGTGAAGGTTAAGTCTGGAGGGTGAATCAGAAGAAGCAGAAGAAGGAGAAGGAGAAGGTGAAGTCTGGAGGGTGAATCAGAAGAAGCAGAAGAAGGAGAAGGAGAAGGTGAAGTCTGGAGGGTGATTCAGAAGAAGCAGAATAAGGAGAAGGAGAAGGTGAAGTCTGGAGGGTGAATCAGAAGAAGCAGAAGAAGGAGAAGGAGAAGGTGAAGTCTGGAGGGTGAATCAGAAGAAGTAGAAGAAGGAGAAGGAGAAGGTGAAGTCTGGAGGGTGAATCAGAAGAAGTAGAAGAAGGAGAAGGAGAAGGTGAAGTCTGGAGGGTGAATCAGAAGAAGTAGAAGAAGGAGAAGGAGAAGCTGAAGTCTTTGGGTGAAGCAGAAGAAGTAGAAGAAGGAGAAGGAGAAGGTGAAGTCAGGAGGGTGAATCAGAAGATGTAGAAGAAGGAGAAGGAGAAGGTGAAGTCAGGAGGGTGAATCAGAAGAAGCAGAAGAAGGAGAAGGAGAAGGTGAAGTCTGGAGGGTGAATCAGAAGAAGTAGAAGAAGGAGAAGGAGAAGGTGAAGTCTGGAGGGTGAATCAGAAGAAGCAGAAGAAGGAGAAGGAGAAGGTGAAGTCTGGAGGGTGAATCAGAAGAAGCAGAAGAAGGAGAAGGAGAAGGTGAAGTCTGGAGGGTGAATCAGAAGAAGCAGAAGAAGGAGAAGGAGAAGGTGAAGTCTGGAGGGTGAATCAGAAGAAGCAGAAAAAGGAGAAGGAGAAGGTGAAGTCTGGAGGGTGAATCAGAAGAAGCAGAAGAAGGAGATGGAGAAGGTGAAGTCTGGAGGGTGAATCAGAAGAAGTAGAAGAAGGAGAAGGAGAAGGTGAAGTCTGGAGGGTGAATCAGAAGAAGCAGAAGAAGGAGAAGGAGAAGGTGAAGTCTGGAGGGTGAATCAGAAGAAGCAGAAGAAGGAGAAGGAGAAGGTGAAGTCTGGAGGGTGATTCAGAAGAAGCAGAATAAGGAGAAGGAGAAGGTGATGTCTGCAGGGTGAATCAGAAGAAGCAGAAGAAGGAGAAGGAGAAGGTGAAGTCTGGAGGTTGAATCAGAAGAAGTAGAAGAAGGAGAAGGAGAAGGTGAAGTCTGGAGGGTGAATCAGAAGAAGTAGAAGAAGGAGAAGGAGAAGGTGAAGTCTGGAGGGTGAATCAGAAGAAGTAGAAGAAGGAGAAGGAGAAGGTGAAGTCTGGAGGGTGATGCAGAAGAAGTAGAAGAAGGAGAAGGTGAAGTCAGGAGGGTGAATCAGAAGATGTAGAAGAAGGAGAAGGAGAAGGTGAAGTCAGGAGGGTGAATCAGAAGAAGCAGAAGAAGGAGAAGGAGAAGTTGAAGTCTGGAGGGTGAATCAGAAGAATCAGAAGAAGGAGAAGGAGAAGGTGAAGTCTGGAGGGTGAATCAGAAGAAGCAGAAGAAAGAGAAGGAGAAGGTGAAGTCTGGAGGGTGAATCAGAAGAAGTAGAAGAAGGAGAAGGAGAAGGTGAAGTCTGGAGGGTGAATCAGAAGAAGCAGAAGAAGGAGAAGGAGAAGGTGAAGTCTGGAGGGTGAATCAGAAGAAGTAGACGAAGGAGAAGGAGAAGGTGAAGTCTGGAGGGTGAATCAGAAGAAGCAGAAGAAGGAGATGGAGAAGGTGAAGTCTGGAGGGTGAATCAGAAGAAGTAGAAGAAGGAGAAGGTGAAGGTTAAGTCTGGAGGGTGAATCAGAAGAAGCAGAAGAAGGAGAAGGAGAAGGTGAAGTCTGGAGGGTGAATCAGAAGAAGCAGAAGAAGGAGAAGGAGAAGGTGAAGTCTGGAGGGTGATTCAGAAGAAGCAGAATAAGGAGAAGGAGAAGGTGAAGTCTGGAGGGTGAATCAGAAGAAGCAGAAGAAGGAGAAGGAGAAGGTGAAGTCTGGAGGGTGAATCAGAAGAAGTAGAAGAAGGAGAAGGAGAAGGTGAAGTCTGGAGGGTGAATCAGAAGAAGTAGAAGAAGGAGAAGGAGAAGGTGAAGTCTGGAGGGTGAATCAGAAGAAGTAGAAGAAGGAGAAGGAGAAGCTGAAGTCTGGAGGGTGAAGCAGAAGAAGTAGAAGAAGGAGAAGGAGAAGGTGAAGTCAGGAGGGTGAATCAGAAGATGTAGAAGAAGGAGAAGGAGAAGGTGAAGTCAGGAGGGTGAATCAGAAGAAGCAGAAGAAGGAGAAGGAGAAGGTGAAGTCTGGAGGGTGAATCAGAAGAAGTAGAAGAAGGAGAAGGAGAAGGTGAAGTCTGGAGGGTGAATCAGAAGAAGCAGAAGAAGGAGAAGGAGAAGGTGAAGTCTGGAGGGTGAATCAGAAGAAGCAGAAGAAGGAGAAGGAGAAGGTGAAGTCTGGAGGGTGAATCAGAAGAAGCAGAAGAAGGAGAAGGAGAAGGTGAAGTCTGGAGGGTGAATCAGAAGAAGCAGAAAAAGGAGAAGGAGAAGGTGAAGTCTGGAGGGTGAATCAGAAGAAGCAGAAGAAGGAGAAGGAGAAGGTGAAGTCTGGAGGGTGAATCAGAAGAATTAGAAAAAGGAGAAGGAGAAGGTGAAGTCTGGAGGGTGAAGCAGAAGAAGTAGAAGAAGGAGAAGGAGAAGGTGAAGTCAGGAGGGTGAATCAGAAGAAGTAGAAGAAGGAGAAGGAGAAGGTGAAGTCAGGAGGGTGAATCAGAAGAAGCAGAAGAAGGAGATAGAGAAGGTGAAGTCTGGAGGGTGAATCAGAAGAATCAGAAGAAGGAGAAGGAGAAGGTGAAGTCTGGAGGGTGAAGCAGAAGAAGCAGAAGAAAGAGAAGGAGAAGGTGAAGTCTGGAGGGTGAAGCAGAAGAAACAGAAGAAGGAGAAGGAGAAGGTGAAGACTGGAGGGTGAATCAGAAGAAGTAGAAGAAGGAGAAGGAGAAGGTGAAGCCTGGAGGGTGAATCAGAAGAAGTAGAAGAAGGAGAAGGAGAAGGTGAAGTCTGGAGGGTGAATCAGAAGAAGCAGAAGAAGGAGAAGGAGAAGGTGAAGTCTGGAGGGTGAATCAGAAGAAGCAGAAGAAGGAGAAGGAGAAGATGAAGTCTGGAGGGTGAATCAGAAGAAGTAGAAGAAGGAGAAGGAGAAGGTGAGGTCTGGAGGGTGAATCAGAAGAAGCAGAAGAAGGAGAAGGAGAAGGTGAAGTCTGGAGGGTGAATCAGAAGAAGCAGAAGAAGGAGAAGGAGAAGGTGAAGTCTGGAGGGTGAATCAGAAGAAGCAGAAGAAGGAGAAGGAGAAGGTGAATTCAGGAGGGTGAATCAGAAGAAGCAGAAGAAGGAGAAGGAGAAGGTGAAGTTAGGAGGGTGAATCAGAAGAAGCAGAAGAAGGAGAAGGAGCAGGTGAAGTCTGGAGGGTGAATCAGAAGAAGCAGAAGAAGGAGAAGGAGAAGGTGAAGTCTGGAGGGTGAATCAGAAGAAGCAGAAAAAGGAGAAGGAGAAGGTGAAGTCTGGAGGGTGAATCAGAAGAAGCAGAAGAAGGAGAAGGAGAAGGTGAAGTCTGGAGGGGGAATCAGAAGAAGTAGAAGAAGGAGAAGGAGAAGGTGAAGTCTGGAGGGTGAAGCAGAAGAAGTAGAAGAAGGAGAAGGAGAAGGTGAAGTCAGGAGGGTGAATCAGAAGAAGTAGAAGAAGGAGAAGGAGAAGGTGAAGTCAGGAGGGTGAATCAGAAGAAGCAGAAGAAGGAGATAGAGAAGGTGAAGTCTGGAGGGTGAATCAGAAGAATCAGAAGAAGGAGAAGGAGAAGGTGAAGTCTGGAGGGTGAAGCAGAAGAAGCAGAAGAAAGAGAAGGAGAAGGTGAAGTCTGGAGGGTGAAGCAGAAGAAACAGAAGAAGGAGAAGGAGAAGGTGAAGACTGGAGGGTGAATCAGAAGAAGTAGAAGAAGGAGAAGGAGAAGGTGAAGCCTGGAGGGTGAATCAGAAGAAGTAGAAGAAGGAGAAGGAGAAGGTGAAGTCTGGAGGGTGAATCAGAAGAAGCAGAAGAAGGAGAAGGAGAAGGTGAAGTCTGGAGGGTGAATCAGAAGAAGCAGAAGAAGGAGAAGGAGAAGATGAAGTCTGGAGGGTGAATCAGAAGAAGTAGAAGAAGGAGAAGGAGAAGGTGAGGTCTGGAGGGTGAATCAGAAGAAGCAGAAGAAGGAGAAGGAGAAGGTGAAGTCTGGAGGGTGAATCAGAAGAAGCAGAAGAAGGAGAAGGAGAAGGTGAAGTCTGGAGGGTGAATCAGAAGAAGCAGAAGAAGGAGAAGGAGAAGGTGAATTCAGGAGGGTGAATCAGAAGAAGCAGAAGAAGGAGAAGGAGAAGGTGAAGTTAGGAGGGTGAATCAGAAGAAGCAGAAGAAGGAGAAGGAGCAGGTGAAGTCAGGGGGGTGTAGCAGAAGAAGTAGAAGAAGGAGAAGGAGAAGTTGAAGTCAGGACGGTGAAGCAGAAGAAGCAGAAGAAGGAGAAGGAGAAGGTGAAGCCTGGAGGGTGCAGCAGAAGAAGCAGAAGAAGGAGAAGGAGAAGGTGAAGTCTGGAGGGTGAATCAGAAGAAGCAGAAGAAGGAGAAGGAGAAGGTGAAGTCTGGAGGGTGAAGCAGAAGAAGTAGAAGAAGGAGAAGGAGAAGGTGAAGTCAGGAGGGTGAATCAGAAGAAGTAGAAGAAGGAGAAGGAGAAGGTGAAGTCAGGAGGGTGAATCAGAAGAAGCAGAAGAAGGAGAAGGAGAAGGTGAAGTCTGGAGGGTGAATCAGAAGAAGTAGAAGAAGGAGAAGGAGAAGGTGAAGTCTGGAGGGTGAATCAGAAGAAGCAGAAGAAGGAGAAGGAGAAGGTGAAGTCTGGAGGGTGAATCAGAAGAAGCAGAATAAGGAGAAGGAGAAGGTGAAGTCTGGAGGGTGAATCAGAAGAAGCAGAAGAAGGAGAAGGAGAAGGTGAAGTCTGGAGGGTGAATCAGAAGAAGTAGAAGAAGGAGAAGGAGAAGGTGAAGTCTGGAGGGTGAAGCAGAAGAAGTAGAAGAAGGAGAAGGAGAAGGTGAAGTCAGGAGGGTGAATCAGAAGAAGTAGAAGAAGGAGAAGGAGAAGGTGAAGTCAGGAGGGTGAATCAGAAGAAGCGGAAGAAGGAGATAGAGAAGGTGAAGTCTGGAGGGTGAATCAGAAGAATCAGAAGAAGGAGAAGGAGAAGGTGAAGTCTGGAGGGTGAAGCAGAAGAAGCAGAAGAAAGAGAAGGAGAAGGTGAAGTCTGGAGGGTGAAGCAGAAGAAACAGAAGAAGGAGAAGGAGAAGGTGAAGGCTGGAGGGTGAATCAGAAGAAGTAGAAGAAGGAGAAGGAGAAGGTGAAGTCTGGAGGGTGAATCAGAAGAAGTAGAAGAAGGAGAAGGAGAAGGTGAAGTCTGGAGGGTGAATCAGAAGAAGCAGAAGAAGGAGAAGGAGAAGGTGAAGTCTGGAGGGTGAATCAGAAGAAGCAGAAGAAGGAGAAGGAGAAGAGGAAGTCTGGAGGGTGAATCAGAAGAAGTAGAAGAAGGAGAAGGAGAAGGTGAGGTCTGGAGGGTGAATCCGAAGAAGCAGAAGAAGGAGAAGGAGAAGGTGAAGTCTGGAGGGTGAATCAGAAGAAGCAGAAGAAGGAGAAGGAGAAGGTGAAGTCTGGAGGGTGAATCAGAAGAAGCAGAAGAAGGAGAAGGAGAAGGTGAAGTCAGGAGGGTGAATCAGAAGAAGCAGAAGAAGGAGAAGGAGAAGGTGAATTTAGGAGGGTGAATCAGAAGAAGCAGAAGAAGGAGAAGGAGCAGGTGAAGTCAGGGGGGTGTAGCAGAAGAAGTAGAAGAAGGAGAAGGAGAAGGTGAAGTCAGGACGGTGAAGCAGAAGAAGCAGAAGAAGGAGAAGGAGAAGTTGAAGCCTGGAGGGCGCAGCAGAAGAAGCAGAAGAAGGAGAAGGAGAAGGTGAAGTCTGGAGTGTGAAGCAGAAGAAGCAGAAGAAGGAGAAGGAGAAGGTGAAGTCTGGAGGGCGCAGCAGAAGAAGCAGAAGAAGGAGAATGAGAAGGTGAAGTCTGGAGGGTGAATCAGAAGAAGCAGAAGAAGGAGAAGGAGAAGGTGAAGTCTGGAGGGTGAAACAGAAGAAGTAGAGGAAGGAGAAGGAGAAGGTGAAGTCTGGAGGGTGAAGCAGAAGAAGTAGAAGAAGGAGAAGGAGAAGGTGAAGTCAGGAGGGTGAATCAGAAGAAGTAGAAGAAGGAGAAGGAGAAGGTGAAGTCAGGAGGGTGAATCAGAAGAAGCAGAAGAAGGAGAAGGAGAAGGTGAAGTCTGGAGGGTGAATCAGAAGAATCAGAAGAAGGAGAAGGAGAAGGTGAAGTCTGGAGGGTGAATCAGAAGAAGCAGAAGAAAGAGAAGGAGAAGGTGATGTCTGGAGGGTGAAGCAGAAGAAACAGAAGAAGGAGAAGGAGAAGGTGAAGACTGGAGGGTGAATCAGAAGAAGTAGAAGAAGGAGAAGGTGAAGGTGAAGTCTGGAGGGTGAATCAGAAGAAGTAGAAGAAGGAGAAGGAGAAGATGAAGTCTGGAGGGTGAATCAGAAGAAGTAGAAGAAGGAGAAGGAGAAGGTGAGGTCTGGAGGGTGAATCAGAAGAAGCAGAAGAAGGAGAAGGAGAAGTTGAAGTCTGGAGGGTGAATCAGAAGAAGCAGAAGAAGGAGAAGGAGAAGGTGAAGTCTGGAGGGTGAATCAGAAGAAGCAGAAGAAGGAGAAGGAGAAGGTGAAGTCAGGAGGGTGAATCAGAAGAAGCAGAAGAAGGAGAAGGAGAAGGTGAAGTTAGGAGGGTGAATCAGAAGAAGCAGAAGAAGGAGAAGGAGCAGGTGAAGTCAGGGGGGTGTAGCAGAAGAAGTAGAAGAAGGAGAAGGAGAAGGTGAAGTCAGGACGGTGAAGCAGAAGAAGCAGAAGAAGGAGAAGGAGAAGGTGAAGCCTGGAGGGCGCAGCAGAAGAAGCAGAAGAAGGAGAAGGTGAAGTCTGGAGTGTGAAGCAGAAGAAGCAGAAGAAGGAGAAGGAGAAGGTGAAGTCAGGAGGGTGAATCAGAAGAAGTAGAAGAAGGAGAAGGAGAAGGTGAAGTCAGGAGGGTGAATCAGAAGAAGCAGAAGTAGGAGAAGGAGAAGGTGAAGTCTGGAGGGTGTATCAGAAGAAGTAGAAGAAGGAGAAGGAGAAGGTGAAGTCTGGAGGGTGAATCAGAAGAAGCAGAAGAAGGAGAAGAAGAAGGTGAAGTCTGGAGGGTGAATCAGAAGAAGCAGAAGAAGGAGAAGGAGAAGGTGAAGTCTGGAGGGTGAATCAGAAGAAGTAGAAGAAGGAGAAGGAGAAGGTGAAGTCTGGAGGGTGAATCAGAAGTAGTAGAAGAAGGAGAAGGAGAAGGTGAAGTCTGGAGGGTGAATCAGAAGAAACAGAAGAAGGAGAAGGAGAAGGTGAAGTCTGGAGGGTGAATCAGAAGAAGTAGAAGAAGGAGAAGGAGAAGGTGTAGTCTGGAGGGTGAATCAGAAGAAGTAGACGAAGGAGAAGGAGAAGGTGAAGTCTGGAGGGTGAATCAGAAGAAGCAGAAGAAGGAGATGGAGAAGGTGAAGTCTGGAGGGTGAATCAGAAGAAGTAGAAGAAGGAGAAGGAGAAGGTGAAGTCTGGAGGGTGAATCAGAAGAAGCAGAAGAAGGAGAAGGAGAAGGTGAAGTCTGGAGGGTGAATCAGAAGAAGCAGAAGAAGGAGAAGGAGAAGGTGAAGTCTGGAGGGTGATTCAGAAGAAGCAGAATAAGGAGAAGGAGAAGGTGATGTCTGCAGGGTGAATCAGAAGAAGCAGAAGAAGGAGAAGGAGAAGGTGAAGTCTGGAGGTTGAATCAGAAGAAGTAGAAGAAGGAGAAGGAGAAGGTGAAGTCTGGAGGGTGAATCAGAAGAAGTAGAAGAAGGAGAAGGAGAAGGTGAAGTCTGGAGGGTGAATCAGAAGAAGTAGAAGAAGGAGAAGGAGAAGGTGAAGTCTGGAGGGTGATGCAGAAGAAGTAGAAGAAGGAGAAGGAGAAGGTGAAGTCAGGAGGGTGAATCAGAAGATGTAGAAGAAGGAGAAGGAGAAGGTGAAGTCAGGAGGGTGAATCAGAAGAAGCAGAAGAAGGAGAAGGAGAAGGTGAAGTCTGGAGGGTGAATCAGAAGAATCAGAAGAAGGAGAAGGAGAAGGTGAAGTCTGGAGGGTGAATCAGAAGAAGCAGAAGAAAGAGAAGGAGAAGGTGAAGTCTGGAGGGTGAATCAGAAGAAGTAGAAGAAGGAGAAGGAGAAGGTGAAGTCTGGAGGGTGAATCAGAAGAAGCAGAAGAAGGAGAAGGAGAAGGTGAAGTCTAGAGGGTGAATCAGAAGAAGTAGACGAAGGAGAAGGAGAAGGTGAAGTCTGGAGGGTGAATCAGAAGAAGCAGAAGAAGGAGATGGAGAAGGTGAAGTCTGGAGGGTGAATCAGAAGAAGTAGAAGAAGGAGAAGGTGAAGGTTAAGTCTGGAGGGTGAATCAGAAGAAGCAGAAGAAGGAGAAGGAGAAGGTGAAGTCTGGAGGGTGAATCAGAAGAAGCAGAAGAAGGAGAAGGAGAAGGTGAAGTCTGGAGGGTGATTCAGAAGAAGCAGAATAAGGAGAAGGAGAAGGTGAAGTCTGGAGGGTGAATCAGAAGAAGCAGAAGAAGGAGAAGGAGAAGGTGAAGTCTGGAGGGTGAATCAGAAGAAGTAGAAGAAGGAGAAGGAGAAGGTGAAGTCTGGAGGGTGAATCAGAAGAAGTAGAAGAAGGAGAAGGAGAAGGTGAAGTCTGGAGGGTGAATCAGAAGAAGTAGAAGAAGGAGAAGGAGAAGCTGAAGTCTGGAGGGTGAAGCAGAAGAAGTAGAAGAAGGAGAAGGAGAAGGTGAAGTCAGGAGGGTGAATCAGAAGATGTAGAAGAAGGAGAAGGAGAAGGTGAAGTCAGGAGGGTGAATCAGAAGAAGCAGAAGAAGGAGAAGGAGAAGGTGAAGTCTGGAGGGTGAATCAGAAGAAGTAGAAGAAGGAGAAGGAGAAGGTGAAGTCTGGAGGGTGAATCAGAAGAAGCAGAAGAAGGAGAAGGAGAAGGTGAAGTCTGGAGGGTGAATCAGAAGAAGCAGAAGAAGGAGAAGGAGAAGGTGAAGTCTGGAGGGTGAATCAGAAGAAGCAGAAGAAGGAGAAGGAGAAGGTGAAGTCTGGAGGGTGAATCAGAAGAAGCAGAAAAAGGAGAAGGAGAAGGTGAAGTCTGGAGGGTGAATCAGAAGAAGCAGAAGAAGGAGAAGGAGAAGGTGAAGTCTGGAGGGTGAATCAGAAGAAGTAGAAGAAGGAGAAGGAGAAGGTGAAGTCTGGAGGGTGAAGCAGAAGAAGTAGAAGAAGGAGAAGGAGAAGGTGAAGTCAGGAGGGTGAATCAGAAGAAGTAGAAGAAGGAGAAGGAGAAGGTGAAGTCAGGAGGGTGAATCAGAAGAAGCAGAAGAAGGAGATAGAGAAGGTGAAGTCTGGAGGGTGAATCAGAAGAATCAGAAGAAGGAGAAGGAGAAGGTGAAGTCTGGAGGGTGAAGCAGAAGAAGCAGAAGAAAGAGAAGGAGAAGGTGAAGTCTGGAGGGTGAAGCAGAAGAAACAGAAGAAGGAGAAGGAGAAGGTGAAGACTGGAGGGTGAATCAGAAGAAGTAGAAGAAGGAGAAGGAGAAGGTGAAGCCTGGAGGGTGAATCAGAAGAAGTAGAAGAAGGAGAAGGAGAAGGTGAAGTCTGGAGGGTGAATCAGAAGAAGCAGAAGAAGGAGAAGGAGAAGGTGAAGTCTGGAGGGTGAATCAGAAGAAGCAGAAGAAGGAGAAGGAGAAGATGAAGTCTGGAGGGTGAATCAGAAGAAGTAGAAGAAGGAGAAGGAGAAGGTGAGGTCTGGAGGGTGAATCAGAAGAAGCAGAAGAAGGAGAAGGAGAAGGTGAAGTCTGGAGGGTGAATCAGAAGAAGCAGAAGAAGGAGAAGGAGAAGGTGAAGTCTGGAGGGTGAATCAGAAGAAGCAGAAGAAGGAGAAGGAGAAGGTGAAGTCAGGAGGGTGAATCAGAAGAAGCAGAAGAAGGAGAAGTAGAAGGTGAAGTCTGGAGGGTGAATCAGAAGAAGCAGAAGAAGGAGAAGGAGAAGGTGAAGTCTGGAGGGTGAATCAGAAGAAGCAGAAGAAGGAGAAGTAGAAGGTGAAGTCTGGAGGGTGAATCAGAAGAAGCAGAAGAAGGAGAAGGAGAAGGTGAAGTCTGGAGGGTGAATCAGAAGAAGCAGAAGAAGGAGAAGGAGAAGGTGAAGTCTGGAGGGTGAATCAGAAGAAGCAGAATAAGGAGAAGGAGAAGGTGAAGTCTGGAGGGTGAATCAGAAGAAGCAGAAGAAGGAGAAGGAGAAGGTGAAGTCTGGAGGGTGAATCAGAAGAAGTAGAAGAAGGAGAAGGAGAAGGTGAAGTCTGGAGGGTGAAGCAGAAGAAGTAGAAGAAGGAGAAGGAGAAGGTGAAGTCAGGAGGGTGAATCAGAAGAAGTAGAAGAAGGAGAAGGAGAAGGTGAAGTCAGGAGGGTGAATCAGAAGAAGCGGAAGAAGGAGATAGAGAAGGTGAAGTCTGGAGGGTGAATCAGAAGAATCAGAAGAAGGAGAAGGAGAAGGTGAAGTCTGGAGGGTGAAGCAGAAGAAGCAGAAGAAAGAGAAGGAGAAGGTGAAGTCTGGAGGGTGAAGCAGAAGAAACAGAAGAAGGAGAAGGAGAAGGTGAAGACTGGAGGGTGAATCAGAAGAAGTAGAAGAAGGAGAAGGAGAAGGTGAAGTCTGGAGGGTGAATCAGAAGAAGTAGAAGAAGGAGAAGGTGAAGTCTGGAGGGTGAATCAGAAGAAGCAGAAGAAGGAGAAGGAGAAGGTGAAGTCTGGAGGGTGAATCAGAAGAAGCAGAAGAAGGAGAAGGAGAAGAGGAAGTCTGGAGGGTGAATCAGAAGAAGTAGAAGAAGGAGAAGGAGAAGGTGAGGTCTGGAGGGTGAATCAGAAGAAGCAGAAGAAGGAGAAGGAGAAGGTGAAGTCTGGAGGGTGAATCAGAAGAAGCAGAAGAAGGAGAAGGAGAAGGTGAAGTCTGGAGGGTGAATCAGAAGAAGCAGAAGAAGGAGAAGGAGAAGGTGAAGTCAGGAGGGTGAATCAGAAGAAGCAGAAGAAGGAGAAGGAGAAGGTGAATTTAGGGGGGTGAATCAGAAGAAGCAGAAGAAGGAGAAGGAGCAGGTGAAGTCAGGGGGGTGTAGCAGAAGAAGTAGAAGAAGGAGAAGGAGAAGGTGAAGTCAGGACGGTGAAGCAGAAGAAGCAGAAGAAGGAGAAGGAGAAGTTGAAGCCTGGAGGGCGCAGCAGAAGAAGCAGAAGAAGGAGAAGGAGAAGGTGAAGTCTGGAGTGTGAAGCAGAAGAAGCAGAAGAAGGAGAAGGAGAAGGTGAAGTCTGGAGGGCGCAGCAGAAGAAGCAGAAGAAGGAGAATGAGAAGGTGAAGTCTGGAGGGTGAATCAGAAGAAGCAGAAGAAGGAGAAGGAGAAGGTGAAGTCTGGAGGGTGAAACAGAAGAAGTAGAGGAAGGAGAAGGAGAAGGTGAAGTCTGGAGGGTGAAGCAGAAGAAGTAGAAGAAGGAGAAGGAGAAGGTGAAGTCAGGAGGGTGAATCAGAAGAAGTAGAAGAAGGAGAATGAGAAGGTGAAGTCAGGAGGGTGAATCAGAAGAAGCAGAAGAAGGAGAAGGAGAAGGTGAAGTCTGGAGGGTGAATCAGAAGAATCAGAAGAAGGAGAAGGAGAAGGTGAAGTCTGGAGGGTGAATCAGAAGAAGCAGAAGAAAGAGAAGGAGAAGGTGAAGTCTGGAGGGTGAAGCAGAAGAAACAGAAGAAGGAGAAGGAGAAGGTGAAGACTGGAGGGTGAATCAGAAGAAGTAGAAGAAGGAGAAGGAGAAGGTGAAGTCTGGAGGGTGAATCAGAAGAAGTAGAAGAAGGAGAAGGAGAAGATGAAGTCTGGAGGGTGAATCAGAAGAAGTAGAAGAAGGAGAAGGAGAAGGTGAGGTCTGGAGGGTGAATCAGAAGAAGCAGAAGAAGGAGAAGGAGAAGGTGAAGTCTGGAGGGTGAATCAGAAGAAGCAGAAGAAGGAGAAGGAGAAGGTGAAGTCTGGAGGGTGAATCAGAAGAAGCAGAAGAAGGAGAAGGAGAAGGTGAAGTCAGGAGGGTGAATCAGAAGAAGCAGAAGAAGGAGAAGGAGAAGGTGAAGTTAGGAGGGTGAATCAGAAGAAGCAGAAGAAGGAGAAGGAGCAGGTGAAGTCAGGGGGGTGTAGCAGAAGAAGTAGAAGAAGGAGAAGGAGAAGGTGAAGTCAGGACGGTGAAGCAGAAGAAGCAGAAGAAGGAGAAGGAGAAGTTGAAGCCTGGAGGGCGCAGCAGAAGAAGCAGAAGAAGGAGAAGGTGAAGTCTGGAGTGTGAAGCAGAAGAAGCAGAAGAAGGAGAAGGAGAAGGTGAAGTCAGGAGGGTGAATCAGAAGAAGTAGAAGAAGGAGAAGGAGAAGGTGAAGTCAGGAGGGTGAATCAGAAGAAGCAGAAGTAGGAGAAGGAGAAGGTGAAGTCTGGAGGGTGTATCAGAAGAAGTAGAAGAAGGAGAAGGAGAAGGTGAAGTCTGGAGGGTGAATCAGAAGAAGCAGAAGAAGGAGAAGGAGAAGGTGAAGTCTGGAGGGTGAAGCAGAAGAAGCAGAAGAAGGAGAAGGAGAAGGTGAAGTCTGGAGGGTGAATCAGAAGAAGCAGAAGAAGGAGAAGGAGAAGGTGAAGTCTGGAGGGTGAATCAGAAGAAGCAGAATAAGGAGAAGGAGAAGGTGAAGTCTGGAGGGTGAATCAGAAGAAGCAGAAGAAGGAGAAGGAGAAGGTGAAGTCTGGAGGGTGAAGCAGAAGAAGTAGAAGAAGGAGAAGGAGAAGGTGAAGTCAGGAGAGTGAATCAGAAGAAGTAGAAGAAGGAGAAGGAGAAGGTGAAGTCAGGAGGGTGAATCAGAAGAAGCAGAAGAAGGAGAAGGAGAAGGTGAAGTCTGGAGGGTGAATCAGAAGAAGTAGAAGAAGGAGAAGGAGAAGGTGAAGTCTGGAGGGTGAATCAGAAGAAGCAGAAGAAGGAGAAGGAGAAGGTGAAGTCTGGAGGGTGAATCAGAAGAAGCAGAAGAAGGAGAAGGAGAAGGTGAAGTCTGGAGGGTGAATCAGAAGAAGCAGAAGAAGGAGAAGGAGAAGGTGAAGTCTGGAGGGTGAATCAGAAGAAGCAGAATAAGGAGAAGGAGAAGGTGAAGTCTGGAGGGTGAATCAGAAGAAGCAGAAGAAGGAGAAGGAGTAGGTGAAGTCTGGAGGGTGAAGCAGAAGAAGTAGAAGAAGGAGAAGGAGAAGGTGAAGTCAGGAGAGTGAATCAGAAGAAGTAGAAGAAGGAGAAGGAGAAGGTGAAGTCAGGAGGGTGAATCAGAAGAAGCAGAAGAAGGAGAAGGAGAAGGTGAAGTCTGGAGGGTGAATCAGAAGAAGTAGAAGAAGGAGAAGGAGAAGGTGAAGTCTGGAGGGTGAATCAGAAGAAGCAGAAGAAGGAGAAGGAGAAGGTGAAGTCTGGAGGGTGAATCAGAAGAAGCAGAAGAAGGAGAAGGAGAAGGTGAAGTCTGGAGGGTGAATCAGAAGAAGCAGAAGAAGGAGAAGGAGATGGTGAAGTCTGGAGGGTGAATTAGAAGAAGCAGAAGAAGGAGAAGGAGAAGGTGAAGTCTGGAGGGTGAATCAGAAGAAGTAGAAGAAGGAGAAGGAGAAGGTGAAGTCTGGAGGGTGAAGCAGAAGAAGTAGAAGAAGGAGAAGGAGAAGGTGAAGTCAGGAGGGTGAATCAGAAGAAGTAGAAGAAGGAGAAGGAGAAGGTGAAGTCAGGAGGGTGAATCAGAAGAAGCAGAAGAAGGAGATAGAGAAGGTGAAGTCTGGAGGGTGAATCAGAAGAATCAGAAGAAGGAGAAGGAGAAGTTGAAGTCTGGAGGGTGAAGCAGAAGAAGCAGAAGAAAGAGAAGGAGAAGGTGAAGTCTGGAGGGTGAAGCAGAAGAAACAGAAGAAGGAGAAGGAGAAGGTGAAGACTGGAGAGTGAATCAGAAGAAGTAGAAGAAGGAGAAGGAGAAGGTGAAGTCTGGAGCGTGAATCAGAAGAAGTAGAAGAAGGAGAAGGAGAGGGTGAAGTCTGGAGGGTGAATCAGAAGAAGCAGAAGAAGGAGAAGGAGAAGGTGAAGTCTGGAGGGTGAATCAGAAGAAGCAGAAGAAGGAGAAGAAGAAGATGAAGTCTGGAGGGTGAATCAGAAGAAGTAGAAGAAGGAGAAGGAGAAGGTGAGGTCTGGAGGGTGAATCAGAAGAAGCAGAAGAAGGAGAAGGAGAAGGTGAAGTCTGGAGGGTGAATCAGAAGAAGCAGAAGAAGGAGAAGGAGAAGGTGAAGTCTGGAGGGTGAATCAGAAGAAGCAGAAGAAGGAGAAGGAGAAGGTGAAGTCAGGAGGGTGAATCAGAAGAAGCAGAAGAAGGAGAAGGAGAAGGTGAATTTAGGAGGGTGAATCAGAAGAAGCAGAAGAAGGAGAAGGAGCAGGTGAAGTCAGGGGGGTGTAGCAGAAGAAGTAGAAGAAGGAGAAGGTGAAGTCAGGACGGTGAAGCAGAAGAAGCAGAAGAAGGAGAAGGAGAAGGTGAAGCCTGGAGGGCGCAGCAGAAGAAGCAGAAGAAGGAGAAGGAGAAGGTGAAGTCTGGAGTGTGAAGCAGAAGAAGCAGAAGAAGGAGAAGGAGAAGGTGAAGTCTGGAGGGCGCAGCAGAAGAAGCAGAAGAAGGAGAATGAGAAGGTGAAGTCTGGAGGGTGAATCAGAAGAAGCAGAAGAAGGAGAAGGAGAAGGTGAAGTCTGGAGGGTGAATCAGAAGAAGCAGAAGAAAGAGAATGAGAAGGTGAAGTCTGGAGGGTGAAGCAGAAGAAACAGAAGAAGGAGAAGGAGAAGGTGAAGACTGGAGGGTGAATCAGAAGAAGTAGAAGAAGGAGAAGGAGAAGGTGAGGTCTGGAGGGTGAATCAGAAGAAGCAGAAGAAGGAGAAGGAGAAGGTGAAGTCTGGAGGGTGAATCAGAAGAAGCAGAAGAAGGAGAAGGAGAAGGTGAAGTCTAGAGGGTGAATCAGAAGAAGTAGAAGAAGGAGAAGGAGAAGGTGAAGTCTGGAGGGTGAAGCAGAAGAAGCAGAAGAAAGAGAAGGAGAAGGTGAAGTCTGGAGGGTGAAGCAGAAGAAACAGAAGAAGGAGAAGGAGAAGGTGAAGACTGGAGGGTGAATCAGAAGAAGTAGAAGAAGGAGAAGGAGAAGGTGAAGTCTGGAGGGTGAATCAGAAGAAGTAGAAGAAGGAGAAGGAGAAGGTGAAGTCTGGAGGGTGAATCAGAAGAAGCAGAAGAAGGAGAAGGAGAAGGTGAAGTCTGGAGGGTGAATCAGAAGAAGCAGAAGAAGGAGAAGAAGAAGATGAAGTCTGGAGGGTGAATCAGAAGAAGTAGAAGAAGGAGAAGGAGAAGGTGAGGTCTGGAGGGTGAATCAGAAGAATCAGAAGAAGGAGAAGGAGAAGGTGAAGTCTGGAGGGTGAATCAGAAGAAGCAGAAGAAGGAGAAGGAGAAGGTGAAGTCTGGAGGGTGAATCAGAAGAAGCAGAAGAAGGAGAAGGAGAAGGTGAAGTCAGGAGGTTGAATCAGAAGAAGCAGAAGAAGGAGAAGGAGAAGGTGAATTTAGGAGGGTGAATCAGAAGAAGCAGAAGAAGGAGAAGGAGCAGGTGAAGTCAGGGGGGTGTAGCAGAAGAAGTAGAAGAAGGAGAAGGAGAAGGTGAAGTCAGGACGGTGAAGCAGAAGAAGCAGAAGAAGGAGAAGGAGAAGGTGAAGCCTGGAGGGCGCAGCAGAAGAAGCAGAAGAAGGAGAAGGAGAAGGTGAAGTCTGGAGTGTGAAGCAGAAGAAGCAGAAGAAGGAGAAGGAGAAGGTGAAGTCTGGAGGGCGCAGCAGAAGAAGCAGAAGAAGGAGAATGAGAAGGTGAAGTCTGGAGGGTGAATCAGAAGAAGCAGAAGAAGGAGAAGGAGAAGGTGAAGTCTGGAGGGTGAATCAGAAGAAGTAGAAGAAGGAGAAGGAGAAGGTGAAGTCTGGAGGGTGAAGCAGAAGAAGTAGAAGAAGGAGAAGGAGAAGGTGAAGTCAGGAGAGTGAATCAGAAGAAGTAGAAGAAGGAGAAGGAGAAGGTGAAGTCAGGAGGGTGAATCAGAAGAAGCAGAAGAAGGAGAAGGAGAAGGTGAAGTCTGGAGGGTGAATCAGAAGAATCAGAAGAAGGAGAAGGAGAAGGTGAAGTCTGGAGGGTGAATCAGAAGAAGCAGAAGAAAGAGAAGGAGAAGGTGAAGTCTGGAGGGTGAAGCAGAAGAAACAGAAGAAGGAGAAGGAGAAGGTGAAGACTGGAGGGTGAATCAGAAGAAGTAGAAGAAGGAGAAGGAGAAGGTGAAGTCTGGAGGGTGAATCAGAAGAAGTAGAAGAAGGAGAAGGAGAAGTTGAAGTCTGGAGGGTGAATCAGAAGAAGCAGAAGAAGGAGAAGGAGAAGGTGAAGTCTGGAGGGTGAATCAGAAGAAGCAGAAGAAGGAGAAGGAGTAGATGAAGTCTGGAGGGTGAATCAGAAGAAGTAGAAGAAGGAGAAGGAGAAGGTGAAGTCTGGAGGGTGAATCAGAAGAAGTAGGAGAAGGAGAAGGAGAAGGTGTAGTCTGGAGGGTGAATCAGAAGAAGTAGACGAAGGAGAAGGAGAAGGTGAAGTCTGGAGGGTGAATCAGAAGAAGCAGAAGAAGGAGAAGGAGAAGGTGAAGTCTGGAGGGTGAATCAGAAGAAGTAGAAGAAGGAGAAGGAGAAGGTGAAGTCTGGAGGGTGAATCAGAAGAAGCAGAAGAAGGAGAAGGAGAAGGTGAAGTCTGGAGGGTGAATCAGAAGAAGCAGAAGAAGGAGAAGGAGAAGGTGAAGTCTGGAGGGTGAATCAGAAGAAGCAGAATAAGGAGAAGGAGAAGGTGAAGTCTGGAGGGTAAATCAGAAGAAGCAGAAGAAGGAGAAGGAGAAGGTGTAGTCTGGTGGGTGAATCAGAAGAAGTAGAAGAAGGAGAAGGAGAAGGTGAAGTCTGGAGGGTGAATCAGAAGAAGTAGAAGAAGGAGAAGGAGAAGGTGAAGTCTGGAGGGTGAATCAGAAGAAGTAGAAGAAGGAGAAGGAGAAGGTGAAGTCTGGAGGGTGAAGCTGAAGAGGTAGATGAAGGAGAAGGAGAAGGTGAAGTCAGGAGGGTGAATCAGAAGAAGTAGAAGAAGGAGAAGGAGAAGGTGAGGTCTGGAGGGTGAATCAGAAGAAGCAGAAGAAGGAGAAGGAGAAGGTGAAGTCTGGAGGGTGAATCAGAAGAATCAGAAGAAGGAGAAGGAGAAGGTGAAGTCTGGAGGGTGAATCAGAAGAAGCAGAAGAAAGAGAAGGAGAAGGTGAAGTCTGGAGGGTGAAGCAGAAGAAACAGAAGAACGAGAAGGAGAAGGTGAAGACAGGAGGGTGAATCAGAAGAAGTAGAAGAAGGAGATGGAGAAGGTAAAGTCTGGAGGGTGAATCAGAAGAAGTAGAAGAAGGAGAAGGAGAAGGTGAAGTCTGGAGGGTGAATCAGAAGAAGCAGAAGAAGGAGAAGGAGAAGGTGAAATCTGGAGGGTGAATCAGAAGAAGGAGAAGAAGGAGAAGGAGAAGATGAAGTCTGGAGGGGGAATCAGAAGAAGTAGTAAAAGGAGAAGGAGAAGGTGAAGTCTGGAGGCTGAATCAGAAGAAGTAGAAGAAGGAGAAGGAGAAGGTGAAGTCTGGAGGGTGAATCAGAAGAAACAGAAGAAGGAGAAGGAGAAGGTGAAGTCTGGAGGGTGAATCAGAAGAAGTAGAAGAAGGAGAAGGAGAAGGTGTAGTCTGGAGGGTGAATCAGAAGAAGTAGACGAAGGAGAAGGAGAAGGTGAAGTCTGGAGGGTGAATCAGAAGAAGCAGAAGAAGGACAAGGAGAAGGTGAAGTCTGGAGGGTGAATCAGAAGAAGTAGAAGAAGGAGAAGGAGAAGGTGAAGTCTGGAGGGTGAATCAGAAGAAGCAGAAGAAGGAGAAGGAGAAGGTGAAGTCTGGAGGGTGAATCAGAAGAAGCAGAAGAAGGAGAAGGAGAAGGTGAAGTCTGGAGGGTGAAACAGAAGAAGCAGAATAAGGAGAAGGAGAAGGTGAAGTCTGGAGGGTGAATCAGAAGAAGTAGAAGAAGGAGAAGGAGAAGGTGAAGTCTGGAGGGTGAATCAGAAGAAGCAGAAGAAGGAGAAGGAGAAGGTGAAGTCTGGAGGGTGAATCAGAAGAAGGAGAAGAAGGAGAAGGAGAAGATGAAGTCTGGAGGGTGAATCAGAAGCAGTAGAAGAAGGAGAAGGAGATGGTGAAGTCGGGAGGGTGAATCAGAAGAAACAGAAGAAGGAGAAGGAGAAGGTGAAGTCTGGAGGGTGAATCAGAAGAAGTAGAAGAAGGAGAAGGAGAAGGTGTCGTCTGGAGTGTGAATCAGAAGAAGTAGACGAAGGAGAAGGAGAAGGTGAAGTCTGGAGGGTGAATCAGAAGAAGCAGAAGAAGGAGAAGGAGAAGGTGAAGTCTGGAGGGTGAATCAGAAGAAGTAGAAGAAGGAGAAGGAGAAGGTGAAGTCTGGAGGGTGAATCAGAAGAAGCAGAAGAAGGAGAAGGAGAAGGTGAAGTCTGGAGGGTGAATCAGAAGAAGCAGAAGAAGGAGAAGGAGAAGGTGAAGTCTGTAGGGTGAATCAGAAGAAGTAGAAGAAGGAGAAGGAGAAGGTGAAGTCTGGAGGGTGAATCAGAAGAATTAGAAGAAGGAGAAGGAGAAGGTGAAGTCTGGAGGGTGAAGCAGAAGAAGTAGAAGAAGGAGAAGGAGAAGGGGAAGTCAGGAGGGTGAATCAGAAGAAGTAGAAGAAGGAGAAGGAGAAGGTGAAGTCAGGAGGGTGAATCAGAAGAAGCAGAAGAAGGAGAAGGAGAAGGTGAAGTCTGGAGGGTGAATCAGAAGAATCAGAAGAAGGAGAAGGAGAAGGTGAAGTCTGGAGGGTGAATCAGAAGAAGCAGAAGAAAGAGAAGGAGAAGGTGAAGTCTGGAGGGTGAATCAGAAGAAGTAGAAGAAGGAGAAGGAGAAGGTGAAGTCTGGAGGGTGAATCAGAAGAAGCAGAAGAAGGAGAAGGAGAAGGTGATGTCTGGAGGATGAATCAGAAGAAGCAGAAGAAGGAGAAGGAGAAGGTGAAGTCTGGAGAGTGAATCAGAAGAAGCAGAAGAAGGAGAAGGAGAAGGTGAAGTCTGGAGGGTGAATCAGAAGAAGCAGAATAAGGAGAAGGAGAAGGTGAAGTCTGGAGGGTGAATCAGAAGAAGTAGAAGAAGGAGAAGGAGAAGGTGAAGTCTGGAGGGTGAATCAGAAGAAGCAGAAGAAGGAGAAGGAGAAGGTGAAGTCAGGAGGGTGAATCAGAAGAAGCAGAATAAGGAGAAGGAGAAGGTGAAGTCTGGAGGGTGAATCAGAAGAAGCAGAATAAGGAGAAGGAGAAGGTGAAGTCTGGAGGGTGAATCAGAAGAAGCAGAAGAAGGAGAAGGAGAAGGTGAAGTCTGGAGGGTGAATCAGAAGAGGTAGAAGAAGGAGAAGGAGAAGGTGAAGTCTGGAGGTTAAGCAGAAGAAGGAGAAGAAGGAGAAGGAGACGGTGAAGTCAGGAGGGTGAATCAGAAGAAGGAGAAGAAGGAGAAGGAGAAGGTGAAGCCAGGAGGGTGAACCAGAAGAAGCAGAAGAAGGAGAAGGAGAAGGTGAAGTCTGGAGGGTGAATCAGAAGAATCAGAAGAAGGAGAAGGAGAAGGTGAAGTCTGGAGGGTGAATCAGAAGAACCAGAAGAAAGAGAAGGAGAAGGTGAAGTCTGGAGGCTTGAGCAGAAGAAACAGAAGAAGGAGAAGGAGAATGTGAAGACTGGAGGGTGAATCAGAAGAAGTAGAAGAAGGAGAAGGAGAAGGTGAGGTCTGGAGGGTGAATCAGAAGAAGTAGAAGAAGGAGAAGGAGAAGGTGAAGTCTGGAGGGTGAATCAGAAGAAGCAGAAGAAGGAGAAGGAGAAGGTGAAGTCTGGAGGGTGAATCTGAAGATGCAGAAGAAGGAGAAGGAGAAGATGAAGTCTGGAGGGAGAATCAGAAGAAGTAGAAGAAGGAGAAGGAGAAGGTGAAGTCTGGAGGGTGAATCAGAAGAAGTAGAAGAAGGAGAAGGAGAAGGTGAAGTCTGGAGGGTGAACCAGAAGAAACAGAAGAAGGAGAAGGAGAAGGTGAAGTCTGGAGGGTGAATCAGAAGAAGTAGAAGAAGGAGAAGGAGAAGGTGTAGTCTGGAGGGTGAATCAGAAGAAGTAGACGAAGGAGAAGGAGAAGGTGAAGTCTGGAGGGTGAATCAGAAGAAGCAGAAGAAGGAGAAGGAGAAGATGAAGTCTGGAGGGTGAATCAGAAGAAGTAGAAGAAGGAGAAGGAGAAGGTGAAGTCTGGAGGGTGAATCAGAAGAAGCAGAAGAAGGAGAAGGAGAAGGTGAAGTCTGGAGGGTGAATCAGAAGAAGCAGAAGAAGGAGAAGGAGAAGGTGAAGTCTGGAGGGTGAATCAGAAGAAGCAGAATAAGGAGAAGGAGAAGGTGAAGTCTGGAGGGTGAATCAGAAGAAGCAGAAGAAGGAGAAGGAGAAGGTGAAGTCTGGAGGATGAATCAGAAGAAGTAGAAGAAGGAGAAGGAGAAGGTGAAGTCTGGAGGGTGAATCAGAAGAAGTAGAAGAAGGAGAAGGTGAACTCTGGAGGGTGAATCAGAAGAAGTAGAAGAAGGAGAAGGAGAAGGTGAAGTCTGGAGGGTGAAGCAGAAGAAGTAGAAGAAGGAGAAGGAGAAGGTGAAGTCAGGAGGGTGAATCAGAAGAAGCAGAAGAAGGAGAAGGAGAAGGTGAAGTCTGGAGGGTGAATCAGAAGAATCAGAAGAAGGAGAAGGAGAAGGTGAAGTCTGGAGGGAGAATCAGAAGAAGCAGAAGAAGGAGAAGGAGAAGGTGAAGTCTGGAGGGTGAATCAGAAGAAGTAGAAGAAGGAGAAGGAGAAGGTGAAGTCTGGAGGGTGAATCAGAAGAAGCAGAAGAAGGAGAAGGAGAAGGTGAAGTCTGGAGGGTGAATCAGAAGAAGCAGAAGAAGGAGAAGGAAAAGGTGAAGTCTGGAGGGTGAATCAGAAGAATCAGAAGAAGGAGAAGGAGAAGATGAAGTCTGGAGGGTGAATCAGAAGAAGCAGAAGAAAGAGAAGGAGAAGGTAAAGTCTGGAGGGTGAAGCAGAAGAAACAGAAGAAGGAGAAGGAGTAGGTGAAGACTGGAGGGTGAATCAGAAGAAGTAGAAGAAGGAGAAGGAGGAGGTGAAGTCTGGAGGGTGAATCAGACGAAGTAGAAGAAGGAGAAGGAGATGGTGAAGTCTGGAGGGTGAATCAGAAGAAGTAGAAGAAGGAGAAGGAGAAGGTGAAGTCTGGAGGGTGAATCAGAAGAAGCAGAAGAAGGAGAAGGAGAAGATGAAGTCTGGAGGGTGAATCAGAAGAAGTAGAAGAAGGAGAAGGAGAAGGTGAGGTCTGGAGGGTGAATCAGAAGAAGCAGAAGAAGGAGAAGGAGAAGGTGAAGTCTGGAGGGTGAATCAGAAGAAGCAGAAGAAGGAGAAGGAGAAGATGAAGTCTGGAGGGTGAATCAGAAGAAGCAGAAGAAGGAGAAGGAGCAGGTGAAGTCAGGGGGGTGAAGCAGAAGAAGTAGAAGAAGGAGAAGGAGAAGGTGAAGTCAGGACGGTGAAGCAGAAGAAGCAGAAGAAGGAGAAGGAGAAGGTGAAGTCTGGAGGGTGAAGCAGAAGAAGCAGAAGAAGGAGAAGGAGAGGGTGAAGTCTGGAGGGTGAATCAGAAGAAGTAGAAGAAGGAGAAGGAGAAGGTGAAGTCAGGAGAGTGAAGCAGAAGAAGCAGAAGAAGGAGAAGGAGAAGGTGAAGTCTGGAGGGCGAAGCAGAAGAAGCAGAGGAAGGAGAAGGAGAAGGTGAAGTCTGGAGGGTGAAGCAGAAGAAGCAGAAGAAGGAGAAGGAGTAGGTGAAGTCTGGAGGGTGAATCAGAAGAAGTAGAAGAAGGAGAAGGATAAGGTGAAGTCAGGAGGGTGAAGCAGAAGAAGCAGAAGAAGGAGAAGGAGAAGGTGAAGTCTGGAGGGTGAAGCAGAAGAAGCAGAAGAAGGAGAAGGAGAAGGTGAAGTCTGGAGGGTGAAGCAGAAGAAGCAGAAGAAGGAGAAGGAGAAGGTGAAGTCAGGAGGGTGGATCAGAAGAAGTAAAAGATGGAGAAGGAGAAGGTGAAGTCTGGAGGGTGAATCAGAAGAAGCAGAAGAAGGAGAAGGAGAAGGTGAAGTCTGGAGGGCGCAGCAGAAGAAGCAGAAGAAGGAGAAAGAGAAGGTGAAGTCTGGAGGGTGAAGCAGAAGAAGCAGAAGAAGGAGAAGGAGAGGGTGAGGTCTGGAGGGTGAATCAGAAGAAGTAGATGAAGGAGAAGGAGAAGGTGAAGTCAGGAGAGTGAAGCAGAAGAAGCAGAAGAAGGAGAAGGAGAAGGTGAAGTCTCGAGGGCGAAGCAGAAGTAGCAGAAGAAGGAGAAGGAGAAGGTGAAGTCTGGAGGGTGAAGCAGAAGAAGCAGAAGAAGGAGAAGGAGTAGGTGAAGTCTGGAGGGTGAATCAGAAGAAGTAGAAGAAGGAGAAGGAGAAGGTGAAGTCTGGAGGGTGAATCAGAAGAAGTAGAAGAAGGAGAAGGAGAAGGTGAAGTCAGGAGAGTGAAGCAGAAGAAGCAGAAGAAGGAGAAGGAGAAGGTGAAATCTGGAGGGTGAATCAGAAGAAGCAGAAGAAGGAGAAGGAGAAGGTGAAGTCTGGAGGGTGAATAAGAAGAAGCAGAAGAAGGAGAAGGAGAAGGTGAAGTCTGGAGGGCGCAGCAGAAGAAGCAGAAGAAGGAGAAGGAGAAGGTGAAGTCTGGAGGGTGAATCAGAAGAAGTAGAAGAAGGAGAAGGAGAAGGTGAAGTCAGGAGAGTGAAGCAGAAGAAGCAGAAGAAGGAGAAGGAGAAGATGAAATCTGGAGGGTGAAGCAGAAGAAGCAGAAGAAGGAGAAGGAGAAGGTGAAGTCTGGAGGGCGAAGCAGAAGAAGCAGAAGAAGGAGAAGGAGAAGGTGAAGTCTGGAGGGTGAAGCAGAAGAAGCAGAAGAAGGAGAAGGAGAAGGTGAAGTCTGGAGGGTGAATCAGAAGAAGTAGAAGAAGGAGAAGGAGAAGGTGAAGTCAGGAGGGTGAATCAGAAGAAGTAGAAGAAGGAGAAGGAGAAGGTGAAGTCAGGAGGGTGAAGCAGAAGAAGCAGAAGAAGGAGAAGGAGAAGGTGAAGTCAGGAGGGTGAATCGGAAGAAGTAGAAGAAGGAGAAGGAGAAGGTGAAGTCTGGAGGGTGAATCAGAAGAAGTAGAAGAAGGAGAAGGAGAAGGTGAAGTCTGGAGGGTGAATCATAAGAAGTAGAAGAAGGAGAAGGAGAAGGTGAAGTCTGGAGGGTGAATCAGAAGAAGCAGAAGAAGGAGAAGGAGAAGGTGACGTCTGGAGGGAGAAGCAGAAGAAGTAGAAGAAGGAGAAGGAGAAGGTGAAGTCTGGAGGGTGAATCAGAAGAAGTAGAAGAAGGAGAAGGAGAAGGTGAAGTCTGGAGGGTGAATCAGAAGAAGTAGAAGACGGAGAAGGAGAAGGTGATGTCTGGAGGGTGAATCAGAAGAAGCAGAAGAACGAGAAGGAGAAGGTGAAGTCTGGAGGGTGAATCAGAAGAAGTAGAAGAAGGAGAAGGAGAAAGTGTAGTCTGGAGGGTGAATCAGAAGAAGTTGACGAAGGAGAAGGAGAAGGTGAAGTCTGGAGGGTGAATCAGAAGAAGCAGAAGAACGAGAAGGAGAAGGTGAAGTCTGGAGGGTGAATCAGAAGAAGTAGAAGAAGGAGAAGGAGAAGGTGAAGTCTGGAGGATGAATCAGAAGAAGCAGAAGAAGGAGAAGGAGAAGGTGAAGTCTGGAGGGTGAATCAGAAGAAGCAGAAGAAGGAGAAGGACAAGGTGAAGTCTGGAGTGTGAATCAGAAGAAGCAGAATAAGGAGAAGGAGAAGGTGAAGTCTGGAGGGTGAATCAGAAGAAGCAGAAGAAGGAGAAGGAGAAGGTGAAGTCTGGAGGTTGAATCAGAAGAAGTAGAAGAAGGAGAAGGAGAAGGTGAAGTCTGGAGGGTGAATCAGAAGAAGTAGAAGAAGGAGAAGGAGAATGTGAAGTCTGGAGGGTGAATCAGAAGCAGGAGAAGAAGGAGAAGGAGAAGGTGAAGTCTGGAGGGTGAAGCAGAAGAAGTAGAAGAAGGAGAAGGAGAAGGTGAAGTCAGGAGGGTGAATCAGAAGAAGTAGAAGAAGGAGAAGGAGATGGTGAAGTCAGGAGGGTGAATCAGAAGAAGCAGAAGAAGGAGAAGGAGAAGGTGAAGTCTGGAGGGTGAATCAGAAGAATCAGAAGAAGGAGAAGGAGAAGGTGAAGTCTGGAGGGTGAATCAGAAGAAGCAGAAGAAAGAGGAGGAGAAGGTGAATTCTGGAGGGTGAAGCAGAAGAAACAGAAGAAGGAGAAGGAGAAGGTGAAGACTGGCGGGTGAATCAGAAGAAGTAGAAGAAGGAGAAGGAGAAGGTGAGGTCTGGAGGGCGAATCAGAAGAAGTAGAAGAAGGAGAAGGAGAAGGTGAAGTCTGGAGGGTGAATCAGAAGAAGCAGAAGAAGGAGAAGGAGAAGGTGAAGTCTGGAGGGTGAATCAGAAGAATCAGAAGAAGGAGAAGGAGAAGGTGAAGTCTGGAGGGTGAATCAGAAGAAGCAGAAGAAAGAGAAGGAGAAGGTGAAGTCTGGAGGGTGAATCAGAAGAAGTAGAAGAAGGAGAAGGAGAAGGTGAAGTCTGGAGGGTGAATCAGAAGAAGCAGAAGAAGGAGAAGGAGAAGGTGATGTCTGGAGGATGAATCAGAAGAAGCAGAAGAAGGATAAGGAGAAGGTGAAGTCTGGAGAGTGAATCAGAAGAAGCAGAAGAAGGAGAAGGAGAAGGTGAAGTCTGGAGGGTGAATCAGAAGAAGCAGAATAAGGAGAAGGAGAAGGTGAAGTCTGGAGGGTGAATCAGAAGAAGCAGAAGAAGGAGAAGGAGAAGGTGAAGTCTGGAGGGTGAATCAGAAGAAGTAGAAGAAGGAGAAGGAGAAGGTGAAGTCTGGAGGGTGAATCAGAAGAAGCAGAAGAAGGAGA
Source organism: Somniosus microcephalus (assembly GCF_052327205.1). Classification (NCBI taxonomy): domain Eukaryota; kingdom Metazoa; phylum Chordata; class Chondrichthyes; order Squaliformes; family Somniosidae; genus Somniosus; species Somniosus microcephalus. The sequence goes on from NW_028225503.1 coordinate 271,100, forward strand.
AGGAGAAGGTGAAGTCAGGAGGGTGAATCAGAAGAAGCAGAATAAGGAGAAGGAGAAGGTGAAGTCAGGAGGGTGAATCAGAAGAAGCAGAATAAGGAGAAGGAGAAGGTGAAGTCTGGAGGGTGAATCAGAAGAAGCAGAAGAAGGAGAAGGAGAAGGTGAAGTCAGGAGGGTGAAGCAGAAGAAGCAGAAGAAGGAGAAGGAGAAGGTGAAGTCAGGAGGGTGAATCGGAAGAAGTAGAAGAAGGAGAAGGAGAAGGTGAAGTCTGGAGGGTGAATCAGAAGAAGTAGAAGAAGGAGAAGGAGAAGGTGAAGTCTGGAGGGTGAATCAGAAGAAGTAGAAGAAGGAGAAGGAGAAGGTGAAGTCTGGAGGGTGAATCAGAAGAAGCAGAAGAAGGAGAAGGAGAAGGTGACGTCTGGAGGGAGAAGCAGAAGAAGTAGAAGAAGGAGAAGGAGAAGGTGAAGTCTGGAGGGTGAATCAGAAGAAGTAGAAGAAGGAGAAGGAGAAGGTGAAGTCTGGAGGGTGAATCAGAAGAAGTAGAAGACGGAGAAGGAGAAGGTGAAGTCTGGAGGGTGAATCAGAAGAAGCAGAAGAATGAGAAGGAGAAGGTGAAGTCTGGAGGGTGAATCAGAAGAAGTAGAAGAAGGAGAAGGAGAAGGTGTAGTCTGGAGGGCGAATCAGAAGAAGTTGACGAAGGAGAAGGAGAAGGTGAAGTCTGGAGTGTGAATCAGAAGAAGCAGAAGAACGAGAAGGAGAAGGTGAAGTCTGGAGGATGAATCAGAAGAAGCAGAAGAAGGAGAAGGAGAAGGTGAAGTCTGGAGGGTGAATCAGAAGAAGCAGAAGAAGGAGAAGGTGAAGGTGAAGTCTGGAGTGTGAATCAGAAGAAGCAGAATAAGGAGAAGGAGAAGGTGAAGTCAGGAGGGTGAATCAGAAGAAGCAGAAGAAGGAGAAGGAGAAGGTGAAGTCTGGAGGGTGAATCAGAAGAAGTAGAAGAAGGAGAAGGAGAAGGTGAAGTCTGGAGGGTGAATCAGAAGAAGTAGAAGAAGGAGAAGGAGAAGGTGAAGTCTGGAGGGTGAATCAGAAGCAGGAGAAGAAGGAGAAGGAGAAGGTGAAGTCTGGAGGGTGAAGCAGAAGAAGTAGAAGAAGGAGAAGGAGAAGGTGAAGTCAGGAGGGTGAATCAGAAGAAGTAGAAGAAGGAGAAGGAGAAGGTGAAGTCAGGAGGGTGAATCAGAAGAAGCAGAAGAAGGAGAAGGAGAAGGTGAAGTCTGGAGGGTGAATCAGAAGAATCAGAAGAAGGAGAAGGAGAAGGTGAAGTCTGGAGGGTGAATCAGAAGAAGCAGAAGAAAGAGAAGGAGAAGGTGAATTCTGAAGGGTGAAGCAGAAGAAACAGAAGAAGGAGAAGGAGAAGGTGAAGACTGGAGGGTGAATCAGAAGAAGTAGAAGAAGGAGAAGGAGAAGGTGAGGTCTGGAGGGCGAATCAGAAGAAGTAGAAGAAGGAGAAGGAGAAGGTGAAGTCTGGAGGGTGAATCAGAAGAAGCAGAAGAAGGAGAAGGAGAAGGTGAAGTCTGGAGGGTGAATCAGAAGAATCAGAAGAAGGAGAAGGAGAAGGTGAAGTCTGGAGGGTGAATCAGAAGAAGCAGAAGAAGGAGAAGGTGAAGTCTGGAGGGTGAATCAGAAGAAGTAGAAGAAGGAGAAGGAGAAGGTGAAGTCTGGAGGGTGAATCAGAAGAAGCAGAAGAAGGAGAAGGAGAAGGTGATGTCTGGAGGATGAATCAGAAGAAGCAGAAGAAGGAGAAGGAGAAGGTGAAGTCTGGAGAGTGAATCAGAAGAAGCAGAAGAAGGAGAAGGAGAAGGTGAAGTCTGGAGGGTGAATCAGAAGAAGCAGAATAAGGAGAAGGAGAAGGTGAAGTCTGGAGGGTGAATCAGAAGAAGCAGAAGAAGGAGAAGGAGAAGGTGAAGTCTGGAGGGTGAATCAGAAGAAGTAGAAGAAGGAGAAGGAGAATGTGAAGTCTGGAGGGTGAATCAGAAGAAGCAGAAGAAGGAGAAGGAGAAGGTGAAGTCAGGAGGGTGAATCAGAAGAAGCAGAATAAGGAGAAGGAGAAGGTGAAGTCTGGAGGGTGAATCAGAAGAAGCAGAATAAGGAGAAGGAGAAGGTGAAGTCTGGAGGGTGAATCGGAAGAAGTAGAAGAAGGAGAAGGAGAAGGTGAAGTCTGGAGGGTGAATCAGAAGAAGTAGAAGAAGGAGAAGGAGAAGGTGAAGTCTGGAGGGTGAATCAGAAGAAGTAGAAGAAGGAGAAGGAGAAGGTGAAGTCTGGAGGGTGAATCAGAAGAAGCAGAAGAAGGAGAAGGAGAAGGTGACGTCTGGAGGGAGAAGCAGAAGAAGTAGAAGAAGGAGAAGAAGAAGGTGAAGTCTGGAGGGTGAATCAGAAGAAGTAGAAGAAGGAGAAGGAGAAGGTGAAGTCTGGAGGGTGAATCAGAAGAAGTAGAAGACGGAGAAGGAGAAGGTGAAGTCTGGAGGGTGAATCAGAAGAAGCAGAAGAACGAGAAGGAGAAGGTGAAGTCTGGAGGGTGAATCAGAAGAAGTAGAAGAAGGAGAAGGAGAAGGTGTAGTCTGGAGGTTGAATCAGAAGAAGTTGACGAAGGAGAAGGAGAAGGTGAAGTCTGGAGGGTGAATCAGAAGAAGCAGAAGAACGAGAAGGAGAAGGTGAAGTCTGGAGGGTGAATCAGAAGAAGTAGAAGAAGGAGAAGGAGAAGGTGAAGTCTGGAGGATGAATCAGAAGAAGCAGAAGAAGGAGAAGGAGAAGGTGAAGTCTGGAGGGTGAATCAGAAGAAGCAGAAGAAGGAGAAGGAGAAGGTGAAGTCTGGAGTGTGAATCAGAAGAAGCAGAATAAGGAGAAGGAGAAGGTGAAGTCTGGAGGGTGAATCAGAAGAAGCAGAAGAAGGAGAAGGAGAAGGTGAAGTCTGGAGGGTGAATCAGAAGAAGTAGAAGAAGGAGAAGGAGAAGGTGAAGTCTGGAGGGTGAATCAGAAGAAGTAGAAGAAGGAGAAGGAGAAGGTGAAGTCTGGAGGGTGAATCAGAAGCAGGAGAAGAAGGAGAAGGAGAAGGTGAAGTCTGGAGGGTGAAGCAGAAGAAGTAGAAGAAGGAGAAGGAGAAGGTGAAGTCAGGAGGGTGAATCAGAAGAAGTAGAAGAAGGAGAAGGAGAAGGTGAAGTCAGGAGGGTGAATCAGAAGAAGCAGAAGAAGGAGAAGGAGAAGGTGAAGTCTGGAGGGTGAATCAGAAGAATCAGAAGAAGGAGAAGGAGAAGGTGAAGTCTGGAGGGTGAATCAGAAGAAGCAGAAGAAGGAGAAGGTGAAGTCTGGAGGGTGAATCAGAAGAAGTAGAAGAAGGAGAAGGAGAAGGTGAAGTCTGGAGGGTGAATCAGAAGAAGCAGAAGAAGGAGAAGGAGAAGGTGATGTCTGGAGGATGAATCAGAAGAAGCAGAAGAAGGAGAAGGAGAAGGTGAAGTCTGGAGAGTGAATCAGAAGAAGCAGAAGAAGGAGAAGGAGAAGGTGAAGTCTGGAGGGTGAATCAGAAGAAGCAGAATAAGGAGAAGGAGAAGGTGAAGTCTGGAGGGTGAATCAGAAGAAGCAGAAGAAGGAGAAGGAGAAGGTGAAGTCTGGAGGGTGAATCAGAAGAAGTAGAAGAAGGAGAAGGAGAAGGTGAAGTCTGGAGGGTGAATCAGAAGAAGCAGAAGAAGGAGAAGGAGAAGGTGAAGTCAGGAGGGTGAATCAGAAGAAGCAGAATAAGGAGAAGGAGAAGGTGATGTCTGGAGGGTGAATCAGAAGAAGCAGAATAAGGAGAAGGAGAAGGTGAAGTCTGGAGGGTGAATCGGAAGAAGTAGAAGAAGGAGAAGGAGAAGGTGAAGTCTGGAAGGTGAATCAGAAGAAGTAGAAGAAGGAGAAGGAGAAGGTGAAGTCTGGAGGGTGAATCAGAAGAAGTAGAAGAAGGAGAAGGAGAAGGTGAAGTCTGGAGGGTGAATCAGAAGAAGCAGAAGAAGGAGAAGGAGAAGGTGACGTCTGGAGGGAGAAGCAGAAGAAGTAGAAGGAGGAGAAGGAGAAGGTGAAGTCTGGAGGGTGAATCAGAAGAAGTAGAAGAAGGAGAAGGAGAAGGTGAAGTCTGGAGGGTGAATCAGAAGAAGTAGAAGACGGAGAAGGAGAAGGTGAAGTCTGGAGGGTGAATCAGAAGAAGCAGAAGAACGAGAAGGAGAAGGTGAAGTCTGGAGGGTGAATCAGAAGAAGTAGAAGAAGGAGAAGTAGAAGGTGTAGTCTGGAGGTTGAATCAGAAGAAGTTGACGAAGGAGAAGGAGAAGGTGAAGTCTGGAGGGTGAATCAGAAGAAGCAGAAGAACGAGAAGGAGAAGGTGAAGTCTGGAGGGTGAATCAGAAGAAGTAGAAGAAGGAGAAGGAGAAGGTGAAGTCTGGAGGATGAATCAGAAGAAGCAGAAGAAGGAGAAGGAGAAGGTGAAGTCTGGAGGGTGAATCAGAAGAAGCAGAAGAAGGAGAAGGAGAAGGTGAAGTCTGGAGTGTGAATCAGAAGAAGCAGAATAAGGAGAAGGAGAAGGTGAAGTCTGGAGGGTGAATCAGAAGAAGCAGAAGAAGGAGAAGGAGAAGGTGAAGTCTGGAGGGTGAATCAGAAGAAGTAGAAGAAGGAGAAGGAGAAGGTGAAGTCTGGAGGGTGAATCAGAAGAAGTAGAAGAAGGAGAAGGAGAAGGTGAAGTCTGGAGGGTGAATCAGAAGCAGGAGAAGAAGGAGAAGGAGAAGGTGAAGTCTGGAGGGTGAAGCAGAAGAAGTAGAAGAAGGAGAAGGAGAAGGTGAAGTCAGGAGGGTGAATCAGAAGAAGTAGAAGAAGGAGAAGGAGAAGGTGAAGTCAGGAGGGTGAATCAGAAGAAGCAGAAGAAGGAGAAGGAGAAGGTGAAGTCTGGAGGGTGAATCAGAAGAATCAGAAGAAGGAGAAGGAGAAGGTGAAGTCTGGAGGGTGAATCAGAAGAAGCAGAAGAAAGAGAAGGAGAAGGTGAATTCTGGAGGGCGAAGCAGAAGAAACAGAAGAAGGAGAAGGAGAAGGTGAAGACTGGAGGGTGAATCAGAAGAAGTAGAAGAAGGAGAAGGAGAAGGTGAGGTCTGGAGGGCGAATCAGAAGAAGTAGAAGAAGGAGTAGGAGAAGGTGAAGTCTGGAGGGTGAATCATAAGAAGCAGAAGAAGGAGAAGGAGAAGGTGAAGTCTGGAGGGTGAATCAGAAGAATCAGAAGAAGGAGAAGGAGAAGGTGAAGTCTGGAGGGTGAATCAGAAGAAGCAGAAAAAGAGAAGGAGAAGGTGAAGTCTGGAGGGTGAATCAGAAGAAGCAGAAGAAGGAGAAGGAGAAGGTGAAGTCTGGAGGGTGAATCAGAAGAAGCAGAAGAAGGAGAAGGAGAAGGTGATGTCTGGAGGATGAATCAGATGAAGCAGAAGAAGGAGAAGGAGAAGGTGAAGTCTGGAGAGTGAATCAGAAGAAGCAGAAGAAGGAGAAGGAGAAGGTGAAGTCTGGAGGGTGAATCAGAAGAAGCAGAATAAGGAGAAGGAGAAGGTGAAGTCTGGAGGGTGAATCAGAAGAAGCAGAAGAAGGAGAAGGAGAAGGTGAAGTCTGGAGGGTGAATCAGAAGAAGTAGAAGAAGGAGAAGGAGAAGGTGAAGTCTGGAGGGTGAATCAGAAGAAGCAGAAGAAGGAGAAGGAGAAGGTGAAGTCAGGAGGGTGAATCAGAAGAAGCAGAATAAGGAGAAGGAGAAGGTGAAGTCTGGAGGGTGAATCAGAAGGAGCAGAATAAGGAGAAGGAGAAGGTGAAGTCTGGAGGGTGAATCAGAAGAAGCAGAAGAAGGAGAAGGAGAAGGTGAAGTCTGGAGGGTGAATCAGAAGAGGTAGAAGAAGGAGAAGGAGAAGGTGAAGTCTGGAGGTTAAGCAGAAGAAGGAGAAGAAGGAGAAGGAGACGGTGAAGTCAGGAGGGTGAATCAGAAGAAGTAGAAGAAGGAGAAGGAGAAGGTGAAGCCAGGAGGGTGAATCAGAAGAAGCAGAAGAAGGAGAAGGAGAAGGTGAAGTCAGGAGGGTGAATCAGAAGAATCAGAAGAAGGAGAAGGAGAAGGTGAAGTCTGGAGGGTGAATCAGAAGAATCAGAAGAAAGAGAAGGAGAAGGTGAAGTCTGGAGGCTGAAGCAGAAGAAACAGAAGAAGGAGAAGGAGAATGTGAAGACTGGAGGGTGAATCAGAAGAAGTAGAAGAAGGAGAAGGAGAAGGTGAGGTCTGGAGGGTGAATCAGAAGAAGTAGAAGAAGGAGAAGGAGAAGGTGAAGTCTGGAGGGTGAATCAGAAGAAGTAGAAGACGGAGAAGGAGAAGGTGAAGTCTGGAGGGTGAATCAGAAGAAGCAGAAGAACGAGAAGGAGAAGGTGAAGTCTGGAGGGTGAATCAGAAGAAGTAGAAGAAGGAGAAGGAGAAGGTGAAGTCTGGAGGGTGAATCAGAAGAAGTAGAAGACGGAGAAGGAGAAGGTGAAGTCTGGAGGGTGAATCAGAAGAAGCAGAAGAACGAGAAGGAGAAGGTGAAGTCTGGAGGGTGAATCAGAAGAAGCAGAAGAACGAGAAGGAGAAGGTGAAGTCTGGAGGGTGAATCAGAAGAAGTAGAAGAAGGAGAAGGAGAAGGTGAAGTCTGGAGGATGAATCAGAAGAAGCAGAAGAAGGAGAAGGAGAAGGTGAAGTCTGGAGGGTGAATCAGAAGAAGCAGAAGAAGGAGAAGGAGAAGGTGAAGTCTGGAGTGTGAATCAGAAGAAGCAGAATAAGGAGAAGGAGAAGGTGAAGTCTGGAGGGTGAATCAGAAGAAGCAGAAGAAGGAGAAGGAGAAGGTGAAGTCTGGAGGGTGAATCAGAAGAAGTAGAAGAAGGAGAAGGAGAAGGTGAAGTCTGGAGGGTGAATCAGAAGAAGTAGAAGAAGGAGAAGGAGAAGGTGAAGTCTGGAGGGTGAATCAGAAGCAGGAGAAGAAGGAGAAGGAGAAGGTGAAGTCTGGAGGGTGAAGCAGAAGAAGTAGAAGAAGGAGAAGGAGAAGGTGAAGTCAGGAGGGTGAATCAGAAGAAGTAGAAGAAGGAGAAGGAGAAGGTGAAGTCAGGAGGGTGAATCAGAAGAAGCAGAAGAAGGAGAAGGAGAAGGTGAAGTCTGGAGGGTGAATCAGAAGAATCAGAAGAAGGAGAAGGAGAAGGTGAAGTCTGGAGGGTGAATCAGAAGAAGCAGAAGAAAGAGAAGGAGAAGGTGAATTCTGGAGGGTGAAGCAGAAGAAACAGAAGAAGGAGAAGGAGAAGGTGAAGACTGGAGGGTGAATCAGAAGAAGTAGAAGAAGGAGAAGGAGAAGGTGAGGTCTGGAGGGCGAATCAGAAGAAGTAGAAGAAGGAGTAGGAGAAGGTGAAGTCTGGAGGGTGAATCAGAAGAAGCAGAAGAAGGAGAAGGAGAAGGTGAAGTCTGGAGGGTGAATCAGAAGAATCAGAAGAAGGAGAAGGAGAAGGTGAAGTCTGGAGGGTGAATCAGAAGAAGCAGAAGAAAGAGAAGGAGAAGGTGAAGTCTGGAGGGTGAATCAGAAGAAGTAGAAGAAGGAGAAGGAGAAGGTGAAGTCTGGAGGGTGAATCAGAAGAAGCAGAAGAAGGAGAAGGAGAAGGTGATGTCTGGAGGATGAATCAGATGAAGCAGAAGAAGGAGAAGGAGAAGGTGAAGTCTGGAGAGTGAATCAGAAGAAGCAGAAGAAGGAGAAGGAGAAGGTGAAGTCTGGAGGGTGAATCAGAAGAAGCAGAATAAGGAGAAGGAGAAGGTGAAGTCTGGAGGGTGAATCAGAAGAAGCAGAAGAAGGAGAAGGAGAAGGTGAAGTCTGGAGGGTGAATCAGAAGAAGTAGAAGAAGGAGAAGGAGAAGGTGAAGTCTGGAGGGTGAATCAGAAGAAGCAGAAGAAGGAGAAGGAGAAGGTGAAGTCAGGAGGTTGAATCAGAAGAAGCAGAATAAGGAGAAGGAGAAGGTGAAGTCTGGAGGGTGAATCAGAAGGAGCAGAATAAGGAGAAGGAGAAGGTGAAGTCTGGAGGGTGAATCAGAAGAAGCAGAAGAAGGAGAAGGAGAAGGTGAAGTCTGGAGGGTGAATCAGAAGAGGTAGAAGAAGGAGAAGGAGAAGGTGAAGTCTGGAGGTTAAGCAGAAGAAGGAGAAGAAGGAGAAGGAGACGGTGAAGTCAGGAGGGTGAATCAGAAGAAGTAGAAGAAGGAGAAGGAGAAGGTGAAGCCAGGAGTGTGAATCAGAAGAAGCAGAAGAAGGAGAAGGAGAAGGTGAAGTCAGGAGGGTGAATCAGAAGAATCAGAAGAAGGAGAAGGAGAAGGTGAAGTCTGGAGGGTGAATCAGAAGAATCAGAAGAAAGAGAAGGAGAAGGTGAAGTCTGGAGGCTGAAGCAGAAGAAACAGAAGAAGGAGAAGGAGAATGTGAAGACTGGAGGGTGAATCAGAAGAAGTAGAAGAAGGAGAAGGAGAAGGTGAGGTCTGGAGGGTGAATCAGAAGAAGTAGAAGAAGGAGAAGGAGAAGGTGAAGTCTGGAGGGTGAATCAGAAGAAGCAGAAGAAGGAGAAGGAGAAGGTGAAGTCTGGAGGGTGAATCAGAAGATGCAGAAGAAGGAGAAGGAGAAGATGAAGTCTGGAGGGTGAATCAGAAGAAGTAGAAGAAGGAGAAGGAGAAGGTGTAGTCTGGAGGGTGAATCAGAAGAAGTAGACGAAGGAGAAGGAGAAGGTGAAGTCTGGAGGGTGAATCAGAAGAAGCAGAAGAAGGAGAAGGAGAAGATGAAGTCTGGAGGGTGAATCAAAAGAAGTAGAAGAAGGAGAAGGAGAAGGTGAAGTCTGGAGGGTGAATCAGAAGAAGCAGAAGAAGAAGAAGGAGAAGGTGAAGTCTGGAGGGTGAATCAGAAGAAGCAGAAGAAGGAGAAGGAGAAGGTGAAGTCTGGAGGGTGAATCAGAAGAAGCAGAAGAAGGAGAAGGAGAAGGTGAAGTCTGGAGGATGAATCAGAAGAAGGAGAAGAAGGAGAAGGAGAAGGTGAAGTCTGGAGGGTGAATCAGAAGAAGTAGAAGAAGGAGAAGGAGAAGGTGAACTCTGGAGGGTGAATCAGAAGAAGTAGAAGAAGGAGAAGGAGAAGGTGAAGTCTGGAGGGTGAAGCAGAAGAAGTAGAAGAAGGAGAAGGAGAAGGTGAAGTCAGGAGGGTGAATCAGAAGAAGTAGAAGAAGGAGAAGGAGAAGGTGATGTCAGGAGGGTGAATCAGAAGAAGCAGAAGAAGGAGAAGGAGAAGGTGAAGTCTGGAGGGTGAATCAGAAGAATCAGAAGAAGGAGAAGGAGAAGGTGAAGTCTGGAGGGAGAATCAGAAGAAGCAGAAGAAAGAGAAGGAGAAGGTGAAGTCTGGAGGGTGAATCAGAAGAAGTAGAAGAAGGAGAAGGAGAAGGTGAAGTCTGGAGGGTGAATCAGAAGAAGCAGAAGAAGGAGAAGGAGAAGGTGAAGTCTGGAGGGTGAATCAGAAGAAGCAGAAGAAGGAGAAGGAAAAGGTGAAGTCTGGAGGGTGAATCAGAAGAAGCAGAAGAAGGAGAAGGAGGAGGTGAAGTCTGGAGGGTGAATCAGAAGAAGCAGAATAAGGAGAAGGAGAAGGTGAAGTCTGGAGGGTGAATCAGAAGAAGCAGAAGAAGGAGAAGGAGAAGGTGAAGTCTGGAGGGTGAATCAGAAGAAGTAGTAGAAGGAGAAGGAGAAGGTGAAGTCTGGAGGGTGAAGCAGAAGAAGTAGAAGAAGGAGAAGGAGAAGGTGAAGTCAGGAGGGTGAATCAGAAGAAGCAGAAGAAGGAGAAGGAGAAGGTGAAGTCTGGAGGGTGAATCAGAAGAATCAGAAGAAGGAGAAGGAGAAGATGAAGTCTGGAGGGTGAATCAGCAGAAGCAGAAGAAAGAGATGAGAAGGTAAAGTCTGGAGGGTGAAGCAGAAGAAACAGAAGAAGGAGAAGGAGTAGGTGAAGACTGGAGGGTGAATCAGAAGAAGTAGAAGAAGGAGAAGGAGAAGGTGAAGTCTGGAGGGTGAATCAGACGAAGTAGAAGAAGGAGAAGGAGAAGGTGAAGTCTGGAGGGTGAATCAGAAGAAGTAGAAGAAGGAGAAGGAGAAGGTGAAGTCTGGAAGGTGAATCAGAAGAAGCCGAAGAAGGAGAAGGAGAAGATGAAGTCTGGAGGGTGAATCAGAAGAAGTAGAAGAAGGAGAAGGAGAAGGTGAGGTCTGGAGGGTGAATCAGAAGAAGCAGAAGAAGGAGAAGGAGAAGGTGAAGTCTGGAGGGTGAATCAGAAGAAGCAGAAGAAGGAGAAGGAGAAGGTGAAGTCTGGAGGGTGAATCAGAAGAAGCAGAAGAAGGAGAAGGAGCAGGTGAAGTCAGGGGGTGAAGCAGAAGAAGTAGAAGAAGGAGAAGGAGAAGGTGAAGTCAGGACGGTGAAGCAGAAGAAGCAGAAGAAGGAGAAGGAGAAGGTGAAGTCTGGAGGGTGAAGCAGAAGAAGCAGAAGAAGGAGAAGGAGAGGGTGAAGTCTGGAGGGTGAATCAGAAGAAGTAGAAGAAGGAGAAGGAGAAGGTGAAGTCAGGAGAGTGAAGCAGAAGAAGCAGAAGAAGGAGAAGGAGAAGGTGAAGTCTGGAGGGCGACGCAGAAGAAGCAGAGGAAGGAGAAGGAGAAGGTGAAGTCTGGAGGGTGAAGCAGAAGAAGCAGAAGAAGGAGAAGGAGTAGGTGAAGTCTGGAGGGTGAATCAGAAGAAGTAGAAGAAGGAGAAGGATAAGGTGAAGTCAGGAGGGTGAAGCAGAAGAAGCAGAAGAAGGAGAAGGAGAAGGTGAAGTCTGGAGGGTGAAGCAGAAGAAGCAGAAGAAGGAGAAGGAGAAGGTGAAGTCTGGAGGGTGAAGCAGAAGAAGCAGAAGAAGGAGAAGGAGAAGGTGAAGTCAGGAGGGTGGATCAGAAGAAGTAGAAGAAGGAGAAGGAGAAGGTGAAGTCTGGAGGGTGAATCAGAAGAAGCAGAAGAAGGAGAAGGAGAAGGTGAAGTCTGGAGGGCGCAGCAGAAGAAGCAGAAGAAGGAGAAAGAGAAGGTGAAGTCTGGAGGGTGAAGCAGAAGAAGCAGAAGAAGGAGAAGGAGAGGGTGAAGTCTGGAGGGTGAATCAGAAGAAGTAGAAGAAGGAGAAGGCGAAGGTGAAGTCAGGAGAGTGAAGCAGAAGAAGCAGAAGAAGGAGAAGGAGAAGGTGAAGTCTGGAGGGCGAAGCAGAAGAAGCAGAAGAAGGAGAAGGAGAAGGTGAAGTCTGGAGGGTGAAGCAGAAGAAGCAGAAGAAGGAGAAGGAGTAGGTGAAGTCTGGAGGGTGAATCAGAAGAAGTAGAAGAAGGAGAAGGAGAAGGTGAAGTCAGGAAGGTGAAGCAGAAGAAGCAGAAGAAGGAGAAGGAGAAGGTGAAGTCTGGAGGGGGAAGCAGAAGAAGCAGAAGAAGGAGAAGGAGAAGGTGAAGTCTGGAGGGTGAATCAGAAGAAGCAGAAGAAGGAGAAGGAGAAGGTGAAGTCTGGAGGGTGAATAAGAAGAAGCAGAAGAAGGAGAAGGAGAAGGTGAAGTCTGGAGGGCGCAGCAGAAGAAGCAGAAGAAGGAGAAGGAGAAGGTGAAGTCTGGAGGGTGAATCAGAAGAAGTAGAAGAAGGAGAAGGAGAAGGTGAAGTCAGGAGAGTGAAGCAGAAGAAGCAGAAGAAGGAGAAGGAGAAGGTGAAGTCTGGAGGGTGAAGCAGAAGAAGCAGAAGAAGGAGAAGGAGAAGGTGAAGTCTGGAGGGCGAAGCAGAAGAAGCAGAAGAAGGAGAAGGAGAAGGTGAAGTCTGGAGGGTGAAGCAGAAGAAGCAGAAGAAGGAGAAGGAGAAGGTGAAGTCTGGAGGGTGAATCAGAAGAAGTAGAAGAAGGAGAAGGAGAAGGTGAAGTCAGGAGGGTGAATCAGAAGAAGTAGAAGAAGGAGAAGGAGAAGGTGAAGTCAGGAGGGTGAAGCAGAAGAAGCAGAAGAAGGAGAAGGAGAAAGTGAAGTCAGGAGGGTGAATCGGAAGAAGTAGAAGAAGGAGAAGGAGAAGGTGAAGTCTGGAGGGTGAATCAGAAGAAGTAGAAGAAGGAGAAGGAGAAGGTGAAGTCTGGAGGGTGAATCAGAAGAAGTAGAAGAAGGAGAAGGAGAAGGTGAAGTCTGGAGGGTGAATCAGAAGAAGCAGAAGAAGGAGAAGGAGAAGGTGACGTCTGGAGGGAGAAGCAGAAGAAGTAGAAGAAGGAGAAGGAGAAGGTGAAGTCTGGAGGGTGAATCAGAAGAAGTAGAAGAAGTAGAAGGAGAAGGTGAAGTCTGGAGGGTGAATCAGAAGAAGTAGAAGACGGAGAAGGAGAAGGTTAAGTCTGGAGGGTGAATCAGAAGAAGCAGAAAACGAGAAGGAGAAGGTGAAGTCTGGAGGGTGAATCAGAAGAAGTAGAAGAAGGAGAAGGAGAAGGTGTAGTCTGGAGGGTGAATCAGAAGAAGTTGACGAAGGAGAAGGAGAAGGTGAAGTCTGGAGGGTGAATCAGAAGAAGCAGAAGAACGAGAAGGAGAAGGTGAAGTCTGGAGGGTGAATCAGAAGAAGTAGAAGAAGGAGAAGGAGAAGGTGAAGTCTGGAGGATGAATCAGAAGAAGCAGAAGAAGGAGAAGGAGAAGGTGAAGTCTGGAGGGTGAATCAGAAGAAGCAGAAGAAGGAGAAGGAGAAGGTGAAGTCTGGAGTGTGAATCAGAAGAAGCAGAATAAGGAGAAGGAGAAGGTGAAGTCTGGAGGGTGAATCAGAAGAAGCAGAAGAAGGAGAAGGAGAAGGTGAAGTCTGGAGGGTGAATCAGAAGAAGTAGAAGAAGGAGAAGGAGAAGGTGAAGTCTGGAGGGTGAATCAGAAGAAGTAGAAGAAGGAGAAGGAGAAGGTGAAGTCTGGAGGGTGAATCAGAAGCAGTAGAAGAAGGAGAAGGAGAAGGTGAAGTCTGGAGGGTGAAGCAGAAGAAGTAGAAGAAGGAGAAGGAGAAGGTGAAGTCAGGAGGGTGAATCAGAAGAAGTAGAAGAAGGAGAAGGAGAAGGTGAAGTCAGGAGGGTGAATCTGAAGAAGCAGAAGAAGGAGAAGGAGAAGTGAAGTCTGGAGGGTGAATCAGAAGAATCAGAAGAAGGAGAAGGAGAAGGTGAAGTCTGGAGGGTGAATCAGAAGAAGCAGAAGAAGGAGAAGGAGAAGGTGAAGTCTGGAGGGTGAATCAGAAGAAGCAGAAGAAGGAGAAGGAAAAGGTGAAGTCTGGAGGGTGAATCAGAAGAAGCAGAAGAAGGAGAAGGAGGAGGTGAAGTCTGGAGGGTGAATCAGAAGAAGCAGAATAAGGAGAAGGAGAAGGTGAAGTCTGGAGGGTGAATCAGAAGAAGCAGAAGAAGGAGAAGGAGAAGGTGAAGTCTGGAGGGTGAATCAGAAGAAGTAGTAGAAGGAGAAGGAGAAGGTGAAGTCTGGAGGGTGAAGCAGAAGAAGTAGAAGAAGGAGAAGGAGAAGGTGAAGTCAGGAGGGTGAATCAGAAGAAGCAGAAGAAGGAGAAGGAGAAGGTGAAGTCTGGAGGGTGAATCAGAAGAATCAGAAGAAGGAGAAGGAGAAGATGAAGTCTGGAGGGTGAATCAGCAGAAGCAGAAGAAAGAGATGAGAAGGTAAAGTCTGGAGGGTGAAGCAGAAGAAACAGAAGAAGGAGAAGGAGTAGGTGAAGACTGGAGGGTGAATCAGAAGAAGGAGAAGAAGGAGAAGGAGAAGGTGAAGTCTGGAGGGTGAATCAGACGAAGTAGAAGAAGGAGAAGGAGAAGGTGAAGTCTGGAGGGTGAATCAGAAGAAGTAGAAGAAGGAGAAGGAGAAGGTGAAGTCTGGAAGGTGAATCAGAAGAAGCCGAAGAAGGAGAAGGAGAAGATGAAGTCTGGAGGGTGAATCAGAAGAAGTAGAAGAAGGAGAAGGAGAAGGTGATGTCTGGAGGGTGAATCAGAAGAAGCAGAAGAAGGAGAAGGAGAAGGTGAAGTCTGGAGGGTGAATCAGAAGAAGCAGAAGAAGGAGAAGGAGAAGGTGAAGTCTGGAGGGTGAATCAGAAGAAGCAGAAGAAGGAGAAGGAGCAGGTGAAGTCAGGGGGTGAAGCAGAAGAAGTAGAAGAAGGAGAAGGAGAAGGTGAAGTCAGGACGGTGAAGCAGAAGAAGCAGAAGAAGGAGAAGGAGAAGGTGAAGTCTGGAGGGTGAAGCAGAAGAAGCAGAAGAAGGAGAAGGAGAGGGTGAAGTCTGGAGGGTGAATCAGAAGAAGTAGAAGAAGGAGAAGGAGAAGGTGAAGTCAGGAGAGTGAAGCAGAAGAAGCAGAAGAAGGAGAAGGAGAAGGTGAAGTCTGGAGGGCGACGCAGAAGAAGCAGAGGAAGGAGAAGGAGAAGGTGAAGTCTGGAGGGTGAAGCAGAAGAAGCAGAGGAAGGAGAAGGAGTAGGTGAAGTCTGGAGGGTGAATCAGAAGAAGTAGAAGAAGGAGAAGGATAAGGTGAAGTCAGGAGGGTGAAGCAGAAGAAGCAGAAGAAGGAGAAGGAGAAGGTGAAGTCTGGAGGGTGAAGCAGAAGAAGCAGAAGAAGGAGAAGGAGAAGGTGAAGTCTGGAGGGTGAAGCAGAAGAAGCAGAAGAAGGAGAAGGAGAAGGTGAAGTCAGGAGGGTGGATCAGAAGAAGTAGAAGAAGGAGAAGGAGAAGGTGAAGTCTGGAGGGTGAATCAGAAGAAGCAGAAGAAGGAGAAGGAGAAGGTGAAGTCTGGAGGGCGCAGCAGAAGAAGCAGAAGAAGGAGAAAGAGAAGGTGAAGTCTGGAGGGTGAAGCAGAAGAAGCAGAAGAAGGAGAAGGAGAGGGTGAAGTCTGGAGGGTGAATCAGAAGAAGTAGAAGAAGGAGAAGGAGAAGGTGAAGTCAGGAGAGTGAAGCAGAAGAAGCAGAAGAAGGAGAATGAGAAGGTGAAGTCTGGAGGGCGAAGCAGAAGAAGCAGAAGAAGGAGAAGGAGAAGGTGAAGTCTGGAGGGTGAAGCAGAAGAAGCAGAAGAAGGAGAAGGAGTAGGTGAAGTCTGGAGGGTGAATCAGAAGAAGTAGAAGAAGGAGAAGGAGAAGGTGAAGTCAGGAGGGTGAAGCAGAAGAAGCAGAAGAAGGAGAAGGAGAAGGTGAAGTCTGGAGGGTGAAGCAGAAGAAGCAGAAGAAGGAGAAGGAGAAGGTGAAGTCTGGAGGGTGAATCAGAAGAAGCAGAAGAAGGAGAAGGAGAAGGTGAAGTCTGGAGGGTGAATAAGAAGAAGCAGAAGAAGGAGAAGGAGAAGGTGATGTCTGGAGGGCGCAGCAGAAGAAGCAGAAGAAGGAGAAGGAGAAGGTGAAGTCTGGAGGGTGAATCAGAAGAAGTAGAAGAAGGAGAAGGAGAAGGTGAAGTCAGGAGAGTGAAGCAGAAGAAGCAGAAGAAGGAGAAGGAGAAGGTGAAGTCTGGAGGGTGAAGCAGAAGAAGCAGAAGAAGGAGAAGGAGAAGGTGAAGTCTGGAGGGCGAAGCAGAAGAAGCAGAAGAAGGAGAAGGAGAAGGTGAAGTCTGGAGGGTGAAGCAGAAGAAGCAGAAGAAGGAGAAGGAGAAGGTGAAGTCTGGAGGGTGAATCAGAAGAAGTAGAAGAAGGAGAAGGAGAAGGTGAAGTCAGGAGGGTGAATCAGAAGAAGTAGAAGAAGGAGAAGGAGAAGGTGAAGTCAGGAGGGTGAAGCAGAAGAAGCAGAAGAAGGAGAAGGAGAAAGTGAAGTCAGGAGGGTGAATCGGAAGAAGTAGAAGAAGGAGAAGGAGAAGGTGAAGTCTGGAGGGTGAATCAGAAGAAGTAGAAGAAGGAGAAGGAGAAGGTGAAGTCTGGAGGGTGAATCAGAAGAAGTAGAAGAAGGAGAAGGAGAAGGTGAAGTCTGGAGGGTGAATCAGAAGAAGCAGAAGAAGGAGAAGGAGAAGGTGACGTCTGGAGGGAGAAGCAGAAGAAGTAGAAGAAGGAGAAGGAGAAGGTGAAGTCTGGAGGGTGAATCAGAAGAAGTAGAAGAAGGAGAAGGAGAAGGTGAAGTCTGGAGGGTGAATCAGAAGAAGTAGAAGACGGAGAAGGAGAAGGTGAAGTCTGGAGGGTGAATCAGAAGAAGAAGAAGAAGGAGAAGGAGAAGGTGAAGTTAGGAGGGTGAATCAGAAGAAGCAGAAGAAGGAGAAGGAGAAGGTGAAGTCTGGAGGGTGAATCAGAAGAAGCAGAAGAAGGAGAAGGAGAAGGTGAAGTCTGGAGGGTGAATTAGAAGAAGCAGAAGAAGGAGAAGGAGAAGGTGAAGTCAGGAGGGTGAATCAGAAGAAGCAGAAGAAGGAGAAGCAGAAGGTAAAGTTAGGAGGGTGAATCAGAAGAAGCAGAAGAAGGAGAAGGAGCAGGTGAAGTCAGGGGGGTGAAGCAGAAGAAGTAGAAGAAGGAGAAGGAGAAGGTGAAGTCAGGAGGGTGAAGCAGAAGAAGCAGAAGAAGGAGAAGGAGAAGGTGAAGTCTGGAGGGTGAATCAGAAGAAGTAGAAGAAGGAGACTGAGAAGGTGAAGTCAGGAGAGTGAAGCAGCAGAAGCAGAAGAAGGAGAAGGAGAAGGTGAAGTCTGGAGGGTGAATTAGAAGAAGCAGAAGAAGGAGAAGGAGAAGGTGAAGTCAGGAGGGTGAATCAGAAGAAGCAGAAGAAGGAGAAGCAGAAGGTAAAGTTAGGAGGGTGAATCAGAAGAAGCAGAAGAAGGAGAAGGAGCAGGTGAAGTCAGGGGGGTGAAGCAGAAGAAGTAGAAGAAGGAGAAGGAGAAGGTGAAGTCAGGAGGGTGAAGCAGAAGAAGCAGAAGAAGGAGAAGGAGAAGGTGAAGACTGGAGGGTGAATCAGAAGAAGTAGAAGAAGGAGAAGGAGAAGGTGAAGTCAGGAGAGTGAAGCAGAAGAAGCAGAAGAAGGAGAAGGAGAAGGTGAAGTCTGGAGGGTGAAGCAGAAGAAGCAGAAGAAGGAGAAGGAGTAGGTGAAGTCTGGAGGGTGAATCAGAAGAAGTAGAAGAAGGAGAAGGAGAAGGTGAAGTCAGGATGGTGAAGCAGAAGAAGCAGAAGAAGGAGAAGGAGAAGGTGAAGTCTTGAGGGTGAAGCAGAAGAAGCAGAAGAAGGAGAAGGAGAAGGTGAAGTCTGGAGGGTGAATCAGAAGAAGCAGAAGAAGGAGAAGGAGAAGGTGAAGTTTGGAGGGTGAATAAGAAGAAGCAGAAGAAGGAGAAGGAGAAGGTGAAGTCTGGAGGGCGCAGCAGAAGAAGCAGAAGAAGGAGAAGGAGAAGGTGAAGTCTGGAGGGTGAATCAGAAGAAGTAGAAGAAGGAGAAGGAGAAGGTGAAGTCAGGAGAGTGAAGCAGAAGAAGCAGAAGAAGGAGAAGGAGAAGGTGAAGTCTGGAGGGTGAAGCAGAAGAAGCAGAAGAAGGAGAAGGAGAAGGTGAAGTCTGGAGGGCGAAGCAGAAGAAGCAGAAGAAGGAGAAGGAGAAGGTGAAGTCTGGAGGGTGAAGCAGAAGAAGCAGAAGAAGGAGAAGGAGAAGGTGAAGTCTGGAGGGTGAATCAGAAGAAGTAGAAGAAGGAGAAGGAGAAGGCGAAGTCAGGAGGGTGAATCAGAAGAAGTAGAAGAAGGAGAAGGAGAAGGTGAAGTCAGGAGGGTGAAGCAGAAGAAGCAGAAGAAGGAGAAGGAGAAGGTGAAGTCAGGAGGGTGAATCGGAAGAAGTAGAAGAAGGAGAAGGAGAAGGTGAAGTCTGGAGGGTGAATCAGAAGAAGTAGAAGAAGGAGAAGGAGAAGGTGAAGTCTGGAGGGTGAATCAGAAGAAGTAGAAGAAGGAGAAGGAGAAGGTGAAGTCTGGAGGGTGAATCAGAAGAAGGAGAAGGAGAAGGTGACGTCTGGAGGGAGAAGCAGAAGAAGTAGAAGAAGGAGAAGGAGAAGGTGAAGTCTGGAGGGTGAATCAGAAGAAGTAGAAGAAGGAGAAGGAGAAGGTGAAGTCTGGAGGGTGAATCAGAAGAAGTAGAAGACGGAGAAGGAGAAGGTGAAGTCTGGAGGGTGAATCAGAAGAAGAAGAAGAACGAGAAGGAGAAGGTGAAGTCTGGAGGGTGAATCAGAAGAAGTAGAAGAAGGAGAAGGAGAAGGTGTAGTCTGGAGGGTGAATCAGAAGAAGTTGACGAAGGAGAAGGAGAAGGTGAAGTCTGGAGGGTGAATCAGAAGAAGCAGAAGAACGAGAAGGAGAAGGTGAAGTCTGGAGGGTGAATCAGAAGAAGTAGAAGAAGGAGAAGGAGAAGGTGAAGTCTGGAGGATGAATCAGAAGAAGCAGAAGAAGGAGAAGGAGAAGGTGAAGTCTGGAGGGTGAATCAGAAGAAGCAGAAGAAGGAGAAGGAGAAGGTGAAGTCTGGAGTGTGAATCAGAAGAAGCAGAATAAGGAGAAGGAGAAGGTGAAGTCTGGAGGGTGAATCAGAAGAAGCAGAAGAAGGAGAAGGAGAAGGTGAAGTCTGGAGGGTGAATCAGAAGAAGTAGAAGAAGGAGAAGGAGAAGGTGGAATCTGGAGGGTGAATCAGAAGAAGTAGAAGAAGGAGAAGGAGAAGGTGAAGTCTGGAGGGTGAATCAGAAGCAGTAGAAGAAGGAGAAGGAGAAGGTGAAGTCTGGAGGGTGAAGCAGAAGAAGTAGAAGAAGGAGAAGGAGAAGGTGAAGTCAGGAGGGTGAATCAGAAGAAGTAGAAGAAGGAGAAGGAGAAGGTGAAGTCAGGAGGGTGAATCAGAAGAAGCAGAAGAAGGAGAAGGAGAAGGTGAAGTCTGGAGGGTGAATCAGAAGAATCAGAAGAAGGAGAAGGAGAAGGTGAAGTCTGGAGGGCGAATCAGAAGAAGCAGAAGAAAGAGAAGGAGAAGGTGAATTCTGGAGGGCGAAGCAGAAGAAACAGAAGAAGGAGAAGGAGAAGGTGAAGACTGGAGGGTGAATCAGAAGAAGTAGAAGAAGGAGAAGGAGAAGGTGAGGTCTGGAGGGCGAATCAGAAGAAGTAGAAGAAGGAGAAGGAGAAGGTGAAGTCTGGAGGGTGAATCAGAAGAAGCAGAAGAAGGAGAAGGAGAAGGTGAAGTCTGGAGGGTGAATCAGAAGAAGCAGAAGAAGGAGAAGGAGAAGATGAAGTCTGGAGGGTGAATCAGAAGAAGTAGAAGAAGTAGAAGGAGAAGGTGAGGTCTGGAGTGTGAATCAGAAGAAGCAGAAGAAGGAGAAGGAGAAGGTGAAGTCTGGAGGGTGAATCAGAAGAAGCAGAAGAAGGAGAAGGAGAAGGTGAAGTCTGGAGGGTGAATCAGAAGAAGCAGAAGAAGGAGAAGGAGAAGGTGAAGTCAGGAGGGTGAATCAGAAGAAGCAGAAGAAGGAGAAGGAGAAGGTGAAGTTAGGAGGGTGAATCAGAAGAAGCAGAAGAAGGAGAAGGAGAAGGTGAAGTCTGGAGGGTGAATCAGAAGAAGCTGAAGAAGGAGAAGGAGAAGGTGAAGTCTGGAGGGTGAATTAGAAGAAGCAGAAGAAGGAGAAGGAGAAGGTGAAGTCAGGAGGGTGAATCAGAAGAAGCAGAAGAAGGAGAAGCAGAAGGTAAAGTTAGGAGGGTGAATCAGAAGAAGCAGAAGAAGGAGAAGGAGCAGGTGAAGTCAGGGGGGTGAAGCAGAAGAAGTAGAAGAAGGAGAAGGAGAAGGTGAAGTCAGGAGGGTGAAGCAGAAGAAGCAGAAGAAGGAGAAGGAGAAGGTGAAGTCTGGAGGGTGAATCAGAAGAAGTAGAAGAAGGAGAAGGAGAAGGTGAAGTCTGGAGGATGAATCAGAAGAAGCAGAAGAAGGAGAAGGAGAAGGTGAAGTCTGGAGGGTGAATCAGAAGAAGCAGAAGAAGGAGAAGGAGAAGGTGAAGTCTGGAGTGTGAATCAGAAGAAGCAGAATAAGGAGAAGGAGAAGGTGAAGTCTGGAGGGTGAATCAGAAGAAGCAGAAGAAGGAGAAGGAGAAGGTGAAGTCTGGAGGGTGAATCAGAAGAAGTAGAAGAAGGAGAAGGAGAAGGTGGAATCTGGAGGGTGAATCAGAAGAAGTAGAAGAAGGAGAAGGAGAAGGTGAAGTCTGGAGGGTGAATCAGAAGCAGTAGAAGAAGGAGAAGGAGAAGGTGAAGTCTGGAGGGTGAAGCAGAAGAAGTAGAAGAAGGAGAAGGAGAAGGTGAAGTCAGGAGGGTGAATCAGAAGAAGTAGAAGAAGGAGAAGGAGAAGGTGAAGTCAGGAGGGTGAATCAGAAGAAGCAGAAGAAGGAGAAGGAGAAGGTGAAGTCTGGAGGGTGAATCAGAAGAATCAGAAGAAGGAGAAGGAGAAGGTGAAGTCTGGAGGGCGAATCAGAAGAAGCAGAAGAAAGAGAAGGAGAAGGTGAATTCTGGAGGGCGAAGCAGAAGAAACAGAAGAAGGAGAAGGAGAAGGTGAAGACTGGAGGGTGAATCAGAAGAAGTAGAAGAAGGAGAAGGAGAAGGTGAGGTCTGGAGGGCGAATCAGAAGAAGTAGAAGAAGGAGAAGGAGAAGGTGAAGTCTGGAGGGTGAATCAGAAGAAGCAGAAGAAGGAGAAGGAGAAGGTGAAGTCTGGAGGGTGAATCAGAAGAAGCAGAAGAAGGAGAAGGAGAAGATGAAGTCTGGAGGGTGAATCAGAAGAAGTAGAAGAAGTAGAAGGAGAAGGTGAGGTCTGGAGTGTGAATCAGAAGAAGCAGAAGAAGGAGAAGGAGAAGGTGAAGTCTGGAGGGTGAATCAGAAGAAGCAGAAGAAGGAGAAGGAGAAGGTGAAGTCTGGAGGGTGAATCAGAAGAAGCAGAAGAAGGAGAAGGAGAAGGTGAAGTCAGGAGGGTGAATCAGAAGAAGCAGAAGAAGGAGAAGGAGAAGGTGAAGTTAGGAGGGTGAATCAGAAGAAGCA
Organism: Somniosus microcephalus; assembly: GCF_052327205.1. Taxonomy (NCBI): domain Eukaryota; kingdom Metazoa; phylum Chordata; class Chondrichthyes; order Squaliformes; family Somniosidae; genus Somniosus; species Somniosus microcephalus. Next base: position 292,109 of record NW_028225503.1, read on the forward strand.
GAAGAAGGAGAAGGAGAAGGTGAAGTCTGGAGGGTGAATCAGAAGAAGCTGAAGAAGGAGAAGGAGAAGGTGAAGTCTGGAGGGTGAATTAGAAGAAGCAGAAGAAGGAGAAGGAGAAGGTGAAGTCAGGAGGGTGAATCAGAAGAAGCAGAAGAAGGAGAAGCAGAAGGTAAAGTTAGGAGGGTGAATCAGAAGAAGCAGAAGAAGGAGAAGGAGCAGGTGAAGTCAGGGGGGTGAAGCAGAAGAAGTAGAAGAAGGAGAAGGAGAAGGTGAAGTCAGGAGGGTGAAGCAGAAGAAGCAGAAGAAGGAGAAGGAGAAGGTGAAGTCTGGAGGGTGAATCAGAAGAAGTAGAAGAAGGAGAAGGAGAAGGTGAAGTCAGGAGAGTGAAGCAGAAGAAGCAGAAGAAGGAGAAGGAGAAGGTGAAGTCTGGAGGGTGAAGCAGAAGAAGCAGAAGAAGGAGAAGGAGAAGGTGAAGTCTGGAGGGCGAAGCAGAAAAAGCAGAAGAAGGAGAAGGGGAAGGTGAAGTCTGGAGGGTGAATCAGAAGAAGTAGAAGAAGCAAAAGGAGAAGGTGAAGTCTGGAGGGTGAATCAGAAGAAGCAGAAGAAGGAGAAGGAGAAGGTGAAGTCTGGAGGGTGAATCAGAAGAAGCAGAAGAAGGAGAAGGAGAAGGTGAAGTCTGGAGGGTGAATCAGAAGAAGCAGAATAAGGAGAAGGAGAAGGTGAAGTCTGGAGGGTGAATCAGAAGAAGAAGAATAAGGAGAAGGAGAAGGTGAAGTCTGGAGGGTGAATCAGAAGAAGTAGAAGAAGGAGAAGGAGATGGTGAAGTCTGGAGGGTGAATCAGAAGAAGTAGAAGAAGGAGAAGGAGAAGGTAAAGTTAGGAGGGTGAATCAGAAGAAGCAGAAGAAGGAGAAGGAGCAGGTGAAGTCAGGGGGGTGAAGCAGAAGAAGTAGAAGAAGGAGAAGGAGAAGGTGAAGTCAGGAGGGTGAAGCAGAAGAAGCAGAAGAAGGAGAAGGAGCAGGTGAAGTCAGGGGGGTGAAGCAGAAGAAGTAGAAGAAGGAGAAGGAGAAGGTGAAGTCAGGAGGGTGAAGCAGAAGAAGCAGAAGAAGGAGAAGGAGAAGGTGAAGTCTGGAGGGTGAATCAGAAGAAGTAGAAGAAGGAGAAAGAGAAGGTGAAGTCAGGAGAGTGAAGCAGAAGAAGCAGAAGAAGGAGAAGGAGAAGGTGAAGTCTGGAGGGTGAAGCAGAAGAAGCAGAAGAAGGAGAAGGAGTAGGTGAAGTCTGGAGGGTGAATCAGAAGAAGTAGAAGAAGGAGAAGGAGAAGGTGAAGTGAGGAGGGTGAAGCAGAAGAAGCAGAAGAAGGAGAAGGAGAAGGTGAAGTCTGGAGGGTGAAGCAGAAGAAGCAGAAGAAGGAGAAGGAGAAGGTGAAGTCTGGAGGGTGAATCAGAAGAAGCAGAAGAAGGAGAAGGAGAAGGTGAAGTTTGGAGGGTGAATAAGAAGAAGCAGAAGAAGGAGAAGGAGAAGGTGAAGTCTGGAGGGCGCAGCAGAAGAAGCAGAAGAAGGAGAAGGAGAAGGTGAAGTCTGGAGGGTGAATCAGAAGAAGTAGAAGAAGGAGAAGGAGAAGGTGAAGTCAGGAGAGTGAAGCAGAAGAAGCAGAAGAAGGAGAAGGAGAAGGTGAAGTCTGGAGGGTGAAGCAGAAGAAGCAGAAGAAGGAGAAGGAGAAGGTGAAGTCTGGAGGGCGAAGCAGAAGAAGCAGAAGAAGGAGAAGGAGAAGGTGAAGTCTGGAGGGTGAAGCAGAAGAAGCAGAAGAAGGAGAAGGAGAAGGTGAAGTCTGGAGGGTGAATCAGAAGAAGTAGAAGAAGGAGAAGGAGAAGGTGAAGTCAGGAGGGTGAATCAGAAGAAGTAGAAGAAGGAGAAGGAGAAGGTGAAGTCAGGAGGGTGAAGCAGAAGAAGCAGAAGAAGGAGAAGGAGAAGGTGAAGTCAGGAGGGTGAATCGGAAGAAGTAGAAGAAGGAGAAGGAGAAGGTGAAGTCTGGAGGGTGAATCAGAAGAAGTAGAAGAAGGAGAAGGAGAAGGTGAAGTCTGGAGGGTGAATCAGAAGAAGTAGAAGAAGGAGAAGGAGAAGGTGAAGTCTGGAGGGTGAATCAGAAGAAGCAGAAGAAGGAGAAGGAGAAGGTGACGTCTGGAGGGAGAAGCAGAACAAGTAGAAGAAGGAGAAGGAGAAGGTGAAGTCTGGAGGGTGAATCAGAAGAAGTAGAAGAAGGAGAAGGAGAAGGTGAAGTCTGGAGGGTGAATCAGAAGAAGTAGAAGACGGAGAAGGAGAAGGTGAAGTCTGGAGGGTGAATCAGAAGAAGCAGAAGAAGGAGAAGGAGAAGGTGAAGTCTGGAGGGAGAATCAGAAGAAGCAGAAGAAAGAGAAGGAGAAGGTGAAGTCTGGATGGTGAATCAGAAGAAGTAGAAGAAGGAGAAGGAGAAGGTGAAGTCTGGAGGGTGAATCAGGAGAAGCAGAAGAAGGAGAAGGAGAAGGTGAAGTCTGGAGGGTGAATCTAAGAAGCAGAAGAAGGAGAAGGAAAAGGTGAAGTCTGGAGGGTGAATCAGAAGAAGCAGAAGAAGGAGAAGGAGGAGGTGAAGTCTGGAGGGTGAATCAGAAGAAGCAGAATAAGGAGAAGGAGAAGGTGAAGTCTGGGGGGTGAATCAGAAGAAGCAGAAGAAGGAGAAGGAGAAGGTGAAGTCTGGAGGGTGAATCAGAAGAAGTAGTAGAAGGAGAAGGAGAAGGTGAAGTCTGGAGGGTGAAGCAGAAGAAGTAGAAGAAGGAGAAGGAGAAGGTGAAGTCAGGAGGGTGAATCAGAAGAAGCAGAAGAAGGAGAAGAAGAAGGTGAAGTCTGGAGGGTGAATCAGAAGAATCAGAAGAAGGAGAAGGAGAAGATGAAGTCTGGAGGGTGAATCAGCAGAAGCAGAAGAAAGAGAAGGAGAAGGTAAAGTCTGGAGGGTGAAGCAGAAGAAACAGAAGAAGGAGAAGGAGTAGGTGAAGACTGGAGGGTGAATCAGAAGAAGTAGAAGAAGGAGAAGGAGAAGGTGAAGTCTGGAGGGTGAATCAGACGAAGTAGAAGAAGGAGAAGGAGAAGGTGAAGTCTGGAGGGTGAATCAGAAGAAGTAGAAGAAGGAGAAGGAGAAGGTGAAGTCTGGAGGGTGAATCAGAAGAAGCAGAAGAAGGAGAAGGAGAAGATGAAGTCTGGAGGGTGAATCAGAAGAAGTAGAAGAAGGAGAAGGAGAAGGTGAGGTCTGGAGGGTGAATCAGAAGAAGCAGAAGAAGGAGAAGGAGAAGGTGAAGTCTGGAGGGTGAATCAGAAGAAGCAGAAGAAGGAGAAGGAGAAGGTGAAGTCTGGAGGGTGAATCAGAAGAAGCAGAAGAAGGAGAAGGAGCAGGTGAAGTCAGGGGGTGAAGCAGAAGAAGTAGAAGAAGGAGAAGGAGAAGGTGAAGTCAGGACGGTGAAGCAGAAGAAGCAGAAGAAGGAGAAGGAGAAGGTGAAGTCTGGAGGGTGAAGCAGAAGAAGCAGAAGAAGGAGAAGGAGAGGGTGAAGTCTGGAGGGTGAATCAGAAGAAGTAGAAGAAGGAGAAGGAGAAGGTGAAGTCAGGAGAGTGAAGCAGAAGAAGCAGAAGAAGGAGAAGGAGAAGGTGAAGTCTGGAGGGCGAAGCAGAAGAAGCAGAGGAAGGAGAAGGAGAAGGTGAAGTCTGGAGGGTGAAGCAGAAGAAGCAGAAGAAGGAGAAGGAGTAGGTGAAGTCTGGAGGGTGAATCAGAAGAAGTAGAAGAAGGAGAAGGATAAGGTGAAGTCAGGAGGGTGAAGCAGAAGAAGCAGAAGAAGGAGAAGGAGAAGGTGAAGTCTGGAGGGTGAAGCAGAAGAAGCAGAAGAAGGAGAAGGAGAAGGTGAAGTCTGGAGGGTGAAGCAGAAGAAGCAGAAGAAGGAGAAGGAGAAGGTGAAGTCTGGAGGGCGAAGCAGAAGAAGCAGAAGAAGGAGAAGGAGAAGGTGAAGTCTGGAGGGTGAAGCAGAAGAAGCAGAAGAAGGAGAAGGAGAAGGTGAAGTCTGGAGGGTGAATCAGAAGAAGTAGAAGAAGGAGAAGGAGAAGGTGAAGTCAGGAGGGTGAATCAGAAGAAGTAGAAGAAGGAGAAGGAGAAGGTGAAGTCAGGAGGGTGAAGCAGAAGAAGCAGAAGAAGGAGAAGGAGAAGGTGAAGTCAGGAGGGTGAATCGGAAGAAGTAGAAGAAGGAGAAGGAGAAGGTGAAGTCTGGAGGGTGAATCAGAAGAAGTAGAAGAAGGAGAAGGAGAAGGTGAAGTCTGGAGGGTGAATCAGAAGAAGTAGAAGAAGGAGAAGGAGAAGGTGAAGTCTGGAGGGTGAATCAGAAGAAGCAGAAGAAGGAGAAGGAGAAGGTGACGTCTGGAGGGAGAAGCAGAACAAGTAGAAGAAGGAGAAGGAGAAGGTGAAGTCTGGAGGGTGAATCAGAAGAAGTAGAAGAAGGAGAAGGAGAAGGTGAAGTCTGGAGGGTGAATCAGAAGAAGTAGAAGACGGAGAAGGAGAAGGTGAAGTCTGGAGGGTGAATCAGAAGAAGCAGAAGAAGGAGAAGGAGAAGGTGAAGTCTGGAGGGAGAATCAGAAGAAGCAGAAGAAAGAGAAGGAGAAGGTGAAGTCTGGATGGTGAATCAGAAGAAGTAGAAGAAGGAGAAGGAGAAGGTGAAGTCTGGAGGGTGAATCAGAAGAAGCAGAAGAAGGAGAAGGAGAAGGTGAAGTCTGGAGGGTGAATCTAAGAAGCAGAAGAAGGAGAAGGAAAAGGTGAAGTCTGGAGGGTGAATCAGAAGAAGCAGAAGAAGGAGAAGGAGGAGGTGAAGTCTGGAGGGTGAATCAGAAGAAGCAGAATAAGGAGAAGGAGAAGGTGAAGTCTGGGGGGTGAATCAGAAGAAGCAGAAGAAGGAGAAGGAGAAGGTGAAGTCTGGAGGGTGAATCAGAAGAAGTAGTAGAAGGAGAAGGAGAAGGTGAAGTCTGGAGGGTGAAGCAGAAGAAGTAGAAGAAGGAGAAGGAGAAGGTGAAGTCAGGAGGGTGAATCAGAAGAAGCAGAAGAAGGAGAAGGAGAAGGTGAAGTCTGGAGGGTGAATCAGAAGAATCAGAAGAAGGAGAAGGAGAAGATGAAGTCTGGAGGGTGAATCAGCAGAAGCAGAAGAAAGAGAAGGAGAAGATAAAGTCTGGAGGGTGAAGCAGAAGAAACAGAAGAAGGAGAAGGAGTAGGTGAAGACTGGAGGGTGAATCAGAAGAAGTAGAAGAAGGAGAAGGAGAAGGTGAAGTCTGGAGGGTGAATCAGACGAAGTAGAAGAAGGAGAAGGAGAAGGTGAAGTCTGGAGGGTGAATCAGAAGAAGTAGAAGAAGGAGAAGGAGAAGGTGAAGTCTGGAGGGTGAATCAGAAGAAGCAGAAGAAGGAGAAGGAGAAGATGAAGTCTGGAGGGTGAATCAGAAGAAGTAGAAGAAGGAGAAGGAGAAGGTGAGGTCTGGAGGGTGAATCAGAAGAAGCAGAAGAAGGAGAAGGAGAAGGTGAAGTCTGGAGGGTGAATCAGAAGAAGCAGAAGAAGGAGAAGGAGAAGGTGAAGTCTGGAGGGTGAATCAGAAGAAGCAGAAGAAGGAGAAGGAGCAGGTGAAGTCAGGGGGTGAAGCAGAAGAAGTAGAAGAAGGAGAAGGAGAAGGTGAAGTCAGGACGGTGAAGCAGAAGAAGCAGAAGAAGGAGAAGGAGAAGGTGAAGTCTGGAGGGTGAAGCAGAAGAAGCAGAAGAAGGAGAAGGAGAGGGTGAAGTCTGGAGGGTGAATCAGAAGAAGTAGAAGAAGGAGAAGGAGAAGGTGAAGTCAGGAGAGTGAAGCAGAAGAAGCAGAAGAAGGAGAAGGAGAAGGTGAAGTCTGGAGGGCGAAGCAGAAGAAGCAGAGGAAGGAGAAGGAGAAGGTGAAGTCTGGAGGGTGAAGCAGAAGAAGCAGAAGAAGGAGAAGGAGTAGGTGAAGTCTGGAGGGTGAATCAGAAGAAGTAGAAGAAGGAGAAGGATAAGGTGAAGTCAGGAGGGTGAAGCAGAAGAAGCAGAAGAAGGAGAAGGAGAAGGTGAAGTCTGGAGGGTGAAGCAGAAGAAGCAGAAGAAGGAGAAGGAGAAGGTGAAGTCTGGAGGGTGAAGCAGAAGAAGCAGAAGAAGGAGAAGGAGAAGGTGAAGTCAGGAGGGTGGATCAGAAGAAGTAGAAGAAGGAGAAGGAGAAGGTGAAGTCTGGAGGGTGAATCAGAAGAAGCAGAAGAAGGAGAAGGAGAAGGTGAAGTCTGGAGGGCGCAGCAGAAGAAGCAGAAGAAGGAGAAAGAGAAGGTGAAGTCTGGAGGGTGAAGCAGAAGAAGCAGAAGAAGGAGAAGGAGTGGGTGAAGTCTGGAGGGTGAATCAGAAGAAGTAGAAGAAGGAGAAGGAGAAGGTGGAATCAGGAGAGTGAAGCAGAAGAAGCAGAAGAAGGAGAAGGAGAAGGTGAAGTCTGGAGGGCGAAGCAGAAGAAGCAGAAGAAGGAGAAGGAGAAGGTGAAGTCTGGAGGGTGAAGCAGAAGAAGCAGAAGAAGGAGAAGGAGTAGGTGAAGTCTGGAGGGTGAATCAGAAGAAGTAGAAGAAGGAGAAGGAGAAGGTGAAGTCCGGAGGGTGAAGCAGAAGAAGCAGAAGAAGGAGAAGGATAAGGTGAAGTCTGGAGGGTGAAGCATAAGAAGCAGAAGAAGGAGAAGGAGAAGGTGAAGTCTGGAGGGTGAATCAGAAGAAGCAGAAGAAGGAGAAGGAGAAGGTGAAGTCTGGAGGGTGAATAAGAAGAAGCAGAAGAAGGAGAAGGAGAAGGTGAAGTCTGGAGGGCGCAGCAGAAGAAGCAGAAGAAGGAGAAGGAGAAGGTGAAGTCTGGAGGGTGAATCAGAAGAAGTAGAAGAAGGAGAAGGAGAAGGTGAAGTCAGGAGAGTGAAGCAGAAGAAGCAGAAGAAGGAGAAGGAGAAGGTGAAGTCTGGAGGGTGAATCAGAAGAAGTAGAAGAAGGAGAAGGAGAAGGTGAAGTCAGGAGAGTGAAGCAGAAGAAGCAGAAGAAGGAGAAGGAGAAGGTGAAGTCTGGAGGGTGAAGCAGAAGAAGCAGAAGAAGGAGAAGGAGAAGGTGAAGTCTGGAGGGCGAAGCAGAAGAAGCAGAAGAAGGAGAAGGAGAAGGTGAAGTCTGGAGGGTGAAGCAGAAGAAGTAGAAGAAGGAGAAGGAGAAGGTGAAGTCAGGAGGGTGAATCAGAAGAAGCAGAAGAAGGAGAAGGAGAAGGTGAAGTCTGGAGGGTGAATCAGAAGAATCAGAAGAAGGAGAAGGAGAAGATGAAGTCTGGAGGGTGAATTAGCAGAAGCAGAAGAAAGAGAAGGAGAAGATAAAGTCTGGAGGGTGAAGCAGAAGAAACAGAAGAAGGAGAAGGAGTAGGTGAAGACTGGAGGGTGAATCAGAAGAAGTAGAAGAAGGAGAAGGAGAAGGTGAAGTCTGGAGGGTGAATCAGACGAAGTAGAAGAAGGAGAAGGAGAAGGTGAAGTCTGGAGGGTGAATCAGAAGAAGTAGAAGAAGGAGAAGGAGAAGGTGAAGTCTGGAGGGTGAATCAGAAGAAGCAGAAGAAGGAGAAGGAGAAGATGAAGTCTGGAGGGTGAATCAGAAGAAGTAGAAGAAGGAGAAGGAGAAGGTGAGGTCTGGAGGGTGAATCAGAAGAAGCAGAAGAAGGAGAAGGAGAAGGTGAAGTCTGGAGGGTGAATCAGAAGAAGCAGAAGAAGGAGAAGGAGAAGGTGAAGTCTGGAGGGTGAATCAGAAGAAGCAGAAGAAGGAGAAGGAGCAGGTGAAGTCAGGGGGTGAAGCAGAAGAAGTAGAAGAAGGAGAAGGAGAAGGTGAAGTCAGGACGGTGAAGCAGAAGAAGCAGAAGAAGGAGAAGGAGAAGGTGAAGTCTGGAGGGTGAAGCAGAAGAAGCAGAAGAAGGAGAAGGAGAGGGTGAAGTCTGGAGGGTGAATCAGAAGAAGTAGAAGAAGGAGAAGGAGAAGGTGAAGTCAGGAGAGTGAAGCAGAAGAAGCAGAAGAAGGAGAAGGAGAAGGTGAAGTCTGGAGGGCGAAGCAGAAGAAGCAGAGGAAGGAGAAGGAGAAGGTGAAGTCTGGAGGGTGAAGCAGAAGAAGCAGAAGAAGGAGAAGGAGTAGGTGAAGTCTGGAGGGTGAATCAGAAGAAGTAGAAGAAGGAGAAGGATAAGGTGAAGTCAGGAGGGTGAAGCAGAAGAAGCAGAAGAAGGAGAAGGAGAAGGTGAAGTCTGGAGGGTGAAGCAGAAGAAGCAGAAGAAGGAGAAGGAGAAGGTGAAGTCTGGAGGGTGAAGCAGAAGAAGCAGAAGAAGGAGAAGGAGAAGGTGAAGTCAGGAGGGTGGATCAGAAGAAGTAGAAGAAGGAGAAGGAGAAGGTGAAGTCTGGAGGGTGAATCAGAAGAAGCAGAAGAAGGAGAAGGAGAAGGTGAAGTCTGGAGGGCGCAGCAGAAGAAGCAGAAGAAGGAGAAAGAGAAGGTGAAGTCTGGAGGGTGAAGCAGAAGAAGCAGAAGAAGGAGAAGGAGTGGGTGAAGTCTGGAGGGTGAATCAGAAGAAGTAGAAGAAGGAGAAGGAGAAGGTGGAATCAGGAGAGTGAAGCAGAAGAAGCAGAAGAAGGAGAAGGAGAAGGTGAAGTCTGGAGGGCGAAGCAGAAGAAGCAGAAGAAGGAGAAGGAGAAGGTGAAGTCTGGAGGGTGAAGCAGAAGAAGCAGAAGAAGGAGAAGGAGTAGGTGAAGTCTGGAGGGTGAATCAGAAGAAGTAGAAGAAGGAGAAGGAGAAGGTGAAGTCCGGAGGGTGAAGCAGAAGAAGCAGAAGAAGGAGAAGGAGAAGGTGAAGTCTGGAGGGTGAAGCAGAAGAAGCAGAAGAAGGAGAAGGAGAAGGTGAAGTCTGGAGGGTGAATCAGAAGAAGCAGAAGAAGGAGAAGGAGAAGGTGAAGTCTGGAGGGTGAATAAGAAGAAGCAGAAGAAGGAGAAGGAGAAGGTGAAGTCTGGAGGGCGCAGCAGAAGAAGCAGAAGAAGGAGAAGGAGAAGGTGAAGTCTGGAGGGTGAATCAGAAGAAGTAGAAGAAGGAGAAGGAGAAGGTGAAGTCAGGAGAGTGAAGCAGAAGAAGCAGAAGAAGGAGAAGGAGAAGGTGAAGTCTGGAGGGTGAAGCAGAAGAAGCAGAAGAAGGAGAAGGAGAAGGTGAAGTCTGGAGGGCGAAGCAGAAGAAGCAGAAGAAGGAGAAGGAGAAGGTGAAGTCTGGAGGTTGAAGCAGAAGAAGCAGAAGAAGGAGAAGGAGAAGGTGAAGTCTGGAGGGTGAATCAGAAGAAGTAGAAGAAGGAGAAGGAGAAGGTGAAGTCAGGAGGGTGAATCAGAAGAAGTAGAAGAAGGAGAAGGAGAAGGTGAAGTCAGGAGGGTGAAGCAGAAGAAGCAGAAGAAGGAGAAGGAGAAGGTGAAGTCAGGAGGGTGAATCGGAAGAAGTAGAAGAAGGAGAAGGAGAAGGTGAAGTCTGGAGGGTGAATCAGAAGAAGTAGAAGAAGGAGAAGGAGAAGGTGAAGTCTGGAGGGTGAATCAGAAGAAGTAGAAGAAGGAGAAGGAGAAGGTGAAGTCTGGAGGATGAATCAGAAGAAGCAGAAGAAGGAGAAGGAGAAGGTGACGTCTGGAGGGAGAAGCAGAAGAAGTAGAAGAAGGAGAAGGAGAAGGTGAAGTCTGGAGGGTGAATCAGAAGAAGTAGAAGAAGGAGAAGGAGAAGGTGAAGTCTGGAGGGTGAATCAGAAGAAGTAGAAGACGGAGAAGGAGAAGGTGAAGTCTGGAGGGTGAATCAGAAGAAGCAGAAGAACGAGAAGGAGAAGGTGAAGTCTGGAGGGTGAATCAGAAGAAGTAGAAGAAGGAGAAGGAGAAGGTGTAGTCTGGAGGGTGAATCAGAAGAAGTTGACGAAGGAGAAGGAGAAGGTGAAGTCTGGAGGGTGAATCAGAAGAAGCAGAAGAACGAGAAGGAGAAGGTGAAGTCTGGAGGGTGAATCAGAAGAAGTAGAAGAAGGAGAAGGAGAAGGTGAAGTCTGGAGGATGAATCAGAAGAAGCAGAAGAAGGAGAAGGAGAAGGTGAAGTCTGGAGGGTGAATCAGAAGAAGCAGAAGAAGGAGAAGGAGAAGGTGAAGTCTGGAGTGTGAATCAGAAGAAGCAGAATAAGGAGAAGGAGAAGGTGAAGTCTGGAGGGTGAATCAGAAGAAGCAGAAGAAGGAGAAGGAGAAGGTGAAGTCTGGAGGGTGAATCAGAAGAAGTAGAAGAAGGAGAAGGAGAAGGTGAAGTCTGGAGGGTGAATCAGAAGAAGTAGAAGAAGGAGAAGGAGAAGGTGAAGTCTGGAGGGTGAATCAGAAGCAGTAGAAGAAGGAGAAGGAGAAGGTGAAGTCTGGAGGGTGAAGCAGAAGAAGTAGAAGAAGGAGAAGGAGAAGGTGAAGTCAGGAGGGTGAATCAGAAGAAGTAGAAGAAGGAGAAGGAGAAGGTGAAGTCAGGAGGGTGAATCAGAAGAAGCAGAAGAAGGAGAAGGAGAAGGTGAAGTCTGGAGGGTGAATCAGAAGAATCAGAAGAAGGAGAAGGAGAAGGTGAAGTCTGGAGGGTGAATCAGAAGAAGCAGAAGAAAGAGAAGGAGAAGGTGAATTCTGGAGGGTGAAGCAGAAGAAACAGAAGAAGGAGAAGGAGAAGGTGAAGACTGGAGGGTGAATCAGATGAAGTAGAAGAAGGAGAAGGAGAAGGTGAGGTCTGGAGGGCGAATCAGAAGAAGTGGAAGAAGGAGAAGGAGAAGGTGAAGTCTGGAGGGTGAATCAGAAGAAGCAGAAGAAGGAGAAGGAGAAGATGAAGTCTGGAGGGTGAATCAGAAGAAGTAGAAGAAGTAGAAGGAGAAGGTGAGGTCTGGAGTGTGAATCAGAAGAAGCAGAAGAAGGAGAAGGAGAAGGTGAAGTCTGGAGGGTGAATCAGAAGAAGCAGAAGAAGGAGAAGGAGAAGGTGAAGTCTGGAGGGTGAATTAGAAGAAGCAGAAGAAGGAGAAGGAGAAGGTGAAGTCAGGAGGGTGAATCAGAAGAAGCAGAAGAAGGAGAAGCAGAAGGTAAAGTTAGGAGGGTGAATCAGAAGAAGCAGAAGAAGGAGAAGGAGCAGGTGAAGTCAGTGGGGTGAAGCAGAAGAAGTAGAAGAAGGAGAAGGAGAAGGTGAAGTCAGGAGGGTGAAGCAGAAGAAGCAGAAGAAGGAGAAGGAGAAGGTGAAGTCTGGAGGGTGAATCAGAAGAAGTAGAAGAAGGAGAAGGAGAAGGTGAAGTCAGGAGAGTGAAGCAGAAGAAGCAGAAGAAGGAGAAGGAGAAGGTGAAGTCTGGAGGGTGAATTTGAAGAAGCAGAAGAAGGAGAAGGAGAAGGTGAAGTCAGGAGGGTGAATCAGAAGAAGCAGAAGAATGAGAAGCAGAAGGTAAAGTTAGGAGGGTGAATCAGAAGAAGCAGAAGAAGGAGAAGGAGCAGGTGAAGTCAGGGGGGTGAAGCAGAAGAAGTAGAAGAAGGAGAAGGAGAAGGTGAAGTCAGGAGGGTGAAGCAGAAGAAGCAGAAGAAGGAGAAGGAGAAGGTGAAGTCTGGAGGGTGAATCAGATGAAGTAGAAGAAGGAGAAGGAGAAGGTGAAGTCAGGAGAGTGAAGCAGAAGAAGCAGAAGAAGGAGAAGGAGAAGGTGAAGTCTGGAGGGTGAAGCAGAAGAAGCAGAAGAAGGAGAAGGAGTAGGTGAAGTCTGGAGGGTGAATCAGAAGAAGTAGAAGAAGGAGAAGGAGAAGGTGAAGTCAGGAGGGTGAAGCAGAAGAAGCAGAAGAAGGAGAAGGAGAAGGTGAAGTCTGGAGGGTGAAGCAGAAGAAGCAGAAGAAGGAGAAGGAGAAGGTGAAGTCTGGAGGGTGAATCAGAAGAAGCAGAAGAAGGAGAAGGAGAAGGTGAAGTTTGGAGGGTGAATAAGAAGAAGCAGAAGAAGGAGAAGGAGAAGGTGAAGTCTGGAGGGCGCAGCAGAAGAAGCAGAAGAAGGAGAAGGAGAAGGTGAAGTCTGGAGGGTGAATCAGAAGAAGTAGAAGAAGGAGAAGGAGAAGGTGAAGTCAGGAGAGTGAAGCAGAAGAAGCAGAAGAAGGAGAAGGAGAAGGTGAAGTCTGGAGGGTGAAGCAGAAGAAGCAGAAGAAGGAGAAGGAGAAGGTGAAGTCTGGAGGGCGAAGCAGAAGAAGCAGAAGAAGGAGAAGGAGAAGGTGAAGTCTGGAGGGTGAAGCAGAAGAAGCAGAAGAAGGAGAAGGAGAAGGTGAAGTCTGGAGGGTGAATCAGAAGAAGTAGAAGAAGGAGAAGGAGAAGGTGAAGTCAGGAGGGTGAATCAGAAGAAGTAGAAGAAGGAGAAGGAGAAGGTGAAGTCAGGAGGGTGAAGCAGAAGAAGCAGAAGAAGGAGAAGGAGAAGGTGAAGTCAGGAGGGTGAATCGGAAGAAGTAGAAGAAGGAGAAGGAGAAGGTGAAGTCTGGAGGGTGAATCAGAAGAAGTAGAAGAAGGAGAAGGAGAAGGTGAAGTCTGGAGGGTGAATCAGAAGAAGTAGAAGAAGGAGAAGGAGAAGGTGAAGTCTGGAGGGTGAATCAGAAGAAGCAGAACAAGGAGAAGGAGAAGGTGACGTCTGGAGGGAGAAGCAGAAGAAGTAGAAGAAGGAGAAGGAGAAGGTGAAGTCTGGAGGGTGAATCAGAAGAAGTAGAAGAAGGAGAAGGAGAAGGTGAAGTCTGGAGGGTGAATCAGAAGAAGTAGAAGACGGAGAAGGAGAAGGTGAAGTCTGGAGGGTGAATCAGAAGAAGCAGAAGAACGAGAAGGAGAAGGTGAAGTCTGGAGGGTGAATCAGAAGAAGTAGAAGAAGGAGAAGGAGAAGGTGTAGTCTGGAGGGTGAATCAGAAGAAGTTGACGAAGGAGAAGGAGAAGGTGAAGTCTGGAGGGTGAATCAGAAGAAGCAGAAGAACGAGAAGGAGAAGGTGAAGTCTGGAGGGTGAATCAGAAGAAGTAGAAGAAGGAGAAGGAGAAGGTGAAGTCTGGAGGATGAATCAGAAGAAGCAGAAGAAGGAGAAGGAGAAGGTGATGTCTGGAGGGTGAATCAGAAGAAGCAGAAGAAGGAGAAGGAGAAGGTGAAGTCTGGAGTGTGAATCAGAAGAAGCAGAATAAGGAGAAGGAGAAGGTGAAGTCTGGAGGGTGAATCAGAAGAAGCAGAAGAAGGAGAAGGAGAAGGTGAAGTCTGGAGGGTGAATCAGAAGAAGTAGAAGAAGGAGAAGGAGAAGGTGAAGTCTGGAGGGTGAATCAGAAGAAGTAGAAGAAGGAGAAGGAGAAGGTGAAGTCTGGAGGGTGAATCAGAAGCAGTAGAAGAAGGAGAAGGAGAAGGTGAAGTCTGGAGGGTGAAGCAGAAGAAGTAGAAGAAGGAGAAGGAGAAGGTGAAGTCAGGAGGGTGAATCAGAAGAAGTAGAAGAAGGAGAAGGAGAAGGTGAAGTCAGGAGGGTGAATCAGAAGAAGCAGAAGAAGGAGAAGGAGAAGGTGACGTCTGGAGGGTGAATCAGAAGAATCAGAAGAAGGAGAAGGAGAAGGTGAAGTCTGGAGGGTGAATCAGAAGAAGCAGAAGAAAGAGAAGGAGAAGGTGAATTCTGGAGGGTGAAGCAGAAGAAACAGAAGAAGGAGAAGGAGAAGGTGAAGACTGGAGGGTGAATCAGAAGAAGTAGAAGAAGGAGAAGGAGAAGGTGAGGTCTGGAGGGCGAATCAGAAGAAGTAGAAGAAGGAGAAGGAGAAGGTGAAGTCTGGAGGGTGAATCAGAAGAAGCAGAAGAAGGAGAAGGAGAAGGTGAAGTCTGGAGGGTGAATCAGAAGAAGCAGAAGAAGGAGAAGGAGAAGATGAAGTCTGGAGGGTGAATCAGAAGAAGTAGAAGAAGTAGAAGGAGAAGGTGAGGTCTGGAGTGTGAATCAGAAGAAGCAGAAGAAGGAGAAGGAGAAGGTGAAGTCTGGAGGGTGAATCAGAAGAAGCAGAAGAAGGAGAAGGAGAAGGTGAAGTCAGGAGGGTGAATCAGAAGAAGCAGAAGAAGGAGAAGGAGAAGGTGAAGTTAGGAGGGTGAATCAGAAGAAGCAGAAGAAGGAGAAGGAGAAGGTGAAGTCTGGAGGGTGAATCAGAAGAAGCTGAAGAAGGAGAAGGAGAAGGTGAAGTCTGGAGGGTGAATTAGAAGAAGCAGAAGAAGGAGAAGGAGAAGGTGAAGTCAGGAGGGTGAATCAGAAGAAGCAGAAGAAGGAGAAGCAGAAGGTAAAGTTAGGAGGGTGAATCAGAAGAAGCAGAAGAAGGAGAAGGAGAAGGTGAAGTTTGGAGGGTGAATAAGAAGAAGCAGAAGAAGGAGAAGGAGAAGGTGAAGTCTGGAGGGCGCAGCAGAAGAAGCAGAAGAAGGAGAAGGAGAAGGTGAAGTCTGGAGGGTGAATCAGAAGAAGTAGAAGAAGGAGAAGGAGAAGGTGAAGTCAGGAGAGTGAAGCAGAAGAAGCAGAAGAAGGAGAAGGAGAAGGTGAAGTCTGGAGGGTGAAGCAGAAGAAGCAGAAGAAGGAGAAGGAGAAGGTGAAGTCTGGAGGGCGAAGCAGAAGAAGCAGAAGAAGGAGAAGGAGAAGGTGAAGTCTGGAGGGTGAAGCAGAAGAAGCAGAAGAAGGAGAAGGAGAAGGTGAAGTCTGGAGGGTGAATCAGAAGAAGTAGAAGAAGGAGAAGGAGAAGGCGAAGTCAGGAGGGTGAATCAGAAGAAGTAGAAGAAGGAGAAGGAGAAGGTGAAGTCAGGAGGGTGAAGCAGAAGAAGCAGAAGAAGGAGAAGGAGAAGGTGAAGTCAGGAGGGTGAATCGGAAGAAGTAGAAGAAGGAGAAGGAGAAGGTGAAGTCTGGAGGGTGAATCAGAAGAAGTAGAAGAAGGAGAAGGAGAAGGTGAAGTCTGGAGGGTGAATCAGAAGAAGTAGAAGAAGGAGAAGGAGAAGGTGAAGTCTGGAGGGTGAATCAGAAGAAGGAGAAGGAGAAGGTGACGTCTGGAGGGAGAAGCAGAAGAAGTAGAAGAAGGAGAAGGAGAAGGTGAAGTCTGGAGGGTGAATCAGAAGAAGTAGAAGAAGGAGAAGGAGAAGGTGAAGTCTGGAGGGTGAATCAGAAGAAGTAGAAGACGGAGAAGGAGAAGGTGAAGTCTGGAGGGTGAATCAGAAGAAGCAGAAGAACGAGAAGGAGAAGGTGAAGTCTGGAGGGTGAATCAGAAGAAGTAGAAGAAGGAGAAGGAGAAGGTGTAGTCTGGAGGGTGAATCAGAAGAAGTTGACGAAGGAGAAGGAGAAGGTGAAGTCTGGAGGGTGAATCAGAAGAAGCAGAAGAACGAGAAGGAGAAGGTGAAGTCTGGAGGGTGAATCAGAAGAAGTAGAAGAAGGAGAAGGAGAAGGTGAAGTCTGGAGGATGAATCAGAAGAAGCAGAAGAAGGAGAAGGAGAAGGTGAAGTCTGGAGGGTGAATCAGAAGAAGCAGAAGAAGGAGAAGGAGAAGGTGAAGTCTGGAGTGTGAATCAGAAGAAGCAGAATAAGGAGAAGGAGAAGGTGAAGTCTGGAGGGTGAATCAGAAGAAGCAGAAGAAGGAGAAGGAGAAGGTGAAGTCTGGAGGGTGAATCAGAAGAAGTAGAAGAAGGAGAAGGAGAAGGTGGAATCTGGAGGGTGAATCAGAAGAAGTAGAAGAAGGAGAAGGTGAAGTCTGGAGGGTGAATCAGAAGCAGTAGAAGAAGGAGAAGGAGAAGGTGAAGTCTGGAGGGTGAAGCAGAAGAAGTAGAAGAAGGAGAAGGAGAAGGTGAAGTCAGGAGGGTGAATCAGAAGAAGTAGAAGAAGGAGAAGGAGAAGGTGAAGTCAGGAGGGTGAATCAGAAGAAGCAGAAGAAGGAGAAGGAGAAGGTGAAGTCTGGAGGGTGAATCAGAAGAATCAGAAGAAGGAGAAGGAGAAGGTGAAGTCTGGAGGGCGAATCAGAAGAAGCAGAAGAAAGAGAAGGAGAAGGTGAATTCTGGAGGGCGAAGCAGAAGAAACAGAAGAAGGAGAAGGAGAAGGTGAAGACTGGAGGGTGAATCAGAAGAAGTAGAAGAAGGAGAAGGAGAAGGTGAGGTCTGGAGGGCGAATCAGAAGAAGTAGAAGAAGGAGAAGGAGAAGGTGAAGTCTGGAGGGTGAATCAGAAGAAGCAGAAGAAGGAGAAGGAGAAGGTGAAGTCTGGAGGGTGAATCAGAAGAAGCAGAAGAAGGAGAAGGAGAAGATGAAGTCTGGAGGGTGAATCAGAAGAAGTAGAAGAAGTAGAAGGAGAAGGTGAGGTCTGGAGTGTGAATCAGAAGAAGCAGAAGAAGGAGAAGGAGAAGGTGAAGTCTGGAGGGTGAATCAGAAGAAGCAGAAGAAGGAGAAGGAGAAGGTGAAGTCTGGAGGGTGAATCAGAAGAAGCAGAAGAAGGAGAAGGAGAAGGTGAAGTCAGGAGGGTGAATCAGAAGAAGCAGAAGAAGGAGAAGGAGAAGGTGAAGTTAGGAGGGTGAATCAGAAGAAGCAGAAGAAGGAGAAGGAGAAGGTGAAGTCTGGAGGGTGAATCAGAAGAAGCTGAAGAAGGAGAAGGAGAAGGTGAAGTCTGGAGGGTGAATTAGAAGAAGCAGAAGAAGGAGAAGGAGAAGGTGAAGTCAGGAGGGTGAATCAGAAGAAGCAGAAGAAGGAGAAGCAGAAGGTAAAGTTAGGAGGGTGAATCAGAAGAAGCAGAAGAAGGAGAAGGAGCAGGTGAAGTCAGGGGGGTGAAGCAGAAGAAGTAGAAGAAGGAGAAGGAGAAGGTGAAGTCAGGAGGGTGAAGCAGAAGAAGCAGAAGAAGGAGAAGGAGAAGGTGAAGTCTGGAGGGTGAATCAGAAGAAGTAGAAGAAGGAGAAGGAGAAGGTGAAGTCAGGAGAGTGAAGCAGAAGAAGCAGAAGAAGGAGAAGGAGAAGGTGAAGTCTGGAGGGTGAAGCAGAAGAAGCAGAAGAAGGAGAAGGAGAAGGTGAAGTCTGGAGGGCGAAGCAGAAAAAGCAGAAGAAGGAGAAGGGGAAGGTGGAGTCTGGAGGGTGAATCAGAAGAAGTAGAAGAAGCAAAAGGAGAAGGTGAAGTCTGGAGGGTGAATCAGAAGAAGCAGAAGAAGGAGAAGGAGAAGGTGAAGTCTGGAGGGTGAATCAGAAGAAGCAGAAGAAGGAGAAGGAGAAGGTGAAGTCTGGAGGGTGAATCAGAAGAAGCAGAATAAGGAGAAGGAGAAGGTGAAGTCTGGAGGGTGAATCAGAAGAAGCAGAATAAGGAGAAGGAGAAGGTGAAGTCTGGAGGGTGAATCAGAAGAAGTAGAAGAAGGAGAAGGAGATGGTGAAGTCTGGAGGGTGAATCAGAAGAAGTAGAAGAAGGAGAAGGAGAAGGTAAAGTTAGGAGGGTGAATCAGAAGAAGCAGAAGAAGGAGAAGGAGCAGGTGAAGTCAGGAGAGTGAAGCAGAAGAAGCAGAAGAAGGAGAAGGAGAAGGTGAAGTCTGGAGGGTGAAGCAGAAGAAGCAGAAGAAGGAGAAGGAGTAGGTGAAGTCTGGAGGGTGAATCAGAAGAAGTAGAAGAAGGAGAAGGAGAAGGTGAAGTGAGGAGGGTGAAGCAGAAGAAGCAGAAGAAGGAGAAGGAGAAGGTGAAGTCTGGAGGGTGAAGCAGAAGAAGCAGAAGAAGGAGAAGGAGAAGGTGAAGTCTGGAGGGTGAATCAGAAGAAGCAGAAGAAGGAGAAGGAGAAGGTGAAGTTTGGAGGGTGAATAAGAAGAAGCAGAAGAAGGAGAAGGAGAAGGTGAAGTCTGGAGGGCGCAGCAGAAGAAGCAGAAGAAGGAGAAGGAGAAGGTGAAGTCTGGAGGGTGAATCAGAAGAAGTAAAAGAAGGAGAAGGAGAAGGTGAAGTCAGGAGAGTGAAGCAGAAGAAGCAGAAGAAGGAGAAGGAGAAGTTGAAGTCTGGAGGGTGAAGCAGAAGAAGCAGAAGAAGGAGAAGGAGAAGGTGAAGTCTGGAGGGCGAAGCAGAAGAAGCAGAAGAAGGAGAAGGAGAAGGTGAAGTCTGGAGGGTGAAGCAGAAGAAGCAGAAGAAGGAGAAGGAGAAGGTGAAGTCTGGAGGGTGAATCAGAAGAAGTAGAAGAAGGAGAAGGAGAAGGTGAAGTCAGGAGGGTGAATCAGAAGAAGTAGAAGAAGGAGAAGGAGAAGGTGAAGTCAGGAGGGTGAAGCAGAAGAAGCAGAAGAAGGAGAAGGAGAAGGTGAAGTCAGGAGGGTGAATCGGAAGAAGTAGAAGAAGGAGAAGGAGAAGGTGAAGTCTGGAGGGTGAATCAGAAGAAGTAGAAGAAGGAGAAGGAGAAGGTGAAGTCTGGAGGGTGAATCAGAAGAAGTAGAAGAAGGAGAAGGAGAAGGTGAAGTCTGGAGGGTGAATCAGAAGAAGCAGAAGAAGGAGAAGGAGAAGGTGACGTCTGGAGGGAGAAGCAGAACAAGTAGAAGAAGGAGAAGGAGAAGGTGAAGTCTGGAGGGTGAATCAGAAGAAGTAGAAGAAGGAGAAGGAGAAGGTGAAGTCTGGAGGGTGAATCAGAAGAAGTAGAAGACGGAGAAGGAGAAGGTGAAGTCTGGAGGGTGAATCAGAAGAAGCAGAAGAAGGAGAAGGAGAAGGTGAAGTCTGGAGGGCGCAGCAGAAGAAGCAGAAGAAGGAGAAGGAGAAGGTGAAGTCTGGAGGGTGAATCAGAAGAAGCTGAAGAAGGAGAAGGAGAAGGTGAAGTCTGGAGGGTGAATTAGAAGAAGCAGAAGAAGGAGAAGGAGAAGGTGAAGTCAGGAGGGTGAATCAGAAGAAGCAGAAGAAGGAGAAGCAGAAGGTAAAGTTAGGAGGGTGAATCAGAAGAAGCAGAAGAAGGAGAAGGAGCAGGTGAAGTCAGGGGGGTGAAGCAGAAGAAGTAGAAGAAGGAGAAGGAGAAGGTGAAGTCAGGAGGGTGAAGCAGAAGAAGCAGAAGAAGGAGAAGGAGAAGGTGAAGTCTGGAGGGTGAATCAGAAGAAGTAGAAGAAGGAGAAGGAGAAGGTGAAGTCAGGAGAGTGAAGCAGAAGAAGCAGAAGAAGGAGAAGGAGAAGGTGAAGTCTGGAGGGTGAAGCAGAAGAAGCAGAAGAAGGAGAAGGAGAAGGTGAAGTCTGGAGGGCGAAGCAGAAAAAGCAGAAGAAGGAGAAGGGGAAGGTGAAGTCTGGAGGGTGAATCAGAAGAAGTAGAAGAAGCAAAAGGAGAAGGTGAAGTCTGGAGGGTGAATCAGAAGAAGCAGAAGAAGGAGAAGGAGAAGGTGAAGTCTGGAGGGTGAATCAGAAGAAGCAGAAGAAGGAGAAGGAGAAGGTGAAGTCTGGAGGGTGAATCAGAAGAAGCAGAATAAGGAGAAGGAGAAGGTGAAGTCTGGAGGGTGAATCAGAAGAAGCAGAATAAGGAGAAGGAGAAGGTGAAGTCTGGAGGGTGAATCAGAAGAAGTAGAAGAAGGAGAAGGAGATGGTGAAGTCTGGAGGGTGAATCAGAAGAAGTAGAAGAAGGAGAAGGAGAAGGTAAAGTTAGGAGGGTGAATCAGAAGAAGCAGAAGAAGGAGAAGGAGCAGGTGAAGTCAGGAGAGTGAAGCAGAAGAAGCAGAAGAAGGAGAAGGAGAAGGTGAAGTCTGGAGGGTGAAGCAGAAGAAGCAGAAGAAGGAGAAGGAGTAGGTGAAGTCTGGAGGGTGTATCAGAAGAAGTAGAAGAAGGAGAAGGAGAAGGTGAAGTGAGGAGGGTGAAGCAGAAGAAGCAGAAGAAGGAGAAGGAGAAGGTGAAGTCTGGAGGGTGAAGCAGAAGAAGCAGAAGAAGGAGAAGGAGAAGGTGAAGTCTGGAGGGTGAATCAGAAGAAGCAGAAGAAGGAGAAGGAGAAGGTGAAGTTTGGAGGGTGAATAAGAAGAAGCAGAAGAAGGAGAAGGAGAAGGTGAAGTCTGGAGGGCGCAGCAGAAGAAGCAGAAGAAGGAGAAGGAGAAGGTGAAGTCTGGAGGGTGAATCAGAAGAAGTAGAAGAAGGAGAAGGAGAAGGTGAAGTCAGGAGAGTGAAGCAGAAGAAGCAGAAGAAGGAGAAGGAGAAGGTGAAGTCTGGAGGGTGAAGCAGAAGAAGCAGAAGAAGGAGAAGGAGAAGGTGAAGTCTGGAGGGCGAAGCAGAAGAAGCAGAAGAAGGAGAAGGAGAAGGTGAAGTCTGGAGGGTGAAGCAGAAGAAGCAGAAGAAGGAGAAGGAGAAGGTGAAGTCTGGAGGGTGAATCAGAAGAAGTAGAAGAAGGAGAAGGAGAAGGTGAAGTCAGGAGGGTGAATCAGAAGAAGTAGAAGAAGGAGAAGGAGAAGGTGAAGTCAGGAGGGTGAAGCAGAAGAAGCAGAAGAAGGAGAAGGAGAAGGTGAAGTCAGGAGGGTGAATCGGAAGAAGTAGAAGAAGGAGAAGGAGAAGGTGAAGTCTGGAGGGTGAATCAGAAGAAGTAGAAGAAGGAGAAGGAGAAGGTGAAGTCTGGAGGGTGAATCAGAAGAAGTAGAAGAAGGAGAAGGAGAAGGTGAAGTCTGGAGGGTGAATCAGAAGAAGCAGAAGAAGGAGAAGGAGAAGGTGACGTCTGGAGGGAGAAGCAGAACAAGTAGAAGAAGGAGAAGGAGAAGGTGAAGTCTGGAGGGTGAATCAGAAGAAGTAGAAGAAGGAGAAGGAGAAGGTGAAGTCTGGAGGGTGAATCAGAAGAAGTAGAAGACGGAGAAGGAGAAGGTGAAGTCTGGAGGGTGAATCAGAAGAAGCAGAAGAAGGAGAAGGAGAAGGTGAAGTCTGGAGGGAGAATCAGAAGAAGCAGAAGAAAGAGAAGGAGAAGGTGAAGTCTGGATGGTGAATCAGAAGAAGTAGAAGAAGGAGAAGGAGAAGGTGAAGTCTGGAGGGTGAATCAGAAGAAGCAGAAGAAGGAGAAGGAGAAGGTGAAGTCTGGAGGGTGAATCAGAAGAAGCAGAAGCAGGAGAAGGAAAAGGTGAAGTCTGGAGGGTGAATCAGAAGAAGCAGAAGAAGGAGAAGGAGGAGGTGAAGTCTGGAGGGTGAATCAGAAGAAGCAGAATAAGGAGAAGGAGAAGGTGAAGTCTGGGGGGTGAATCAGAAGAAGCAGAAGAAGGAGAAGGAGAAGGTGAAGTCTGGAGGGTGAATCAGAAGAAGTAGTAGAAGGAGAAGGAGAAGGTGAAGTCTGGAGGGTGAAGCAGAAGAAGTAGAAGAAGGAGAAGGAGAAGGTGAAGTCAGGAGGGTGAATCAGAAGAAGCAGAAGAAGGAGAAGGAGAAGGTGAAGTCTGGAGGGTGAATCAGAAGAATCAGAAGAAGGAGAAGGAGAAGATGAAGTCTGGAGGGTGAATCAGCAGAAGCAGAAGAAAGAGAAGGAGAAGGTAAAGTCTGGAGGATGAAGCAGAAGAAACAGAAGAAGGAGAAGGAGTAGGTGAAGACTGGAGGGTGAATCAGAAGAAGTAGAAGAAGGAGAAGGAGAAGGTGAAGTCTGGAGGGTGAATCAGACGAAGTAGAAGAAGGAGAAGGAGAAGGTGAAGTCTGGAGGGTGAATCAGAAGAAGTAGAAGAAGGAGAAGGAGAAGGTGAAGTCTGGAGGGTGAATCAGAAGAAGCAGAAGAAGGAGAAGGAGAAGATGAAGTCTGGAGGGTGAATCAGAAGAAGTAGAAGAAGGAGAAGGAGAAGGTGAGGTCTGGAGGGTGAATCAGAAGAAGCAGAAGAAGGAGAAGGAGAAGGTGAAGTCTGGAGGGTGAATCAGAAGAAGCAGAAGAAGGAGAAGGAGAAGGTGAAGTCTGGAGGGTGAATCAGAAGAAGCAGAAGAAGGAGAAGGAGCAGGTGAAGTCAGGGGGTGAAGCAGAAGAAGTAGAAGAAGGAGAAGGAGAAGGTGAAGTCAGGACGGTGAAGCAGAAGAAGCAGAAGAAGGAGAAGGAGAAGGTGAAGTCTGGAGGGTGAAGCAGAAGAAGCAGAAGAAGGAGAAGGAGAGGGTGAAGTCTGGAGGGTGAATCAGAAGAAGTAGAAGAAGGAGAAGGAGAAGGTGAAGTCAGGAGAGTGAAGCAGAAGAAGCAGAAGAAGGAGAAGGAGAAGGTGAAGTCTGGAGGGCGAAGCAGAAGAAGCAGAGGAAGGAGAAGGAGAAGGTGAAGTCTGGAGGGTGAAGCAGAAGAAGCAGAAGAAGGAGAAGGAGTAGGTGAAGTCTGGAGGGTGAATCAGAAGAAGTAGAAGAAGGAGAAGGATAAGGTGAAGTCAGGAGGGTGAAGCAGAAGAAGCAGAAGAAGGAGAAGGAGAAGGTGAAGTCTGGAGGGTGAAGCAGAAGAAGCAGAAGAAGGAGAAGGAGAAGGTGAAGTCTGGAGGGTGAAGCAGAAGAAGCAGAAGAAGGAGAAGGAGAAGGTGAAGTCAGGAGGGTGGATCAGAAGAAGTAGAAGAAGGAGAAGGAGAAGGTGAAGTCTGGAGGGTGAATCAGAAGAAGCAGAAGAAGGAGAAGGAGAAGGTGAAGTCTGGAGGGCGCAGCAGAAGAAGCAGAAGAAGGAGAAAGAGAAGGTGAAGTCTGGAGGGTGAAGCAGAAGAAGCAGAAGAAGGAGAAGGAGTGGGTGAAGTCTGGAGGGTGAATCAGAAGAAGTAGAAGAAGGAGAAGGAGAAGGTGGAATCAGGAGAGTGAAGCAGAAGAAGCAGAAGAAGGAGAAGGAGAAGGTGAAGTCTGGAGGGCGAAGCAGAAGAAGCAGAAGAAGGAGAAGGAGAAGGTGAAGTCTGGAGGGTGAAGCAGAAGAAGCAGAAGAAGGAGAAGGAGTAGGTGAAGTCTGGAGGGTGAATCAGAAGAAGTAGAAGAAGGAGAAGGAGAAGGTGAAGTCCGGAGGGTGAAGCAGAAGAAGCAGAAGAAGGAGAAGGAGAAGGTGAAGTCTGGAGGGTGAAGCAGAAGAAGCAGAAGAAGGAGAAGGAGAAGGTGAAGTCTGGAGGGTGAATCAGAAGAAGCAGAAGAAGGAGAAGGAGAAGGTGAAGTCTGGAGGGTGAATAAGAAGAAGCAGAAGAAGGAGAAGGAGAAGGTGAAGTCTGGAGGGCGCAGCAGAAGAAGCAGAAGAAGGAGAAGGAGAAGGTGAAGTCTGGAGGGTGAATCAGAAGAAGTAGAAGAAGGAGAAGGAGAAGGTGAAGTCAGGAGAGTGAAGCAGAAGAAGCAGAAGAAGGAGAAGGAGAAGGTGAAGTCTGGAGGGTGAAGCAGAAGAAGCAGAAGAAGGAGAAGGAGAAGGTGAAGTCTGGAGGGCGAAGCAGAAGAAGCAGAAGAAGGAGAAGGAGAAGGTGAAGTCTGGAGGGTGAAGCAGAAGAAGCAGAAGAAGGAGAAGGAGAAGGTGAAGTCTGGAGGGTGAATCAGAAGAAGTAGAAGAAGGAGAAGGAGAAGGTGAAGTCAGGAGGGTGAATCAGAAGAAGTAGAAGAAGGAGAAGGAGAAGGTGAAGTCAGGAGGGTGAAGCAGAAGAAGCAGAAGAAGGAGAAGGAGAAGGTGAAGTCAGGAGGGTGAATCGGAAGAAGTAGAAGAAGGAGAAGGAGAAGGTGAGGTCTGGAGGGTGAATCAGAAGAAGCAGAAGAAGGAGAAGGAGAAGGTGAAGTCTGGAGGGTGAATCAGAAGAAGCAGAAGAAGGAGAAGGAGAAGGTGAAGTCTGGAGGGTGAATCAGAAGAAGCAGAAGAAGGAGAAGGAGCAGGTGAAGTCAGGGGGTGAAGCAGAAGAAGTAGAAGAAGGAGAAGGAGAAGGTGAAGTCAGGACGGTGAAGCAGAAGAAGCAGAAGAAGGAGAAGGAGAAGGTGAAGTCTGGAGGGTGAAGCAGAAGAAGCAGAAGAAGGAGAAGGAGAGGGTGAAGTCTGGAGGGTGAATCAGAAGAAGTAGAAGAAGGAGAAGGAGAAGGTGAAGTCAGGAGAGTGAAGCAGAAGAAGCAGAAGAAGGAGAAGGAGAAGGTGAAGTCTGGAGGGCGAAGCAGAAGAAGCAGAGGAAGGAGAAGGAGAAGGTGAAGTCTGGAGGGTGAAGCAGAAGAAGCAGAAGAAGGAGAAGGAGTAGGTGAAGTCTGGAGGGTGAATCAGAAGAAGTAGAAGAAGGAGAAGGATAAGGTGAAGTCAGGAGGGTGAAGCAGAAGAAGCAGAAGAAGGAGAAGGAGAAGGTGAAGTCTGGAGGGTGAAGCAGAAGAAGCAGAAGAAGGAGAAGGAGAAGGTGAAGTCTGGAGGGTGAAGCAGAAGAAGCAGAAGAAGGAGAAGGAGAAGGTGAAGTCAGGAGGGTGGATCAGAAGAAGTAGAAGAAGGAGAAGGAGAAGGTGAAGTCTGGAGGGTGAATCAGAAGAAGCAGAAGAAGGAGAAGGAGAAGGTGAAGTCTGGAGGGCGCAGCAGAAGAAGCAGAAGAAGGAGAAAGAGAAGGTGAAGTCTGGAGGGTGAAGCAGAAGAAGCAGAAGAAGGAGAAGGAGTGGGTGAAGTCTGGAGGGTGAATCAGAAGAAGTAGAAGAAGGAGAAGGAGAAGGTGGAATCAGGAGAGTGAAGCAGAAGAAGCAGAAGAAGGAGAAGGAGAAGGTGAAGTCTGGAGGGCGAAGCAGAAGAAGCAGAAGAAGGAGAAGGAGAAGGTGAAGTCTGGAGGGTGAAGCAGAAGAAGCAGAAGAAGGAGAAGGAGTAGGTGAAGTCTGGAGGGTGAATCAGAAGAAGTAGAAGAAGGAGAAGGAGAAGGTGAAGTCCGGAGGGTGAAGCAGAAGAAGCAGAAGAAGGAGAAGGAGAAGGTGAAGTCTGGAGGGTGAAGCAGAAGAAGCAGAAGAAGGAGAAGGAGAAGGTGAAGTCTGGAGGGTGAATCAGAAGAAGCAGAAGAAGGAGAAGGAGAAGGTGAAGTCTGGAGGGTGAATAAGAAGAAGCAGAAGAAGGAGAAGGAGAAGGTGAAGTCTGGAGGGCGCAGCAGAAGAAGCAGAAGAAGGAGAAGGAGAAGGTGAAGTCTGGAGGGTGAATCAGAAGAAGTAGAAGAAGGAGAAGGAGAAGGTGAAGTCAGGAGAGTGAAGCAGAAGAAGCAGAAGAAGGAGAAGGAGAAGGTGAAGTCTGGAGGGTGAAGCAGAAGAAGCAGAAGAAGGAGAAGGAGAAGGTGAAGTCTGGAGGGCGAAGCAGAAGAAGCAGAAGAAGGAGAAGGAGAAGGTGAAGTCTGGAGGGTGAAGCAGAAGAAGCAGAAGAAGGAGAAGGAGAAGGTGAAGTCTGGAGGGTGAATCAGAAGAAGTAGAAGAAGGAGAAGGAGAAGGTGAAGTCAGGAGGGTGAATCAGAAGAAGTAGAAGAAGGAGAAGGAGAAGGTGAAGTCAGGAGGGTGAAGCAGAAGAAGCAGAAGAAGGAGAAGGAGAAGGTGAAGTCAGGAGGGTGAATCGGAAGAAGTAGAAGAAGGAGAAGGAGAAGGTGAAGTCTGGAGGGTGAATCAGAAGAAGTAGAAGAAGGAGAAGGAGAAGGTGAAGTCTGGAGGGTGAATCAGAAGAAGTAGAAGAAGGAGAAGGAGAAGGTGAAGTCTGGAGGATGAATCAGAAGAAGCAGAAGAAGGAGAAGGAGAAGGTGACGTCTGGAGGGAGAAGCAGAAGAAGTAGAAGAAGGAGAAGGAGAAGGTGAAGTCTGGAGGGTGAATCAGAAGAAGTAGAAGAAGGAGAAGGAGAAGGTGAAGTCTGGAGGGTGAATCAGAAGAAGTAGAAGACGGAGAAGGAGAAGGTGAAGTCTGGAGGGTGAATCAGAAGAAGCAGAAGAACGAGAAGGAGAAGGTGAAGTCTGGAGGGTGAATCAGAAGAAGTAGAAGAAGGAGAAGGAGAAGGTGTAGTCTGGAGGGTGAATCAGAAGAAGTTGACGAAGGAGAAGGAGAAGGTGAAGTCTGGAGGGTGAATCAGAAGAAGCAGAAGAACGAGAAGGAGAAGGTGAAGTCTGGAGGGTGAATCAGAAGAAGTAGAAGAAGGAGAAGGAGAAGGTGAAGTCTGGAGGATGAATCAGAAGAAGCAGAAGAAGGAGAAGGAGAAGGTGAAGTCTGGAGGGTGAATCAGAAGAAGCAGAAGAAGGAGAAGGAGAAGGTGAAGTCTGGAGTGTGAATCAGAAGAAGCAGAATAAGGAGAAGGAGAAGGTGAAGTCTGGAGGGTGAATCAGAAGAAGCAGAAGAAGGAGAAGGAGAAGGTGAAGTCTGGAGGGTGAATCAGAAGAAGTAGAAGAAGGAGAAGGAGAAGGTGAAGTCTGGAGGGTGAATCAGAAGAAGTAGAAGAAGGAGAAGGAGAAGGTGAAGTCTGGAGGGTGAATCAGAAGCAGTAGAAGAAGGAGAAGGAGAAGGTGAAGTCTGGAGGGTGAAGCAGAAGAAGTAGAAGAAGGAGAAGGAGAAGGTGAAGTCAGGAGGGTGAATCAGAAGAAGTAGAAGAAGGAGAAGGAGAAGGTGAAGTCAGGAGGGTGAATCAGAAGAAGCAGAAGAAGGAGAAGGAGAAGGTGAAGTCTGGAGGGTGAATCAGAAGAATCAGAAGAAGGAGAAGGAGAAGGTGAAGTCTGGAGGGTGAATCAGAAGAAGCAGAAGAAAGAGAAGGAGAAGGTGAATTCTGGAGGGTGAAGCAGAAGAAACAGAAGAAGGAGAAGGAGAAGGTGAAGACTGGAGGGTGAATCAGAAGAAGTAGAAGAAGGAGAAGGAGAAGGTGAAGTCTGGAGGATGAATCAGAAGAAGCAGAAGAAGGAGAAGGAGAAGGTGACGTCTGGAGGGAGAAGCAGAAGAAGTAGAAGAAGGAGAAGGAGAAGGTGAAGTCTGGAGGGTGAATCAGAAGAAGTAGAAGAAGGAGAAGGAGAAGGTGAAGTCTGGAGGATGAATCAGAAGAAGCAGAAGAAGGAGAAGGAGAAGGTGACGTCTGGAGGGAGAAGCAGAAGAAGTAGAAGAAGGAGAAGGAGAAGGTGAAGTCTGGAGGGTGAATCAGAAGAAGTAGAAGAAGGAGAAGGAGAAGGTGAAGTCTGGAGGGTGAATCAGAAGAAGTAGAAGACGGAGAAGGAGAAGGTGAAGTCTGGAGGGTGAATCAGAAGAAGCAGAAGAACGAGAAGGAGAAGGTGAAGTCTGGAGGGTGAATCAGAAGAAGTAGAAGAAGGAGAAGGAGAAGGTGTAGTCTGGAGGGTGAATCAGAAGAAGTTGACGAAGGAGAAGGAGAAGGTGAAGTCTGGAGGGTGAATCAGAAGAAGCAGAAGAACGAGAAGGAGAAGGTGAAGTCTGGAGGGTGAATCAGAAGAAGTAGAAGAAGGAGAAGGAGAAGGTGAAGTCTGGAGGATGAATCAGAAGAAGCAGAAGAAGGAGAAGGAGAAGGTGAAGTCTGGAGGGTGAATCAGAAGAAGCAGAAGAAGGAGAAGGAGAAGGTGAAGTCTGGAGTGTGAATCAGAAGAAGCAGAATAAGGAGAAGGAGAAGGTGAAGTCTGGAGGGTGAATCAGAAGAAGCAGAAGAAGGAGAAGGAGAAGGTGAAGTCTGGAGGGTGAATCAGAAGAAGTAGAAGAAGGAGAAGGAGAAGGTGAAGTCTGGAGGGTGAATCAGAAGAAGTAGAAGAAGGAGAAGGAGAAGGTGAAGTCTGGAGGGTGAATCAGAAGCAGTAGAAGAAGGAGAAGGAGAAGGTGAAGTCTGGAGGGTGAAGCAGAAGAAGTAGAAGAAGGAGAAGGAGAAGGTGAAGTCAGGAGGGTGAATCAGAAGAAGTAGAAGAAGGAGAAGGAGAAGGTGAAGTCAGGAGGGTGAATCAGAAGAAGCAGAAGAAGGAGAAGGAGAAGGTGAAGTCTGGAGGGTGAATCAGAAGAATCAGAAGAAGGAGAAGGAGAAGGTGAAGTCTGGAGGGTGAATCAGAAGAAGCAGAAGAAAGAGAAGGAGAAGGTGAATTCTGGAGGGTGAAGCAGAAGAAACAGAAGAAGGAGAAGGAGAAGGTGAAGACTGGAGGGTGAATCAGAAGAAGTAGAAGAAGGAGAAGGAGAAGGTGAAGTCTGGAGGATGAATCAGAAGAAGCAGAAGAAGGAGAAGGAGAAGGTGACGTCTGGAGGGAGAAGCAGAAGAAGTAGAAGAAGGAGAAGGAGAAGGTGAAGTCTGGAGGGTGAATCAGAAGAAGTAGAAGAAGGAGAAGGAGAAGGTGAAGTCTGGAGGGTGAATCAGAAGAAGTAGAAGACGGAGAAGGAGAAGGTGAAGTCTGGAGGGTGAATCAGAAGAAGCAGAAGAACGAGAAGGAGAAGGTGAAGTCTGGAGGGTGAATCAGAAGAAGTAGAAGAAGGAGAAGGAGAAGGTGTAGTCTGGAGGGTGAATCAGAAGAAGTTGACGAAGGAGAAGGAGAAGGTGAAGTCTGGAGGG
Organism: Somniosus microcephalus; assembly: GCF_052327205.1. Classification (NCBI taxonomy): domain Eukaryota; kingdom Metazoa; phylum Chordata; class Chondrichthyes; order Squaliformes; family Somniosidae; genus Somniosus; species Somniosus microcephalus. The sequence continues at coordinate 320,521 of NW_028225503.1, forward strand.
TGAATCAGAAGAAGCAGAAGAACGAGAAGGATAAGGTGAAGTCTGGAGGGTGAATCAGAAGAAGTAGAAGAAGGAGAAGGAGAAGGTGAAGTCTGGAGGATGAATCAGAAGAAGCAGAAGAAGGAGAAGGAGAAGGTGAAGTCTGGAGGGTGAATCAGAAGAAGCAGAAGAAGGAGAAGGAGAAGGTGAAGTCTGGAGTGTGAATCAGAAGAAGCAGAATAAGGAGAAGGAGAAGGTGAAGTCTGGAGGGTGAATCAGAAGACGCAGAAGAAGGAGAAGGAGAAGGTGAAGTCTGGAGGGTGAATCAGAAGAAGTAGAAGAAGGAGAAGGAGAAGGTGAAGTCTGGAGGGTGAATCAGAAGAAGTAGAAGAAGGAGAAGGAGAAGGTGAAGTCTGGAGGGTGAATCAGAAGCAGTAGAAGAAGGAGAAGGAGAAGGTGAAGTCTGGAGGGTGAAGCAGAAGAAGTAGAAGAAGGAGAAGGAGAAGGTGAAGTCAGGAGGGTGAATCAGAAGAAGTAGAAGAAGGAGAAGGAGAAGGTGAAGTCAGGAGGGTGAATCAGAAGAAGCAGAAGAAGGAGAAGGAGAAGGTGAAGTCTGGAGGGTGAATCAGAAGAATCAGAAGAAGGAGAAGGAGAAGGTGAAGTCTGGAGGGTGAATCAGAAGAAGCAGAAGAAAGAGAAGGAGAAGGTGAATTCTGGAGGGTGAAGCAGAAGAAACAGAAGAAGCAGAAGGAGAAGGTGAAGACTGGAGGGTGAATCAGATGAAGTAGAAGAAGGAGAAGGAGAAGGTGAGGTCTGGAGGGCGAATCAGAAGAAGTGGAAGAAGGAGAAGGAGAAGGTGAAGTCTGGAGGGTGAATCAGAAGAAGCAGAAGAAGGAGAAGGAGAAGATGAAGTCTGGAGGGTGAATCAGAAGAAGTAGAAGAAGTAGAAGGAGAAGGTGAGGTCTGGAGTGTGAATCAGAAGAAGCAGAAGAAGGAGAAGGAGAAGGTGAAGTCTGGAGGGTGAATCAGAAGAAGCAGAAGAAGGAGAAGGAGAAGGTGAAGTCTGGAGGGTGAATTAGAAGAAGCAGAAGAAGGAGAAGGAGAAGGTGAAGTCAGGAGGGTGAATCAGAAGAAGCAGAAGAAGGAGAAGCAGAAGGTAAAGTTAGGAGGGTGAATCAGAAGAAGCAGAAGAAGGAGAAGGAGCAGGTGAAGTCAGTGGGGTGAAGCAGAAGAAGTAGAAGAAGGAGAAGGAGAAGGTGAAGTCAGGAGGGTGAAGCAGAAGAAGCAGAAGAAGGAGAAGGAGAAGGTGAAGTCTGGAGGGTGAATCAGAAGAAGTAGAAGAAGGAGAAGGAGAAGGTGAAGTCAGGAGAGTGAAGCAGAAGAAGCAGAAGAAGGAGAAGGAGAAGGTGAAGTCTGGAGGGTGAATTTGAAGAAGCAGAAGAAGGAGAAGGAGAAGGTGAAGTCAGGAGGGTGAATCAGAAGAAGCAGAAGAATGAGAAGCAGAAGGTAAAGTTAGGAGGGTGAATCAGAAGAAGCAGAAGAAGGAGAAGGAGCAGGTGAAGTCAGGGGGGTGAAGCAGAAGAAGTAGAAGAAGGAGAAGGAGAAGGTGAAGTCAGGAGGGTGAAGCAGAAGAAGCAGAAGAAGGAGAAGGAGAAGGTGAAGTCTGGAGGGTGAATCAGAAGAAGTAGAAGAAGGAGAAGGAGAAGGTGAAGTCAGGAGAGTGAAGCAGAAGAAGCAGAAGAAGGAGAAGGAGAAGGTGAAGTCTGGAGGGTGAAGCAGAAGAAGCAGAAGAAGGAGAAGGAGTAGGTGAAGTCTGGAGGGTGAATCAGAAGAAGTAGAAGAAGGAGAAGGAGAAGGTGAAGTCAGGAGGGTGAAGCAGAAGAAGCAGAAGAAGGAGAAGGAGAAGGTGAAGTCTGGAGGGTGAAGCAGAAGAAGCAGAAGAAGGAGAAGGAGAAGGTGAAGTCTGGAGGGTGAATCAGAAGAAGCAGAAGAAGGAGAAGGAGAAGGTGAAGTTTGGAGGGTGAATAAGAAGAAGCAGAAGAAGGAGAAGGAGAAGGTGAAGTCTGGAGGGCGCAGCAGAAGAAGCAGAAGAAGGAGAAGGAGAAGGTGAAGTCTGGAGGGTGAATCAGAAGAAGTAGAAGAAGGAGAAGGAGAAGGTGAAGTCAGGAGAGTGAAGCAGAAGAAGCAGAAGAAGGAGAAGGAGAAGGTCAAGTCTGGAGGGTGAAGCAGAAGAAGCAGAAGAAGGAGAAGGAGAAGGTGAAGTCTGGAGGGCGAAGCAGAAGAAGCAGAAGAAGGAGAAGGAGAAGGTGAAGTCTGGAGGGTGAAGCAGAAGAAGCAGAAGAAGGAGAAGGAGAAGGTGAAGTCTGGAGGGTGAATCAGAAGAAGTAGAAGAAGGAGAAGGAGAAGGTGAAGTCAGGAGGGTGAATCAGAAGAAGTAGAAGAAGGAGAAGGAGAAGGTGAAGTCAGGAGGGTGAAGCAGAAGAAGCAGAAGAAGGAGAAGGAGAAGGTGAAGTCAGGAGGGTGAATCGGAAGAAGTAGAAGAAGGAGAAGGAGAAGGTGAAGTCTGGAGGGTGAATCAGAAGAAGTAGAAGAAGGAGAAGGAGAAGGTGAAGTCTGGAGGGTGAATCAGAAGAAGTAGAAGAAGGAGAAGGAGAAGGTGAAGTCTGGAGGGTGAATCAGAAGAAGCAGAAGAAGGAGAAGGAGAAGGTGACGTCTGGAGGGAGAAGCAGAAGAAGTAGAAGAAGGAGAAGGAGAAGGTGAAGTCTGGAGGGTGAATCAGAAGAAGTAGAAGAAGGAGAAGGAGAAGGTGAAGTCTGGAGGGTGAATCAGAAGAAGTAGAAGACGGAGAAGGAGAAGGTGAAGTCTGGAGGGTGAATCAGAAGAAGCAGAAGAAGGAGAAGGAGAAGGTGAAGTCTGGAGGGTGAATCAGAAGAAGTAGAAGAAGGAGAAGGAGAAGGTGTAGTCTGGAGGGTGAATCAGAAGAAGTTGACGAAGGAGAAGGAGAAGGTGAAGTCTGGAGGGTGAATCAGAAGAAGCAGAAGAACAAGAAGGAGAAGGTGAAGTCTGGAGGGTGAATCAGAAGAAGTAGAAGAAGGAGAAGGAGAAGGTGAAGTCTGGAGGATGAATCAGAAGAAGCAGAAGAAGGAGAAGGAGAAGGTGAAGTCTGGAGGGTGAATCAGAAGAAGCAGAAGAAGGAGAAGGAGAAGGTGAAGTCTGGAGTGTGAATCAGAAGAAGCAGAATAAGGAGAAGGAGAAGGTGAAGTCTGGAGGGTGAATCAGAAGAAGCAGAAGAAGGAGAAGGAGAAGGTGAAGTCTGGAGGGTGAATCAGAAGAAGTAGAAGAAGGAGAAGGAGAAGGTGAAGTCTGGAGGGTGTATCAGAAGAAGTAGAAGAAGGAGAAGGAGAAGGTGAAGTCTGGAGGGTGAATCAGAAGCAGTAGAAGAAGGAGAAGGAGAAGGTGAAGTCTGGAGGGTGAAGCAGAAGAAGTAGAAGAAGGAGAAGGAGAAGGTGAAGTCAGGAGGGTGAATCAGAAGAAGTAGAAGAAGGAGAAGGAGAAGGTGAAGTCAGGAGGGTGAATCAGAAGAAGCAGAAGAAGGAGAAGGAGAAGGTGAAGTCTGGAGGGTGAATCAGAAGAATCAGAAGAAGGAGAAGGAGAAGGTGAAGTCTGGAGGGTGAATCAGAAGAAGCAGAAGAAAGAGAAGGAGAAGGTGAATTCTGGAGGGTGAAGCAGAAGAAACAGAAGAAGGAGAAGGAGAAGGTGAAGACTGGAGGGTGAATCAGAAGAAGTAGAAGAAGGAGAAGGAGAAGGTGAGGTCTGGAGGGCGAATCAGAAGAAGTAGAAGAAGGAGAAGGAGAAGGTGAAGTCTGGAGGGTGAATCAGAAGAAGCAGAAGAAGGAGAAGGAGAAGGTGAAGTCTGGAGGGTGAATCAGAAGAAGCAGAAGAAGGAGAAGGAGAAGATGAAGTCTGGAGGGTGAATCAGAAGAAGTAGAAGAAGTAGAAGGAGAAGGTGAGGTCTGGAGTGTGAATCAGAAGAAGCAGAAGAAGGAGAAGGAGAAGGTGAAGTCTGGAGGGTGAATCAGAAGAAGCAGAAGAAGGAGAAGGAGAAGGTGAAGTCTGGAGGGTGAATCAGAAGAAGCAGAAGAAGGAGAAGGAGAAGGTGAAGTCAGGAGGGTGAATCAGAAGAAGCAGAAGAAGGAGAAGGAGAAGGTGAAGTTAGGAGGGTGAATCAGAAGAAGCAGAAGAAGGAGAAGGAGAAGGTGAAGTCTGGAGGGTGAATCAGAAGAAGCTGAAGAAGGAGAAGGAGAAGGTGAAGTCTGGAGGGTGAATTAGAAGAAGCAGAAGAAGGAGAAGGAGAAGGTGAAGTCAGGAGGGTGAATCAGAAGAAGCAGAAGAAGGAGAAGCAGAAGGTAAAGTTAGGAGGGTGAATCAGAAGAAGCAGAAGAAGGAGAAGGAGCAGGTGAAGTCAGGGGGGTGAAGCAGAAGAAGTAGAAGAAGGAGAAGGAGAAGGTGAAGTCAGGAGGATGAAGCAGAAGAAGCAGAAGAAGGAGAAGGAGAAGGTGAAGTCTGGAGGGTGAATCAGAAGAAGTAGAAGAAGGAGAAGGAGAAGGTGAAGTCAGGAGAGTGAAGCAGAAGAAGCAGAAGAAGGAGAAGGAGAAGGTGAAGTCTGGAGGGTGAAGCAGAAGAAGCAGAAGAAGGAGAAGGAGAAGGTGAAGTCTGGAGGGCGAATCAGAAGAAGCAGAAGAAGGAGAAGGAGAAGGTGAAGTCTGGAGGGTGAATCAGAAGAAGCAGAATAAGGAGAAGGAGAAGGTGAAGTCTGGATGGTGAATCAGAAGAAGCAGAAGAAGGAGAAGGAGAAGGTGAAGTCTGGAGGGTGAATCAGAAGAAGCAGAAGAAGGAGAAGGAGAAGGTGAAGTCTGGAGGGTGAATCAGAAGAAGTAGAAGAAGGAGAAGGAGAAGGTGAAGTCTGGAGGGTGAATCAGAAGAAGTAGAAGAAGGAGAAGGAGAAGGTAAAGTTAGGAGGGTGAATCAGAAGAAGCAGAAGAAGGAGAAGAAGCAGGTGAAGTCAGGGGGGTGAAGCAGAAGAAGTGGAAGAAGGAGAAGGAGAAGGTGAAGTCAGGAGGGTGAAGCAGAAGAAGCAGAAGAAGGAGAAGGAGCAGGTGAAGTCAGGGGGGTGAAGCAGAAGAAGTAGAAGAAGGAGAAGGAGAAGGTGAAGTCAGGAGGGTGAAGCAGAAGAAGCAGAAGAAGGAGAAGGAGAAGGTGAAGTCTGGAGGGTGAATCAGAAGAAGTAGAAGAAGGAGAAGGAGAAGGTGAAGTCAGGAGAGTGAAGCAGAAGAAGCAGAAGAAGGAGAAGGAGAAGGTGAAGTCTGGAGGGTGATGCAGAAGAAGCAGAAGAAGGAGAAGGAGTAGGTGAAGTCTGGAGGGTGAATCAGAAGAAGTAGAAGAAGGAGAAGGAGAAGGTAAAGTTAGGAGGGTGAATCAGAAGAAGCAGAAGAAGGAGAAGAAGCAGGTGAAGTCAGGGGGGTGAAGCAGAAGAAGTAGAAGAAGGAGAAGGAGAAGGTGAAGTCAGGAGGGTGAAGCAGAAGAAGCAGAAGAAGGAGAAGGAGCAGGTGAAGTCAGGGGGGTGAAGCAGAAGAAGTAGAAGAAGGAGAAGGAGAAGGTGAAGTCAGGAGGGTGAAGCAGAAGAAGCAGAAGAAGGAGAAGGAGCAGGTGAAGTCAGGGGGGTGAAGCAGAAGAAGTAGAAGAAGGAGAAGGAGAAGGTGAAGTCAGGAGGGTGAAGCAGAAGAAGCAGAAGAAGGAGAAGGAGAAGGTGAAGTCTGGAGGGTGAATCAGAAGAAGTAGAAGAAGGAGAAGGAGAAGGTGAAGTCAGGAGAGTGAAGCAGAAGAAGCAGAAGAAGGAGAAGGAGAAGGTGAAGTCTGGAGGGTGATGCAGAAGAAGCAGAAGAAGGAGAAGGAGTAGGTGAAGTCTGGAGGGTGAATCAGAAGAACTAGAAGAAGGAGAAGGAGAAGGTGAAGTCAGGAGGGTGAAGCAGAAGAAGCAGAAGAAGGAGAAGGAGAAGGTGAAGTCTGGAGGGTGAAGCAGAAGAAGCAGAAGAAGGAGAAGGAGAAGGTGAAGTCTGGAGGGTGAATCAGAAGAAGCAGAAGAAGGAGAAGGAGAAGGTGAAGTTTGGAGGGTGAATAAGAAGAAGCAGAAGAAGGAGAAGGAGAAGGTGAAGTCTGGAGGGCGCAGCAGAAGAAGCAGAAGAAGGAGAAGGAGAAGGTGAAGTCTGGAGGGTGAATCAGAAGAAGTAGAAGAAGGAGAAGGAGAAGGTGAAGTCAGGAGAGTGAAGCAGAAGAAGCAGAAGAAGGAGAAGGAGAAGGTGAAGTCTGGAGGGTGAAGCAGAAGAAGCAGAAGAAGGAGAAGGAGAAGGTGAAGTCTGGAGGGCGAAGCAGAAGAAGCAGAAGAAGGAGAAGGAGAAGGTGAAGTCTGGAGGGTGAAGCAGAAGAAGCAGAAGAAGGAGAAGGAGAAGGTGAAGTCTGGAGGGTGAATCAGAAGAAGGAGAAGAAGGAGAAGGAGAAGGTGAAGTCAGGAGGGTGAATCAGAAGAAGTAGAAGAAGGAGAAGGAGAAGGTGAAGTCAGGAGGGTGAAGCAGAAGAAGCAGAAGAAGGAGAAGGAGAAGGTGAAGTCAGGAGGGTGAATCGGAAGAAGTAGAAGAAGGAGAAGGAGAAGGTGAAGTCTGGAGGGTGAATCAGAAGAAGTAGAAGAAGGAGAAGGAGAAGGTGAAGTCTGGAGGGTGAATCAGAAGAAGTAGAAGAAGGAGAAGGAGAAGGTGAAGTCTGGAGGGTGAATCAGAAGAAGCAGAAGAAGGAGAAGGAGAAGGTGACGTCTGGAGGGAGAAGCAGAAGAAGTAGAAGAAGGAGAAGGAGAAGGTGAAGTCTGGAGGGTGAATCAGAAGAAGTAGAAGAAGGAGAAGGAGAAGGTGAAGTCTGGAGGGTGAATCAGAAGAAGTAGAAGACGGCGAAGGAGAAGGTGAAGTCTGGAGGGTGAATCAGAAGAAGCAGAAGAACGAGAAGGAGAAGGTGAAGTCTGGAGGGTGAATCAGAAGAAGTAGAAGAAGGAGAAGGAGAAGGTGTAGTCTGGAGGGTGAATCAGAAGAAGTTGACGAAGGAGAAGGAGAAGGTGATGTCTGGAGGGTGAATCAGAAGAAGCAGAAGAACGAGAAGGAGAAGGTGAAGTCTGGAGGGTGAATCAGAAGAAGTAGAAGAAGGAGAAGGAGAAGGTGAAGTCTGGAGGATGAATCAGAAGAAGCAGAAGAAGGAGAAGGAGAAGGTGAAGTCTGGAGGGTGAATCAGAAGAAGCAGAAGAAGGAGAAGGAGAAGGTGAAGTCTGGAGTGTGAATCAGAAGAAGCAGAATAAGGAGAAGGAGAAGGTGAAGTCTGGAGGGTGAATCAGAAGAAGCAGAAGAAGGAGAAGGAGAAGGTGACGTCTGGAGGGTGAATCAGAAGAAGTAGAAGAAGGAGAAGGAGAAGGTGAAGTCTGGAGGGTGAATCAGAAGAAGTAGAAGAAGGAGAAGGAGAAGGTGAAGTCTGGAGGGTGAATCAGAAGCAGTAGAAGAAGGAGAAGGAGAAGGTGAAGTCTGGAGGGTGAAGCAGAAGAAGTAGAAGAAGGAGAAGGAGAAGGTGAAGTCAGGAGGGTGAATCAGAAGAAGTAGAAGAAGGAGAAGGAGAAGGTGAAGTCAGGAGGGTGAATCAGAAGAAGCAGAAGAAGGAGAAGGAGAAGGTGAAGTCTGGAGGGTGAATCAGAAGAATCAGAAGAAGGAGAAGGAGAAGGTGAAGTCTGGAGGGTGAATCAGAAGAAGCAGAAGAAAGAGAAGGAGAAGGTGAATTCTGGAGGGTGAAGCAGAAGAAACAGAAGAAGGAGAAGGAGAAGGTGAAGACTGGAGGGTGAATCAGAAGAAGTAGAAGAAGGAGAAGGAGAAGGTGAGGACTGGAGGGCGAATCAGAAGAAGTAGAAGAAGGAGAAGGAGAAGGTGAAGTCTGGAGGGTGAATCAGAAGAAGCAGAAGAAGGAGAAGGAGAAGGTGAAGTCTGGAGGGTGAATCAGAAGAAGCAGAAGAAGGAGAAGGAGAAGATGAAGTCTGGAGGGTGAATCAGAAGAAGTAGAAGAAGTAGAAGGAGAAGGTGAGGTCTGGAGTGTGAATCAGAAGAAGCAGAAGAAGGAGAAGGAGAAGGTGAAGTCTGGAGGGTGAATCAGAAGAAGCAGAAGAAGGAGAAGGAGAAGGTGAAGTCTGGAGGGTGAATCAGAAGAAGCAGAAGAAGGAGAAGGAGAAGGTGAAGTCAGGAGGGTGAATCAGAAGAAGCAGAAGAAGGAGAAGGAGAAGGTGTAGTTAGGAGGGTGAATCAGAAGAAGCAGAAGAAGGAGAAGGAGAAGGTGAAGTCTGGAGGGTGAATCAGAAGAAGCTGAAGAAGGAGAAGGAGAAGGTGAAGTCTGGAGGGTGAATTAGAAGAAGCAGAAGAAGGAGAAGGAGAAGGTGAAGTCAGGAGGGTGAATCAGAAGAAGCAGAAGAAGGAGAAGCAGAAGGTAAAGTTAGGAGGGTGAATCAGAAGAAGCAGAAGAAGGAGAAGGAGCAGGTGAAGTCAGGGGGGTGAAGCAGAAGAAGTAGAAGAAGGAGAAGGAGAAGGTGAAGTCAGGAGGGTGAAGCAGAAGAAGCAGAAGAAGGAGAAGGAGAAGGTGAAGTCTGGAGGGTGAATCAGAAGAAGTAGAAGAAGGAGAAGGAGAAGGTGAAGTCAGGAGAGTGAAGCAGAAGAAGCAGAAGAAGGAGAAGGAGAAGGTGAAGTCTGGAGGGTGAAGCAGAAGAAGCAGAAGAAGGAGAAGGAGAAGGTGAAGTCTGGAGGGCGAAGCAGAAAAAGCAGAAGAAGGAGAAGGGGAAGGTGAAGTCTGGAGGGTGAATCAGAAGAAGTAGAAGAAGCAGAAGGAGAAGGTGAAGTCTGGAGGGTGAATCAGAAGAAGCAGAAGAAGGAGAAGGAGAAGGTGAAGTCTGGAGGGTGAATCAGAAGAAGCAGAAGAAGGAGAAGGAGAAGGTGAAGTCAGGGGGATGAAGCAGAAGAAGTAGAAGAAGGAGAAGGAGAAGGTGAAGTCTGGAGGGTGAATCAGAAGAAGTAGAAGAAGGAGAAGGAGAAGGTGAAGTCTGGAGGGTGAATTAGAAGAAGCAGAAGAAGGAGAAGGAGAAGGTGAAGTCTGGAGGGTGAATCAGAAGAAGTAGAAGAAGGAGAAGGAGACGGTGAAGTCTGGAGGGTGAATCAGAAGAAGCAGAAGAAGGAGAAGGAGAAGGTGAAGTCTGGAGGGTGAATCAGAAGAAGCAGAAGAAGGAGAAGGGAAGGTGAAGTCTGGAGGGTGAATCAGAAGAAGTAGAAGAAGGAGAAGGAGAAGGTGAAGTCTGGAGGGTGAATCAGAAGAAGCAGAAGAAGGAGAAGGAGAAGATTAAGTCTGGAGGGTGAATCAGAAGAAATAGAAGAAGGAGAAGGAGAAGGTGAAGTCTGGAGGGTGAAACAGAAGAAGCAGAAGAAGGAGAAGGAGAAGGTAAAGTCTGGAGGGTGAATCAGGAGAAGCAGAAGAAGGAGAAGGTGAAGTCTGGAGGGTGAATCAGAAGAAGTAGAAGAAGGAGAAGGAGAAGGTGAAGTCTGGAGGGTGAATCAGAAGAAGTAGAAGAAGGAGAAGGAGAAGGTGAAGTCTGGAGGGTGAATCAGAAGAAGTAGAAGAAGGAGAAGGAGAAGGTGAAGTCTGGAGGGTGAATCAGAAGAAGCAGAAGAAGGAGAAGGAGAAGGTGACGTCTGGAGGGAGAAGCAGAAGAAGTAGAAGAAGGAGAAGGAGAAGGTGAAGTCTGGAGGGTGAATCAGAAGAAGTAGAAGAAGGAGAAGGAGAAGGTGAAGTCTGGAGGGTGAATCAGAAGAAGTAGAAGACGGCGAAGGAGAAGGTGAAGTCTGGAGGGTGAATCAGAAGAAGCAGAAGAACGAGAAGGAGAAGGTGAAGTCTGGAGGGTGAATCAGAAGAAGTAGAAGAAGGAGAAGGAGAAGGTGTAGTCTGGAGGGTGAATCAGAAGAAGTTGACGAAGGAGAAGGAGAAGGTGAAGTCTGGAGGGTGAATCAGAAGAAGCAGAAGAACGAGAAGGAGAAGGTGAAGTCTGGAGGGTGAATCAGAAGAAGTAGAAGAAGGAGAAGGAGAAGGTGAAGTCTGGAGGATGAATCAGAAGAAGCAGAAGAAGGAGAAGGAGAAGGTGAAGTCTGGAGGGTGAATCAGAAGAAGCAGAAGAAGGAGAAGGAGAAGGTGAAGTCTGGAGTGTGAATCAGAAGAAGAAGAATAAGGAGAAGGAGAAGGTGAAGTCTGGAGGGTGAATCAGAAGAAGCAGAAGAAGGAGAAGGAGAAGGTGAAGTCTGGAGGGTGAAACAGAAGAAGTAGAAGAAGGAGAAGGAGAAGGTGAAGTCTGGAGGGTGAATCAGAAGAAGTAGAAGAAGGAGAAGGAGAAGGTGAAGTCTGGAGGGTGAATCAGAAGCAGTAGAAGAAGGAGAAGGAGAAGGTGAAGTCTGGAGGGTGAAGCAGAAGAAGTAGAAGAAGGAGAAGGAGAAGGTGAAGTCAGGAGGGTGAATCAGAAGAAGTAGAAGAAGGAGAAGGAGAAGGTGAAGTCAGGAGGGTGAATCAGAAGAAGCAGAAGAAGGAGAAGGAGAAGGTGAAGTCTGGAGGGTGAATCAGAAGAATCAGAAGAAGGAGAAGGAGAAGGTGAAGTCTGGAGGGTGAATCAGAAGAATCAGAAGAAGGAGAAGGAGAAGGTGAAGTCTGGAGGGTGAATCAGAAGAAGCAGAAGAAAGAGAAGGAGAAGGTGAATTCTGGAGGGTGAAGCAGAAGAAACAGAAGAAGGAGAAGGAGAAGGTGAAGACTGGAGGGTGAATCAGAAGAAGTAGAAGAAGGAGAAGGAGAAGGTGAGGACTGGAGGGCGAATCAGAAGAAGTAGAAGAAGGAGAAGGAGAAGGTGAAGTCTGGAGGGTGAATCAGAAGAAGCAGAAGAAGGAGAAGGAGAAGGTGAAGTCTGGAGGGTGAATCAGAAGAAGCAGAAGAAGGAGAAGGAGAAGATGAAGTCTGGAGGGTGAATCAGAAGAAGTAGAAGAAGTAGAAGGAGAAGGTGAGGTCTGGAGTGTGAATCAGAAGAAGCAGAAGAAGGAGAAGGAGAAGGTGAAGTCTGGAGGGTGAATCAGAAGAAGCAGAAGAAGGAGAAGGAGAAGGTGAAGTCTGGAGGGTGAATCAGAAGAAGCAGAAGAAGGAGAAGGAGAAGGTGAAGTCAGGAGGGTGAATCAGAAGAAGCAGAAGAAGGAGAAGGAGAAGGTGTAGTTAGGAGGGTGAATCAGAAGAAGCAGAAGAAGGAGAAGGAGAAGGTGAAGTCTGGAGGGTGAATCAGAAGAAGCTGAAGAAGGAGAAGGAGAAGGTGAAGTCTGGAGGGTGAATTAGAAGAAGCAGAAGAAGGAGAAGGAGAAGGTGAAGTCAGGAGGGTGAATCAGAAGAAGCAGAAGAAGGAGAAGCAGAAGGTAAAGTTAGGAGGGTGAATCAGAAGAAGCAGAAGAAGGAGAAGGAGCAGGTGAAGTCAGGGGGGTGAAGCAGAAGAAGTAGAAGAAGGAGAAGGAGAAGGTGAAGTCAGGAGGGTGAAGCAGAAGAAGCATAAGAAGGAGAAGGAGAAGGTGAAGTCTGGAGGGTGAATCAGAAGAAGTAGAAGAAGGAGAAGGAGAAGGTGAAGTCAGGAGAGTGAAGCAGAAGAAGCAGAAGAAGGAGAAGGAGAAGGTGAAGTCTGGAGGGTGAAGCAGAAGAAGCAGAAGAAGGAGAAGGAGAAGGTGAAGTCTGGAGGGCGAAGCAGAAAAAGCAGAAGAAGGAGAAGGGGAAGGTGAAGTCTGGAGGGTGAATCAGAAGAAGTAGAAGAAGCAGAAGGAGAAGGTGAAGTCTGGAGGGTGAATCAGAAGAAGCAGAAGAAGGAGAAGGAGAAGGTGAAGTCTGGAGGGTGAATCAGAAGAAGCAGAAGAAGGAGAAGGAGAAGGTGAAGTCAGGGGGATGAAGCAGAAGAAGTAGAAGAAGGAGAAGGAGAAGGTGAAGTCTGGAGGGTGAATCAGAAGAAGTAGAAGAAGGAGAAGGAGAAGGTGAAGTCTGGAGGGTGAATTAGAAGAAGCAGAAGAAGGAGAAGGAGAAGGTGAAGTCTGGAGGGTGAATCAGAAGAAGTAGAAGAAGGAGAAGGAGACGGTGAAGTCTGGAGGGTGAATCAGAAGAAGCAGAAGAAGGAGAAGGAGAAGGTGAAGTCTGGAGGGTGAATCAGAAGAAGCAGAAGAAGGAGAAGGGAAGGTGAAGTCTGGAGGGTGAATCAGAAGAAGTAGAAGAAGGAGAAGGAGAAGGTGAAGTCTGGAGGGTGAATCAGAAGAAGCAGAAGAAGGAGAAGGAGAAGATTAAGTCTGGAGGGTGAATCAGAAGAAATAGAAGAAGGAGAAGGAGAAGGTGAAGTCTGGAGGGTGAAACAGAAGAAGCAGAAGAAGGAGAAGGAGAAGGTAAAGTCTGGAGGGTGAATCAGGAGAAGCAGAAGAAGGAGAAGGTGAAGTCTGGAGGGTGAATCAGAAGAAGTAGAAGAAGGAGAAGGAGAAGGTGAAGTCTGGAGGGTGAATCAGAAGAAGTAGAAGAAGGAGAAGGAGAAGGTGAAGTCTGGAGGGTGAATCAGAAGAAGTAGAAGAAGGAGAAGGAGAAGGTGAAGTCTGGAGGGTGAATCAGAAGAAGCAGAAGAAGGAGAAGGAGAAGGTGACGTCTGGAGGGAGAAGCAGAAGAAGTAGAAGAAGGAGAAGGAGAAGGTGAAGTCTGGAGGGTGAATCAGAAGAAGTAGAAGAAGGAGAAGGAGAAGGTGAAGTCTGGAGGGTGAATCAGAAGAAGTAGAAGACGGCGAAGGAGAAGGTGAAGTCTGGAGGGTGAATCAGAAGAAGCAGAAGAACGAGAAGGAGAAGGTGAAGTCTGGAGGGTGAATCAGAAGAAGTAGAAGAAGGAGAAGGAGAAGGTGTAGTCTGGAGGGTGAATCAGAAGAAGTTGACGAAGGAGAAGGAGAAGGTGAAGTCTGGAGGGTGAATCAGAAGAAGCAGAAGAACGAGAAGGAGAAGGTGAAGTCTGGAGGGTGAATCAGAAGAAGTAGAAGAAGGAGAAGGAGAAGGTGAAGTCTGGAGGATGAATCAGAAGAAGCAGAAGAAGGAGAAGGAGAAGGTGAAGTCTGGAGGGTGAATCAGAAGAAGCAGAAGAAGGAGAAGGAGAAGGTGAAGTCTGGAGTGTGAATCAGAAGAAGAAGAATAAGGAGAAGGAGAAGGTGAAGTCTGGAGGGTGAATCAGAAGAAGCAGAAGAAGGAGAAGGAGAAGGTGAAGTCTGGAGGGTGAATCAGAAGAAGTAGAAGAAGGAGAAGGAGAAGGTGAAGTCTGGAGGGTGAATCAGAAGAAGTAGAAGAAGGAGAAGGAGAAGGTGAAGTCTGGAGGGTGAATCAGAAGCAGTAGAAGAAGGAGAAGGAGAAGGTGAAGTCTGGAGGGTGAAGCAGAAGAAGTAGAAGAAGGAGAAGGAGAAGGTGAAGTCAGGAGGGTGAATCAGAAGAAGTAGAAGAAGGAGAAGGAGAAGGTGAAGTCAGGAGGGTGAATCAGAAGAAGCAGAAGAAGGAGAAGGAGAAGGTGAAGTCTGGAGGGTGAATCAGAAGAATCAGAAGAAGGAGAAGGAGAAGGTGAAGTCTGGAGGGTGAATCAGAAGAAGCAGAAGAAAGAGAAGGAGAAGGTGAATTCTGGAGGGTGAAGCAGAAGAAACAGAAGAAGGAGAAGGAGAAGGTGAAGACTGGAGGGTGAATCAGAAGAAGTAGAAGAAGGAGAAGGAGAAGGTGAGGACTGGAGGGCGAATCAGAAGAAGTAGAAGAAGGAGAAGGAGAAGGTGAAGTCTGGAGGGTGAATCAGAAGAAGCAGAAGAAGGAGAAGGAGAAGGTGAAGTCTGGAGGGTGAATCAGAAGAAGCAGAAGAAGGAGAAGGAGAAGAAGAAGTCTGGAGGGTGAATCAGAAGAAGTAGAAGAAGTAGAAGGAGAAGGTGAGGTCTGGAGTGTGAATCAGAAGAAGCAGAAGTAGGAGAAGGAGAAGGTGAAGTCTGGAGGGTGAATCAGAAGAAGCAGAAGAAGGAGAAGGAGAAGGTGAAGTCTGGAGGGTGAATCAGAAGAAGCAGAAGAAGGAGAAGGAGAAGGTGAAGTCAGGAGGGTGAATCAGAAGAAGCAGAAGAAGGAGAAGGAGAAGGTGAAGTTAGGAGGGTGAATCAGAAGAAGCAGAAGAAGGAGAAGGAGAAGGTGAAGTCTGGAGGGTGAATCAGAAGAAGCTGAAGAAGGAGAAGGAGAAGGTGAAGTCTGGAGGGTGAATTAGAAGAAGCAGAAGAAGGAGAAGGAGAAGGTGAAGTCAGGAGGGTGAATCAGAAGAAGCAGAAGAAGGAGAAGCAGAAGGTAAAGTTAGGAGGGTGAATCAGAAGAAGCAGAAGAAGGAGAAGGAGCAGGTGAAGTCAGGGGGGTGATGCAGAAGAAGTAGAAGAAGGAGAAGGAGAAGGTGAAGTCAGGAGGGTGAAGCAGAAGAAGCAGAAGAAGGAGAAGGAGAAGGTGAAGTCTGGAGGGTGAATCAGAAGAAGTAGAAGAAGGAGAAGGAGAAGGTGAAGTCAGGAGAGTGAAGCAGAAGAAGCAGAAGAAGGAGAAGGAGAAGGTGAAGTCTGGAGGGTGAAGCAGAAGAAGCAGAAGAAGGAGAAGGAGAAGGTGAAGTCTGGAGGGCGAAGCAGAAAAAGCAGAAGAAGGAGAAGGGGAAGGTGAAGTCTGGAGGGTGAATCAGAAGAAGTAGAAGAAGCAGAAGGAGAAGGTGAAGTCTGGAGGGTGAATCAGAAGAAGCAGAAGAAGGAGAAGGAGAAGGTGAAGTCTGGAGGGTGAATCAGAAGAAGCAGAAGAAGGAGAAGGAGAAGGTGAAGTCAGGGGGATGAAGCAGAAGAAGTAGAAGAAGGAGAAGGAGAAGGTGAAGTCTGGAGGGTGAATCAGAAGAAGTAGAAGAAGGAGAAGGAGAAGGTGAAGTCTGGAGGGTGAATTAGAAGAAGCAGAAGAAGGAGAAGGAGAAGGTGAAGTCTGGAGGGTGAATCAGAAGAAGTAGAAGAAGGAGAAGGAGACGGTGAAGTCTGGAGGATGAATCAGAAGAAGCAGAAGAAGGAGAAGGAGAAGGTGAAGTCTGGAGGGTGAATCAGAAGAAGCAGAAGAAGGAGAAGGGAAGGTGAAGTCTGGAGGGTGAATCAGAAGAAGTAGAAGAAGGAGAAGGAGAAGGTGAAGTCTGGAGGGTGAATCAGAAGAAGCAGAAGAAGGAGAAGGAGAAGATTAAGTCTGGAGGGTGAATCAGAAGAAATAGAAGAAGGAGAAGGAGAAGGTGAAGTCTGGAGGGTGAAACAGAAGAAGCAGAAGAAGGAGAAGGAGAAGGTAAAGTCTGGAGGGTGAATCAGGAGAAGCAGAAGAAGGAGAAGGTGAAGTCTGGAGGGTGAATTAGAAGAAGCAGAAGAAGGAGAAGGAGAAGGTGAAGTCAGGAGGGTGAATCAGAAGAAGCAGAAGAAGGAGAAGCAGAAGGTAAAGTTAGGAGGGTGAATCAGAAGAAGCAGAAGAAGGAGAAGGAGCAGGTGAAGTCAGGGGGGTGAAGCAGAAGAAGTAGAAGAAGGAGAAGGAGAAGGTGAAGTCAGGAGGGTGAAGCAGAAGAAGCAGAAGAAGGAGAAGGAGAAGGTGAAGTCTGGAGGGTGAATCAGAAGAAGTAGAAGAAGGAGAAGGAGAAGGTGAAGTCAGGAGAGTGAAGCAGAAGAAGCAGAAGAAGGAGAAGGAGAAGGTGAAGTCTGGAGGGTGAAGCAGAAGAAGCAGAAGAAGGAGAAGGAGAAGGTGAAGTCTGGAGGGCGAAGCAGAAAAAGCAGAAGAAGGAGAAGGGGAAGGTGAAGTCTGGAGGGTGAATCAGAAGAAGTAGAAGAAGCAGAAGGAGAAGGTGAAGTCTGGAGGGTGAATCAGAAGAAGCAGAAGAAGGAGAAGGAGAAGGTGAAGTCTGGAGGGTGAATCAGAAGAAGCAGAAGAAGGAGAAGGAGAAGGTGAAGTCAGGGGGATGAAGCAGAAGAAGTAGAAGAAGGAGAAGGAGAAGGTGAAGTCTGGAGGGTGAATCAGAAGAAGTAGAAGAAGGAGAAGGAGAAGGTGAAGTCTGGAGGGTGAATTAGAAGAAGCAGAAGAAGGAGAAGGAGAAGGTGAAGTCTGGAGGGTGAATCAGAAGAAGTAGAAGAAGGAGAAGGAGACGGTGAAGTCTGGAGGGTGAATCAGAAGAAGCAGAAGAAGGAGAAGGAGAAGGTGAAGTCTGGAGGGTGAATCAGAAGAAGCAGAAGAAGGAGAAGGGAAGGTGAAGTCTGGAGGGTGAATCAGAAGAAGTAGAAGAAGGAGAAGGAGAAGGTGAAGTCTGGAGGGTGAATCAGAAGAAGCAGAAGAAGGAGAAGGAGAAGATTAAGTCTGGAGGGTGAATCAGAAGAAATAGAAGAAGGAGAAGGAGAAGGTGAAGTCTGGAGGGTGAAACAGAAGAAGCAGAAGAAGGAGAAGGAGAAGGTAAAGTCTGGAGGGTGAATCAGGAGAAGCAGAAGAAGGAGAAGGTGAAGTCTGGAGGGTGAATCAGAAGAAGTAGAAGAAGGAGAAGGAGAAGGTGAAGTCTGGAGGGTGAATCAGAAGAAGTAGAAGAAGGAGAAGGAGAAGGTGAAGTCTGGAGGGTGAATCAGAAGAAGTAGAAGAAGGAGAAGGAGAAGGTGAAGTCTGGAGGGTGAATCAGAAGAAGCAGAAGAAGGAGAAGGAGAAGGTGACGTCTGGAGGGAGAAGCAGAAGAAGTAGAAGAAGGAGAAGGAGAAGGTGAAGTCTGGAGGGTGAATCAGAAGAAGTAGAAGAAGGAGAAGGAGAAGGTGAAGTCTGGAGGGTGAATCAGAAGAAGTAGAAGACGGCGAAGGAGAAGGTGAAGTCTGGAGGGTGAATCAGAAGAAGCAGAAGAACGAGAAGGAGAAGGTGAAGTCTGGAGGGTGAATCAGAAGAAGTAGAAGAAGGAGAAGGAGAAGGTGTAGTCTGGAGGGTGAATCAGAAGAAGTTGACGAAGGAGAAGGAGAAGGTGAAGTCTGGAGGGTGAATCAGAAGAAGCAGAAGAACGAGAAGGAGAAGGTGAAGTCTGGAGGGTGAATCAGAAGAAGTAGAAGAAGGAGAAGGAGAAGGTGAAGTCTGGAGGATGAATCAGAAGAAGCAGAAGAAGGAGAAGGAGAAGGTGAAGTCTGGAGGGTGAATCAGAAGAAGCAGAAGAAGGAGAAGGAGAAGGTGAAGTCTGGAGTGTGAATCAGAAGAAGAAGAATAAGGAGAAGGAGAAGGTGAAGTCTGGAGGGTGAATCAGAAGAAGCAGAAGAAGGAGAAGGAGAAGGTGAAGTCTGGAGGGTGAATCAGAAGAAGTAGAAGAAGGAGAAGGAGAAGGTGAAGTCTGGAGGGTGAATCAGAAGAAGTAGAAGAAGGAGAAGGAGAAGGTGAAGTCTGGAGGGTGAATCAGAAGCAGTAGAAGAAGGAGAAGGAGAAGGTGAAGTCTGGAGGGTGAAGCAGAAGAAGTAGAAGAAGGAGAAGGAGAAGGTGAAGTCAGGAGGGTGAATCAGAAGAAGTAGAAGAAGGAGAAGGAGAAGGTGAAGTCAGGAGGGTGAATCAGAAGAAGCAGAAGAAGGAGAAGGAGAAGGTGAAGTCTGGAGGGTGAATCAGAAGAATCAGAAGAAGGAGAAGGAGAAGGTGAAGTCTGGAGGGTGAATCAGAAGAAGCAGAAGAAAGAGAAGGAGAAGGTGAATTCTGGAGGGTGAAGCAGAAGAAACAGAAGAAGGAGAAGGAGAAGGTGAAGACTGGAGGGTGAATCAGAAGAAGTAGAAGAAGGAGAAGGAGAAGGTGAGGACTGGAGGGCGAATCAGAAGAAGTAGAAGAAGGAGAAGGAGAAGGTGAAGTCTGGAGGGTGAATCAGAAGAAGCAGAAGAAGGAGAAGGAGAAGAAGAAGTCTGGAGGGTGAATCAGAAGAAGTAGAAGAAGTAGAAGGAGAAGGTGAGGTCTGGAGTGTGAATCAGAAGAAGCAGAAGTAGTAGAAGGAGAAGGTGAAGTCTGGAGGGTGAATCAGAAGAAGCAGAAGAAGGAGAAGGAGAAGGTGAAGTCTGGAGGGTGAATCAGAAGAAGCAGAAGAAGGAGAAGGAGAAGGTGAAGTCAGGAGGGTGAATCAGAAGAAGCAGAAGAAGGAGAAGGAGAAGGTGAAGTTAGGAGGGTGAATCAGAAGAAGCAGAAGAAGGAGAAGGAGAAGGTGAAGTCTGGAGGGTGAATCAGAAGAAGCTGAAGAAGGAGAAGGAGAAGGTGAAGTCTGGAGGGTGAATTAGAAGAAGCAGAAGAAGGAGAAGGAGAAGGTGAAGTCAGGAGGGTGAATCAGAAGAAGCAGAAGAAGGAGAAGCAGAAGGTAAAGTTAGGAGGGTGAATCAGAAGAAGCAGAAGAAGGAGAAGGAGCAGGTGAAGTCAGGGGGGTGATGCAGAAGAAGTAGAAGAAGGAGAAGGAGAAGGTGAAGTCAGGAGGGTGAAGCAGAAGAAGCAGAAGAAGGAGAAGGAGAAGGTGAAGTCTGGAGGGTGAATCAGAAGAAGTAGAAGAAGGAGAAGGAGAAGGTGAAGTCAGGAGAGTGAAGCAGAAGAAGCAGAAGAAGGAGAAGGAGAAGGTGAAGTCTGGAGGGTGAAGCAGAAGAAGCAGAAGAAGGAGAAGGAGAAGGTGAAGTCTGGAGGGCGAAGCAGAAAAAGCAGAAGAAGGAGAAGGGGAAGGTGAAGTCTGGAGGGTGAATCAGAAGAAGTAGAAGAAGCAGAAGGAGAAGGTGAAGTCTGGAGGGTGAATCAGAAGAAGCAGAAGAAGGAGAAGGAGAAGGTGAAGTCTGGAGGGTGAATCAGAAGAAGCAGAAGAAGGAGAAGGAGAAGGTGAAGTCAGGGGGATGAAGCAGAAGAAGTAGAAGAAGGAGAAGGAGAAGGTGAAGTCTGGAGGGTGAATCAGAAGAAGTAGAAGAAGGAGAAGGAGAAGGTGAAGTCTGGAGGGTGAATTAGAAGAAGCAGAAGAAGGAGAAGGAGAAGGTGAAGTCTGGAGGGTGAATCAGAAGAAGTAGAAGAAGGAGAGGGAGACGGTGAAGTCTGGAGGATGAATCAGAAGAAGCAGAAGAAGGAGAAGGAGAAGGTGAAGTCTGGAGGGTGAATCAGAAGAAGCAGAAGAAGGAGAAGGGAAGGTGAAGTCTGGAGGGTGAATCAGAAGAAGTAGAAGAAGGAGAAGGAGAAGGTGAAGTCTGGAGGGTGAATCAGAAGAAGCAGAAGAAGGAGAAGGAGAAGATTAAGTCTGGAGGGTGAATCAGAAGAAATAGAAGAAGGAGAAGGAGAAGGTGAAGTCTGGAGGGTGAAACAGAAGAAGCAGAAGAAGGAGAAGGAGAAGGTAAAGTCTGGAGGGTGAATCAGGAGAAGCAGAAGAAGGAGAAGGTGAAGTCTGGAGGGTGAATCAGAAGAAGTAGAAGAAGGAGAAGGAGAAGGTGAAGTCTGGAGGGTGAATCAGAAGAAGTAGAAGAAGGAGAAGGAGAAGGTGAAGTCTGGAGGGTGAATCAGAAGAAGCAGAAGAAGGAGAAGGAGAAGATGAAGTCTGGAGGGTGAATCAGAAGAAATAGAAGAAGGAGAAGGAGAAGGTGAAGTCTGGAGGGTGAAACAGAAGAAGCAGAAGAAGGAGAAGGAGAAGGTAAAGTCTGGAGGGTGAATCAGGAGAAGCAGAATAAGGCGAAGGAGAAGGTGAAGTCTGGAGGGTGAATCAGAAGAAGCAGAAGAAGGAGAAGGAGAAGGTGAAGTCTGGAGGGTGAATCAGAAGAAGTAGAAGAAGGAGAAGGAGAAGGTGAAGCCTGGAGGGTGAATCAGAAGTAGAAGAAGGAGAAGGCGAAGGTGAAGTCAGGAGGGTGAATCAGAAGAAGTAGAAGAAGAAGAAGGAGAAGGTGAAGTCAGGAGGGTGAATCAGAAGAAGCAGAAGAAGGAGAAGGAGAAGGTGAAGTCTGGAGGGTGAATCAGAAGAATCAGAAGAAGGAGAAGGAGAAGGTGAAGTCTGGAGGGTGAATCAGAAGAAGCAGAAGAAAGAGAAGGAGAAGGTGAAGTCTGGAGGGTGAAGCAGAAGAAGCAGAAGAAGGAGAAGGAGAAGGTGAAGACTGGAGGGTGAATCAGAAGAAGTAGAAGAAGGAGAAGGAGAAGGTGAAGTCTGGAGGGTGAATCAGAAGAAGCAGAAGAAGGAGAAGGAGAAGCTGAAGTCAGGAGGGTGAATCAGAAGAAGCAGAAGAAGGAGAAGGAGAAGGTGAAGTTAGGAGGGTGAATCAGAAGAAGCAGAAGAAGGAGAAGGAGAAGATGAAGTCTGGAGGGTGAATCAGAAGAAATAGAAGAAGGAGAAGGAGAAGGTGAAGTCTGGAGGGTGAAGCAGAAGAAGCAGAAGAAGGAGAAGGAGAAGGTAAAGTCTGGAGGGTGAATCAGGAGAAGCAGAAGAAGGAGAAGGAGAAGTTGAAGTCTGGAGGGTGAATCAGAAGAAGTAGAAGAAGGAGAAGGAGAAGGTGAAGTCTGGAGGGTGAATCAGAAGAAGTAGAAGAAGGAGAAGGAGAAGGTGAAGTCTGGAGGGTGAATCAGAAGAAGCAGAAGAAGGAGAAGGAGAAGATGAAGTCTGGAGGGTGAATCAGAAGAAATAGAAGAAGGAGAAGGAGAAGGTGAAGTCTGGAGGGTAATGCAGAAGAAGCAGAAGAAGGAGAAGGAGAAGGTAAAGTCTGGAGGGTGAATCAGGAGAAGCAGAATAAGGCGAAGGAGAAGGTGAAGTCTGGAGGGTGAATCAGAAGAAGCAGAAGAAGGAGAAGGAGAAGGTGAAGTCTGGAGGGTGAATCAGAAGAAGCAGAAGAAGGAGAAGGAGAAGGTGAAGTCAGGAGGGTGAATCAGAAGAAGCAGAAGAAGGAGAAGGAGAAGGTGAAGTTAGGAGGGTGAATCAGAAGAAGCAGAAGAAGGAGAAGGAGAAGGTGAAGTCAGGGGGATGAAGCAGAAGAAGTAGAAGAAGGAGAAGGAGAAGGTGAAGTCAGGAGGGTGAAGCAGAAGAAGCAGAAGAAGGAGAAGGAGAAGGTGAAGTCTGGAGGGCGCAGCAGAAGAAGCAGGAGAAGGAGAAGGAGAAGGTGAAGTCTGGAGGGTGAAGCAGAAGAAGCAGAAGAAGGAGAAGGAGAAGGTGAAGTCTGGAGGGTGAATCAGAAGAAGTAGAAGAAGGAGAAGGAGAAGGTGAAGTCAGGAGGGTGAAGCAGAAGAAGCAGAAGAAGGAGAAGGAGAAGGTGAAGTCTGGAGGGTGAATCAGAAGAAGCAGAAGAAGGAGAAGGAGAAGGTGAAGTCTGGAGGGTGAATCAGAAGAAGCAGAAGAAGGAGAAGGAGAAGGTGAAGTCTGGAGGGTGAATCAGAAGAAGCAGAAGAAGGAGAAGGAGCAGGTGAAGTCTGGAGGGTGAATCAGAAGAAGCAGAAGAATTAGAAGGAGAAGGTGAAGTCTGGAGGGTGAATCAGAAGAAGTAGAAGAAGGAGAAGGAGAAGGTGAAGCCTGGAGGGTGAATCAGCAGAAGCAGAAGAAGGAGAAGGAAAAGGTGAAGTCAGGAGGGTGAATCAGAAGAAGGAGAAGAAGGAAAAGGAGAAGGTGAAGTCTGGAGGGTGAATCAGAAGAAGCAGAAGAAGGAGAAGGAGAAGGTGAAGACTGGAGGGTGAATCAGAAGAAGCAGAAGAAGGAGAAGGAGAAGATGAAGTCTGGAGGGTGAATCAGAAGAAGTAGAAGAAGGAGAAGGTGAGGTCTGGAGGGTGAATCAGAAGAAGAAGAAGAAGGAGAAGGAGAAGGTGAAGTCTGAAGGATGAATCAGAAGAAGCAGAAGAAGGAGAAGGAGAAGGTGAAGTCTGAAGGGTGAATCAGAAGAAGCAGAAGAAGGAGAAGGAGAAGGTGAAGTCTGGAGGATGAATCAGAAGAAGGAGAAGAAGGAGAAGGAGAAGGTGAAGTCTGGAGGGTGAATCAGAAGAAGTAGAAGAAGGAGAAGGAGATGGTGAAGTCTGGAGGGTGAATCGGAAGAAGTAGAAGAAGGAGAAGGAGAAGGTGAAGTCTGGAGGGTGAATCAGAAGAAGCAGAAGAAGGAGAAGGGGAAGGTGAAGTCTGGAGGGTGAATCAGAAGAAGCAGAAGAAGGAGAAGGAGAAGATGAAGTCTGGAGGGTGAATCAGAAGAAGTAGAAGAAGGAGAAGGAGAAGGTGAAGTCTGGAGGGTGAATCAGAAGAAGCAGAAGAAGGAGAAGGAGAATGTGAAGTCTGGAGGGTGAATCAGAAGAAGCAGAAGAAGGAGAAGGAGAAGGTGAAGTCTGGAGGGTGAATCAGAAGATGCAGAATAAGGAGAAGGAGAAGGTGAAGTCTGGAGGGTGAATCAGAAGAAGCAGAAGAAGGAGAAGGAGAAGGTGAAGTCTGAAGGATGAATCAGAAGAAGTAGAAGAAGGAGAAGATGAGGTCTGGAGGGTGAATCAGAAGAAGCAGAAGAAGGAGAAGGAGAAGGTGAAGTCTGAAGGATGAATCAGAAGAAGCAGAAGAAGGAGAAGGAGAAGGTGAAGTCTGAAGGGTGAATCAGAAGAAGCAGAAGAAGGAGAAGGAGAAGGTGAAGTCTGGAGGCTGAATCAGAAGAAGCAGAAGAAGGAGAAGGAGAAGGTGAAGTCTGGAGGGTGAATCAGAAGAAGCAGAAGAAGGAGAAGGAGAAGGTGAAGTCAGGAGGGTGAATCAGAAGAAGCAGAAGAAGAAGAAGGAGAAGGTGAAGTTAGGAGGGTGAATCAGAAGAAGCAGAAGAAGGAGAAGGAGAAGGTGAAGTCAGGGGGGTGAAGCAGAAGAAGTAAAAGAAGGAGAAGGAGAAGGTGAAGTCAGGAGGGTGAAGCAGAAGAAGCAGAAGAAGGAGAAGAAGAAGGTGAAGTCTGGAGGGCGCAGCAGAAGAAGCAGGAGAAGGAGAAGGAGAAGGTGAAGTCTGGAGGGTGAAGCAGAAGAAGCAGAAGAAGGAGAAGGAGAAGGTGAAGTCTGGAGGGTGAATCAGAAGAAGTAGAAGAAGGAGAAGGAGAAGGTGAAGTCAGGAGGGTGAAGCAGAAGAAGCAGAAGAAGGAGAAGGAGAAGGTGAAGTCTGGAGGGTGAAGCAGAAGAAGCAGAAGAAGGAGAAGGAGAAGGTGATGTCTGGAGGGTGAATCAGAAGAAGCAGAAGAAGGAGAAGGAGAAGGTGAAGTCTGGAGGGTGAATCAGAAGAAGCAGAAGAAGGAGAAGGAGCAGGTGAAGTCTGGAGGGTGAATCAGAAGAAGCAGAAGAATTAGAAGGAGAAGGTGAAGTCTGGAGGGTGAATCAGAAGAAGTAGAAGAAGGAGAAGGAGAAGGTAAAGTCTGGAGGGTGAATCAGCAGAAGCAGAAGAAGGAGAAGGAGAAGGTGAAGTCAGGAGGGTGAATCAGAAGAAGGAGAAGAAGGAGAAGGAGAAGGTGAAGTCTGGAGGGTGAATCAGAAGAAGCAGAAGAAGGAGAAGGAGAAGGTGAAGACTGGAGGGTATATCAGAAGAAGTAGAAGAAGGAGAAGGAGAAGGTGAAGTCTGGAGGGTGAATCAGAAGAAGCAGAAGAAGGAGAAGGAGAAGGTGAAGTCTGGAGGGTGAATCAGAAGAAGCAGAAGAAGGAGAAGGAGCAGGTGAAGTCTGGAGGGTGAATCAGAAGAAGCAGAAGAATTAGAAGGAGAAGGTGAAGTCTGGAGGGTGAATCAGAAGAAGTAGAAGAAGGAGAAGGAGAAGGTGAAGTCTGGAGGGTGAATCAGCAGAAGCAGAAGAAGGAGAAGGAGAAGGTGAAGTCAGGAGGGTGAATCAGAAGAAGGAGAAGAAGGAGAAGGAGAAAGTGAAGTCTGGAGGGTGAATCAGAAGAAGCAGAAGAAGGAGAAGGAGAAGGTGAAGACTGGAGGATATATCAGAAGAAGTAGAAGAAGGAGAAGGAGAAGGTGAAGTCTGGAGGGTGAATCAGAAGAAGTAGAAGAAGGAGAAGGAGAAGGCGAAGTCTGGAGGGTGAATCAGAAGAAGCAGAAGAAGGAGAAAGAGAAGGTGAAGTCTGGAGGGTGAATCAGAAGAAGCAGAAGAAGGAGAAGGAGAAGATGAAGTCTGGAGGGTGAATCAGAAGAAGTAGAAGAAGGAGAAGGAGAAGGTGAAGTCTGAAGGATGAATCAGAAGAAGCAGAAGAAGGAGAAGGAGAAGGTGAAGTCTGAAGGGTTAATCAGAAGAAGCAGAAGAAGGAGAAGGAGAAGGTGAAGTCTGAAGGGTGAATCAGAAGAAGCAGAAGAAGGAGAAGGAGAAGGTGAAGTCTGGAGGCTGAATCAGAAGAAGGAGAAGAAGGAGAAGGAGAAGGTGAAGTCTGGAGGGTGAATCAGAAGAAGTAGAAGAAGGAGAAGGAGATGGTGAAGTCTGTAGGGTGAATCAGAAGAAGTAGAAGAAGGAGAAGGAGAAGGTGAAGTCTGGAGGGTGAATCAGAAGAAGCAGAAGAAGGAGAAGGAGAAGGTGAAGTCTGGAGGGTGAATCAGAAGAAGCAGAAGAAGGAGAAGGAGAAGATGAAGTCTGGAGGGTGAATCAGAAGAAGTAGAAGAAGGAGAAGGAGAAGGTGAAGTCTGGAGGGTGAATCAGAAGAAGCAGAAGAAGGAGAAGGAGAAGGTGAAGTCTGGAGGGTGAATCAGAAGAAGCAGAAGAAGGAGAAGGAGAAGGTGAAGTCTGGAGGGTGAATCAGAAGATGCAGAATAAGGAGAAGGAGAAGGTGAAGTCTGGAGGGTGAATCAGAAGAAGCAGAAGAAGGAGAAGGAGAAGGTGAAGTCTGGAGGGTGAATCAGAAGAAGAAGACGAAGGAGAAGGAGAAGGTGAAGTCTGGAGGGTGAAGCAGAAGACGTAGAAGAAGGAGAAGGAGAAGGTGAAGTCAGGAGGGTGAATCAGAAGAAGTAGAAGAAGGAGAAGGAGAAGGTGAAATCAGGAGAGTGAATCAGAAGAAGCAGAAGAAGGAGAAGGAGAAGGTGAAGTCTGGAGGGTGAATCAGAAGAATCAGAAGAAGGAGAAGGAGAAGGTGAAGTCTGGAGGGTGAATCAGAAGAAGCAAAAAAAAGAGAAGGAGAAGTTGAAGTCTGGAGGGTGAAGCAGAAGAAGCAGAAGAAGGAGAAGGAGAAGGTGAAGACTGGAGGGTGAATCAGAAGAAGTAGAAGAAGGAGAAGGAGAAGGTGAGGTCTGGAGGGTGAATCAGAAGAAGCAGAAGAAGGAGAAGGAGAAGGTGAAGTCTGGAGGGTGAATCAGATGAAGCAGAAGAAGGAGAAGGAGAAGGTGAAGTCTGGAGGGTGAAGCAGAAGAAGCAGAAGAAGGAGAAGGAGAAGGTGAAGTCTGGAGGGTGAATCAGAAGAAGTAGAAGAAGGAGAAGGAGAAGGTGAAGTCTGGAGGGTGAATCAGAAGAAGCAGAAGAAGCAGAAGGAGAAGGTGAAGTCTGGAGGGTGAATCAGAAGAAGTAGAAGAAGGAGAAGGAGAAGGTGAAGTCTGGAGGGTGAATCAGAAGAAGCAGAAGAAGGAGAAGGAGAAGGTGATGACTGGAGGGTGAATCAGAAGAAGTAGAAGAAGGAGAAGGAGAAGGTGAAGTCTGGAGGGTGAATCAGAAGAAGTAGAAGAAAGAGAAGGAGAAGGCGAAGTCTGGAGGGTGAATCAGAAGAAGCAGAAGAAGGAGAAGGAGAAGGTGAAGTCTGGAGGGTGAATCAGAAGAAGCAGAAGAAGGAGAAGGAGAAGGTGATGACTGGAGGGTGAATCAGAAGAAGTAGAAGAAGGAGAAGGAGAAGGTGAAGTCTGGAGGGTGAATCAGAAGAATTAGAAGAAAGAGAAGGAGAAGGCGAAGTCTGGAGGGTGAATCAGAAGAAGCAGAAGAAGGAGAAGGAGAAGGTGAAGTCTGGAGGGTGAATCAGAAGAAGCAGAAGAAGGAGAAGGAGAAGATGAACTCTGGAGGGTGAATCAGAAGAAGCAGAAGAAGGAGAAGGAGAAGGTGAAGTCTGGAGGGTGAATCAGAAGAAGCAGAAGAAGGAGAAGTAGAAGGTCAAGTCTGGAGGGTGAATCAGAAGAAGTAGAAGAAGGAGAAGGAGACGTTGAAGTCTGGTGTGTGAATCAGAAGAAGTAGAAGAAGGAGAAGGAGAAGGTGAAGTCTGGAGGGTGAATCAGAAGAAGTAGAAGAAGGAGAAGGAGAAGGTGAAGTCTGGAGGGTGAATCAGAAGAAGTAGAAGAAGGAGAAGGAGAAGGTGAAGTCTGGAGGGTGAATCAGAAGAAGCAGAAGAAAAAGAAAGAGAAGGTGAAGTCTGGAGGGAGAAGCAGAAGAAGTAGAAGAAGGAGAAGGAGAAGGTGAAGTCTGGAGTGTGAATCAGAAGAAGTAGAAGAAGGAGAAGGAGAAGGTGAAGTCTGGAGGGAGAAGCAGAAGAAGTAGAAGAAGGAGAAGGAGAAGGTGAAGTCTGGAGGGTGAATCAGAAGAAGTAGAAGAAGGAGAAGGAGAAGGTGAAGTCTGGAGGGTGAATCAGAAGAAGCAGAAGAAGGAGAAGGAGAAGGTGAAGTCTGGAGGGTGAATCAGAAGAAGCAGAAGAAGGAGAAGGAGAAGATGAAGACTGGAGGGTGAATCAGAAGAAGTAGAAGAAGGAGAAGGAGAAGGTGAAGTCTGGAGGGTGAATCAGAAGAAGTAGAAGAAGGAGAAGGAGAAGGCGAAGTCTGGAGGGTGAATCAGAAGAAGCAGAAGAAGGAGAAGGAGAAGGTGAAGTCTGGAGGGTGAAGCAGAAGAAGTAGAAGAAGGAGAAGGAGAAGGTGAAGTCAGGAGGGTGAATCAGAAGAAGCAGAAGAAGGAGTAGGAGAAGGTGAAGTCTGGAGGGTGAATCAGAAGAAGCAGAAGAAGGAGAAGTAGAAGGTGAAGTCTGGAGGGTGAATCAGAAGAAGTAGAAGAAGGAGAAGGAGAAGTTGAAGTCTGGTGTGTGAATCAGAAGAAGCAGAAGAAGGAGAAGGAGAAGATGAACTCTGGAGGGTGAATCAGAAGAAGCAGAAGAAGGAGTAGGGGAAGGTGAAGTCTGGAGGGTGAATCAGAAGAAGCAGAAGAAGGAGAAGTAGAAGGTGAAGTCTGGAGGGTGAATCAGAAGAAGTAGAAGAAGGAGAAGGAGAAGTTGAAGTCTGGTGTGTGAATCAGAAGAAGTAGAAGAAGGAGAAGGAGAAGGTGAAGTCTGGAGGGTGAATCAGAAGAAGCAGAAGAAGGAGAAGGAGAAGGTGAAGTCTGGAGGGTGAATCAGAAGAAGCAGAAGAAGGAGAAGGAGAAGATGAAGTCTGGCGGGTGAATCAGAAGAAGTAGAAGAAGGAGAAGGAGAAGGTGAAGTCTGGAGGGTGAATCAGAAGAAGCAGAAGAAGGAGAAGGAGAAAGTGAAGTCTGGAGGGTGAACCAGAAGAAGCAGAAGAAGGAGAAGGAGAAGGTGAAGTCTGGAGTGTGAATCAGAAGAAGCAGAATAAGGAGAAGGAGAAGGTGAAGTCTGGAGGGTGAATCAGAAGAAGCAGAAGAAGGAGAAGGAGAAGGTGAAGTCTGGAAGGTGAATCAGAAGAAGTAGAAGAAGGAGAAGGAGAAGGTGAAGTCTGGAGGGTGAAGCAGAAGAAGTAGAAGAAGGAGAAGGAGAAGGTGAAGTCAGGAGGGTGAATCAGAAGAAGTAGAAGAAGGAGAAGGAGAAGGTGAAGTCTGGAGGGTGAATCAGAAGAAGCAGAAGAAGGAGAAGGAGAAGGTGAAGTCTGGAGGGTGAATCAGAAGAAGCAGAAGAAGGAGAAGGAGAAGGTGAAGTCTGGAGGGTGAATCAGAAGAAGCAGAAGAAGGAGAAGGAGAAGGTGAAGTCTGGAGGGTGAATCAGAAGATGCAGAATAAGGAGAAGGAGAAGGTGAAGTCTGGAGGGTGAAGCAGAAGACGTAGAAGAAGGAGAAGGAGAAGGTGAAGTCAGGAGGGTGAATCAGAAGAAGTAGAAGAAGGAGAAGGAGAAGGTGAAATCAGGAGAGTGAATCAGAAGAAGCAGAAGAAGGAGAAGGAGAAGGTGAAGTCTGGAGGGTGAATCAGAAGAATCAGAAGAAGGAGAAGGAGAAGGTGAAGTCTGGAGGGTGAATCAGAAGAAGTAGAAGAAGGAGAAGGAGAAGGTGAAGTCTGGAGGGTGAATCAGAAGAAGTAGAAGAAGGAGAAGGAGAAGGTGAAGTCTGGAGGGTGAATCAGAAGAAGTAGAAGAAGGAGAAGGAGAAGGTGAAGTCTGGAGGGTGAATCAGAAGAAGCAGAAGAAGGAGAAAGAGAAGGTGAAGTCTGGAGGGAGAAGCAGAAGAAGTAGAAGAAGGAGAAGGAGAAGGTGAAGTCTGGAGTGTGAATCAGAAGAAGTAGAAGAAGGAGAAGGAGAAGGTGAAGTCTGGAGGGAGAAGCAGAAGAAGTAGAAGAAGGAGAAGGAGAAGGTGAAGTCTGGAGGGTGAATCAGAAGAAGTAGAAGAAGGAGAAGGAGAAGGTGAAGTCTGGAGGGTGAATCAGAAGAAGCAGAAGAAGGAGAAGGAGAAGGTGAAGTCTGGAGGGTGAATCAGAAGAAGCAGAAGAAGGAGAAGGAGAAGGTGAAGACTGGAGGGTGGATCAGAAGAAGTAGAAGAAGGAGAAGGAGAAGGTGAAGTCTGGAGGGTGAATCAGAAGAAGTAGAAGAAGGAGAAGGAGAAGGCGAAGTCTGGAGGGTGAATCAGAAGAAGCAGAAGAAGGAGAAGGAGAAGGTGAAGTCTGGAGGGTGAATCAGAAGAAGCAGAAGAAGGAGAAGGAGAAGATGAACTCTGGAGGGTGAATCAGAAGAAGCAGAAGAAGGAGTAGGAGAAGGTGAAGTCTGGAGGGTGAATCAGAAGAAGCAGAAGAAGGAGAAGTAGAAGGTGAAGTCTGGAGGGTGAATCAGAAGAAGTAGAAGAAGGAGAAGGAGAAGTTGAAGTCTGGTGTGTGAATCAGAAGAAGTAGAAGAAGGAGAAGGAGAAGGTGAAGTCTGGAGGGTGAATCAGAAGAAGCAGAAGAAGGAGAAGGAGAAGGTGAAGTCTGGAGGGTGAATCAGAAGAAGCAGAAGAAGGAGAAGGAGAAGATGAAGTCTGGTGGGTGAATCAGAAGAAGTAGAAGAAGGAGAAGGAGAAGGTGAAGTCTGGAGGGTGAATCAGAAGAAGCAGAAGAAGGAGAAGGAGAAGGTGAAGTCTGGAGGGTGAACCAGAAGAAGCAGAAGAAGGAGAAGGAGAAGGTGAAGTCTGGAGTGTGAATCAGAAGAAGCAGAATAAGGAGAAGGAGAAGGTGAAGTCTGGAGGGTGAATCAGAAGAAGCAGAAGAAGGAGAAGGAGAAGGTGAAGTCTGGAAGGTGAATCAGAAGAAGTAGAAGAAGGAGAAGGAGAAGGTGAAGTCTGGAGGGTGAAGCAGAAGAAGTAGAAGAAGGAGAAGGAGAAGGTGAAGTCAGGAGGGTGAATCAGAAGAAGTAGAAGAAGGAGAAGGAGAAGGTGAAGTCTGGAGGGTGAATCAGAAGAAGCAGAAGAAGGAGAAGGGGAAGGTGAAGTCTGGAGGGTGAATCAGAAGAAGCAGAAGAAGGAGAAGGAGAAGGTGAAGTCTGGAGGGTGAATCAGAAGATGCAGAATAAGGAGAAGGAGAAGGTGAAGTCTGGAGGGTGAATCAGAAGAAGCAGAAGAAGGAGAAGGAGAAGGTGAAGTCTGGAGGGTGAATCAGAAGAAGAAGACGGAGGAGAAGGAGAAGGTGAAGTCTGGAGGGTGAAGCAGAAGAAGTAGAAGAAGGAGAAGGAGAAGGTGAAATCAGGAGAGTGAATCAGAAGAAGCAGAAGAAGGAGAAGGAGAAGGTGAAGTCTGGAGGGTGAATCAGAAGAATCAGAAGAAGGAGAAGGAGAAGGTGA
Source organism: Somniosus microcephalus (assembly GCF_052327205.1). NCBI lineage: Eukaryota > Metazoa > Chordata > Chondrichthyes > Squaliformes > Somniosidae > Somniosus > Somniosus microcephalus. Next base: position 350,560 of record NW_028225503.1, read on the forward strand.
AGTCTGGAGGGTGAATCAGAAGAAGCAGAAAAAAGAGAAGGAGAAGTTGAAGTCTGGAGGGTGAAGCAGAAGAAGCAGAAGAAGGAGAAGGAGAAGGTGAAGACTGGAGGGTGAATCAGAAGAAGTAGAAGAAGGAGAAGGAGAAGGTGAGGTCTGGAGGGTGAATCAGAAGAAGCAGAAGAAGGAGAAGGAGAAGGTGAAGTCTGGAGGGTGAATCAGATGAAGCAGAAGAAGGAGAAGGAGAAGGTGAAGTCTGGAGGGTGAAGCAGAAGAAGCAGAAGAAGGAGAAGGAGAAGGTGAAGTCTGGAGGGTGAATCAGAAGAAGTAGAAGAAGGAGAAGGAGAAGGTGAAGTCTGGAGGGTGAATCAGAAGAAGCAGAAGAAGCAAAGGAAAAGGTGAAGTCTGGAGGGTGAATCAGAAGAAGCAGAAGAAGGAGAAGGAGAAGGTGAAGTCAGGAGGGTGAATCAGAAGAAGCAGAAGAAGGAGAAGGAGAAGGTGAAGTTAGGAGGGTGAATCAGAAGAAGCAGAAGAAGGAGAAGGAGAAGGTGAAGTCAGGGTGGTGAAGCAGAAGAAGTAGAAGAAGGAGAAGGAGAAGGTGAAGTCAGGAGGGTGAAGCAGAAGAAGCAGAAGAAGGAGAAGAAGAAGGTGAAGTCTGGAGGGCGCAGCAGAAGAAGCAGGAGAAGGAGAAGGAGAAGGTGAAGTCTGGAGGGTGAAGCAGAAGAAGCAGAAGAAGGAGAAGGAGAAGGTGAAGTCTGGAGGGTGAATCAGAAGAAGTAGAAGAAGGAGAAGGAGAAGGTGAAGTCAGGAGGGTGAAGCAGAAGAAGCAGAAGAAGGAGAAGGAGAAGGTGAAGTCTGGAGGGTGAAGCAGAAGAAGCAGAAGAAGGAGAAGGAGAAGGTGATGTCTGGAGGGTGAATCAGAAGAAGCAGAAGAAGGAGAAGGAGAAGGTGAAGTCTGGAGGGTGAATCAGAAGAAGCAGAAGAAGGAGAAGGAGCAGGTGAAGTCTGGAGGGTGAATCAGAAGAAGCAGAAGAATTAGAAGGAGAAGGTGAAGTCTGGAGGGTGAATCAGAAGAAGTAGAAGAAGGAGAAGGAGAAGGTAAAGTCTGGAGGGTGAATCAGCAGAAGCAGAAGAAGGAGAAGGAGAAGGTGAAGTCAGGAGGGTGAATCAGAAGAAGGAGAAGAAGGAGAAGGAGAAGGTGAAGTCTGGAGGGTGAATCAGAAGAAGCAGAAGAAGGAGAAGGAGAAGGTGAAGACTGGAGGGTATATCAGAAGAAGTAGAAGAAGGAGAAGGAGAAGGTGAAGTCTGGAGGGTGAATCAGAAGAAGCAGAAGAAGGAGAAGGAGAAGGTGAAGTCTGGAGGGTGAATCAGAAGAAGCAGAAGAAGGAGAAGGAGCAGGTGAAGTCTGGAGGGTGAATCAGAAGAAGCAGAAGAATTAGAAGGAGAAGGTGAAGTCTGGAGGGTGAATCAGAAGAAGTAGAAGAAGGAGAAGGAGAAGGTGAAGTCTGGAGGGTGAATCAGCAGAAGCAGAAGAAGGAGAAGGAGAAGGTGAAGTCAGGAGGGTGAATCAGAAGAAGGAGAAGAAGGAGAAGGAGAAGGTGAAGTCTGGAGGGTCAATCAGAAGAAGCAGAAGAAGGAGAAGGAGAAGGTGAAGACTGGAGGGTACATCAGAAGAAGTAGAAGAAGGAGAAGGAGAAGGTGAAGTCTGGAGGGTGAATCAGAAGAAGTAGAAGAAGGAGAAGGAGAAGGCGAAGTCTGGAGGGTGAATCAGAAGAAGCAGAAGAAGGAGAAAGAGAAGGTGAAGTCTGGAGGGTGAATCAGAAGAAGCAGAAGAAGGAGAAGGAGAAGATGAAGTCTGGAGGGTGAATCAGAAGAAGTAGAAGAAGGAGAAGGAGAAGGTGAAGTCTGAAGGATGAATCAGAAGAAGCAGAAGAAGGAGAAGGAGAAGGTGAAGTCTGAAGGGTGAATCAGAAGAAGCAGAAGAAGGAGAAGGAGAAGGTGAAGTCTGAAGGGTGAATCAGAAGAAGCAGAAGAAGGAGAAGGAGAAGGTGAAGTCTGGAGGCTGAATCAGAAGAAGGAGAAGAAGGAGAAGGAGAAGGTGAAGTCTGGAGGGTGAATCAGAAGAAGTAGAAGAAGGAGAAGGAGATGGTGAAGTCTGTAGGGTGAATCAGAAGAAGTAGAAGAAGGAGAAGGAGAAGGTGAAGTCTGGAGGGTGAATCAGAAGAAGCAGAAGAAGGAGAAGGAGAAGGTGAAGTCTGGAGGGTGAATCAGAAGAAGCAGAAGAAGGAGAAGGAGAAGATGAAGTCTGGAGGGTGAATCAGAAGAAGTAGAAGAAGGAGAAGGAGAAGGTGAAGTCTGGAGGGTGAATCAGAAGAAGCAGAAGAAGGAGAAGGAGAAGCTGAAGTCTGGAGGGTGAATCAGAAGAAGCAGAAGAAGGAGAAGGAGAAGGTGAAGTCTGGAGGGTGAATCAGAAGATGCAGAATAAGGAGAAGGAGAAGGTGAAGTCTGGAGGGTGAATCAGAAGAAGCAGAAGAAGGAGAAGGAGAAGGTGAAGTCTGGAGGGTGAATCAGAAGAAGAAGACGAAGGAGAAGGAGAAGGTGAAGTCTGGAGGGTGAAGCAGAAGACGTAGAAGAAGGAGAAGGAGAAGGTGAAGTCAGGAGGGTGAATCAGAAGAAGTAGAAGAAGGAGAAGGAGAAGGTGAAATCAGGAGAGTGAATCAGAAGAAGCAGAAGAAGGAGAAGGAGAAGGTGAAGTCTGGAGGGTGAATCAGAAGAATCAGAAGAAGGAGAAGGAGAAGGTGAAGTCTGGAGGGTGAATCAGAAGAAGCAAAAAAAAGAGAAGGAGAAGTTGAAGTCTGGAGGGTGAAGCAGAAGAAGCAGAAGAAGGAGAAGGAGAAGGTGAAGACTGGAGGGTGAATCAGAAGAAGTAGAAGAAGGAGAAGGAGAAGGTGAGGTCTGGAGGGTGAATCAGAAGAAGCAGAAGAAGGAGAAGGAGAAGGTGAAGTCTGGAGGGTGAATCAGATGAAGCAGAAGAAGGAGAAGGAGAAGGTGAAGTCTGGAGGGTGAAGCAGAAGAAGCAGAAGAAGGAGAAGGAGAAGGTGAAGTCTGGAGGGTGAATCAGAAGAAGTAGAAGAAGGAGAAGGAGAAGGTGAAGTCTGGAGGGTGAATCAGAAGAAGCAGAAGAAGCAGAAGGAGAAGGTGAAGTCTGGAGGGTGAATCAGAAGAAGTAGAAGAAGGAGAAGGAGAAGGTGAAGTCTGGAGGGTGAATCAGAAGAAGCAGAAGAAGGAGAAGGAGAAGGTGATGACTGGAGGGTGAATCAGAAGAAGTAGAAGAAGGAGAAGGAGAAGGTGAAGTCTGGAGGGTGAATCAGAAGAAGTAGAAGAAAGAGAAGGAGAAGGCGAAGTCTGGAGGGTGAATCAGAAGAAGCAGAAGAAGGAGAAGGAGAAGGTGAAGTCTGGAGGGTGAATCAGAAGAAGCAGAAGAAGGAGAAGGAGAAGGTGATGACTGGAGGGTGAATCAGAAGAAGTAGAAGAAGGAGAAGGAGAAGGTGAAGTCTGGAGGGTGAATCAGAAGAATTAGAAGAAAGAGAAGGAGAAGGCGAAGTCTGGAGGGTGAATCAGAAGAAGCAGAAGAAGGAGAAGGAGAAGGTGAAGTCTGGAGGGTGAATCAGAAGAAGCAGAAGAAGGAGAAGGAGAAGATGAACTCTGGAGGGTGAATCAGAAGAAGCAGAAGAAGGAGAAGGAGAAGGTGAAGTCTGGAGGGTGAATCAGAAGAAGCAGAAGAAGGAGAAGTAGAAGGTCAAGTCTGGAGGGTGAATCAGAAGAAGTAGAAAAAGGAGAAGGAGACGTTGAAGTCTGGTGTGCGAATCAGAAGAAGTAGAAGAAGGAGAAGGAGAAGGTGAAGTCTGGAGGGTGAATCAGAAGAAGTAGAAGAAGGAGAAGGAGAAGGTGAAGTCTGGAGGGTGAATCAGAAGAAGTAGAAGAAGGAGAAGGAGAAGGTGAAGTCTGGAGGGTGAATCAGAAGAAGCAGAAGAAGGAGAAAGAGAAGGTGAAGTCTGGAGGGAGAAGCAGAAGAAGTAGAAGAAGGAGAAGGAGAAGGTGAAGTCTGGAGTGTGAATCAGAAGAAGTAGATGAAGGAGAAGGAGAAGGTGAAGTCTGGAGGGAGAAGCAGAAGAAGTAGAAGAAGGAGAAGGAGAAGGTGAAGTCTGGAGGGTGAATCAGAAGAAGTAGAAGAAGGAGAAGGAGAAGGTGAAGTCTGGAGGGTGAATCAGAAGAAGCAGAAGAAGGAGAAGGAGAAGGTGAAGTCTGGAGGGTGAATCAGAAGAAGCAGAAGAAGGAGAAGGAGAAGGTGAAGACTGGAGGGTGAATCAGAAGAAGTAGAAGAAGGAGAAGGAGAAGGTGAAGTCTGGAGGGTGAATCAGAAGAAGTAGAAGAAGGAGAAGGAGAAGGCGAAGTCTGGAGGGTGAATCAGAAGAAGCAGAAGAAGGAGAAGGAGAAGGTGAAGTCTGGAGGGTGAATCAGAAGAAGCAGAAGAAGGAGAAGGAGAAGATGAACTCTGGAGGGTGAATCAGAAGAAGCAGAAGAAGGAGTAGGGGAAGGTGAAGTCTGGAGGGTGAATCAGAAGAAGCAGAAGAAGGAGAAGTAGAAGGTGAAGTCTGGAGGGTGAATCAGAAGAAGTAGAAGAAGGAGAAGGAGAAGTTGAAGTCTGGTGTGTGAATCAGAAGAAGTAGAAGAAGGAGAAGGAGAAGGTGAAGTCTGGAGGGTGAATCAGAAGAAGCAGAAGAAGGAGAAGGAGAAGGTGAAGTCTGGAGGGTGAATCAGAAGAAGCAGAAGAAGGAGAAGGAGAAGATGAAGTCTGGTGGGTGAATCAGAAGAAGTAGAAGAAGGAGAAGGAGAAGGTGAAGTCTGGAGGGTGAATCAGAAGAAGCAGAAGAAGGAGAAGGAGAAAGTGAAGTCTGGAGGGTGAACCAGAAGAAGCAGAAGAAGGAGAAGGAGAAGGTGAAGTCTGGAGTGTGAATCAGAAGAAGCAGAATAAGGAGAAGGAGAAGGTGAAGTCTGGAGGGTGAATCAGAAGAAGCAGAAGAAGGAGAAGGAGAAGGTGAAGTCTGGAAGGTGAATCAGAAGAAGTAGAAGAAGGAGAAGGAGAAGGTGAAGTCTGGAGGGTGAAGCAGAAGAAGTAGAAGAAGGAGAAGGAGAAGGTGAAGTCAGGAGGGTGAATCAGAAGAAGTAGAAGAAGGAGAAGGAGAAGGTGAAGTCTGGAGGGTGAATCAGAAGAAGCAGAAGAAGGAGAAGGAGAAGGTGAAGTCTGGAGGGTGAATCAGAAGAAGCAGAAGAAGGAGAAGGAGAAGGTGAAGTCTGGAGGGTGAATCAGAAGATGCAGAATAAGGAGAAGGAGAAGGTGAAGTCTGGAGGGTGAATCAGAAGAAGCAGAAGAAGGAGAAG